>NC_080728.1:2532500-2880000 GCF_019097595.1 Hemibagrus wyckioides
ATTTGTAAATAATTTGGTTTAAATATCATCAGTTTGTACCTATATAAAATTTTATTTAAAAGTAAAAGTCGAATCTCTAACCTTGGCTTTCCTGAGTCATATTTCTGCCGCACATCCCAGCTGTCTTGCGCGTGGATCAATCTGTAACATAAGTACAGTTTAAGCCTTATGTCTTTGCGCTTATTATACTGACATTAAACACAGGACACAGCTGCACAGGATGGTGCCATATATCCATATCATAAATGATAGAATCATTTCTTACCTTAACAATATTTTTGTTCCCTGTATAGAGAGAGAGAGAGAGAGAGAGAGAGAGAGCTGTTGTGCGCGTGTCCGTTGCGCACCTGTGAGCACGGGTCTGAACTCTTCCTCACGCTGTCTCTGTCTGCGCGCTCCCTCTTCACTACAGCGCTTTTATTGAAGTGATGAAGCAGCACCTCTTAATAAGGAGACCAGAAACGCAAACAGTCCGTACAACCACTTAGCAACACCCTACACGCTATTGGTGTCATTTGTCCAGAGTAAGTGATGAATAGTTCAACATACATACATAATGGACAAACTGGTGTACTCTGTGGCTTCAGTGCAATCACAGGGATTAGTGTAATGTTCTGTTTTATGTATAGTAGGTAAAGGAATTACAGTCTATATATTCTGTATTAGATTACATTTTCTGTGTAATGTTGGGAATATTAATCCATGCAGTTCAGATAGTAAGATAATTTCCTCCCCATCATGCGCTGGACACTGCACTGGTGCACTTAAAAGTTACAGGTTATTTCACACAACCGCGCCTGTTGAGGAAGATTTCATTTGAGATTATTAAACTAATTAAATTTTTCTTATTGATATGACATTGAATTAAACACAAGCGAACGTGTCTTTCGCACAAAGCGGCCGTGTGTCTGGCGCATTCTCATGAAGCGACGCTGCATTTTAAACAAACATTTGAAAACCTGTTCGGATGTCGACCATATGGTAAAGTGCTTTTGATAAATCACAGATCCTTCCTCTACCCTCTTTTATTACATTTTCTTTCAAGGATGAGCAAATAGAGCCGGATGGTGCAAATGCGGACCAATTGTGGCTTTATTCATAAAAACACGGAGGCTTAGAAACCTCACAGATGTCCGTTGTCCAACCAGCAGATACAAAGTGCTGTAAACGTTTCAAAGGAAATATTTAGAGAGTAAATATTAGCGAGGTGGAAGCCACGCGAGCCTCGTATTTGGTCATGTTTAATGACTAATTGGGCATCATTAGGTCAGTCTACGCAGAGCGAAGACGTTGGAAATAAAGGGTAGAATTTAAAATGCCATATGGCCTAAATTACACATTAACCCCAGCTTCCACAGCTTAATATGTGTAAATCTGAAACCTATGGATTATATGGTGAAGGACACTGTTTTGAAGGCCTGGATGTCCTTGACGACGAGAAGAAAACACAAAGTCATGGTTACGCTCTCACAGAGAAGGCTTACTGTACTGAGCACTTTATCAAATAACATTATAAAACTTTCAGTGATCTAAAAGCGCTAGGAGTTTCTTATTGCGCAATTCTGTGTGGATCACTGAGAAATATGCTTAATACTGCAGTCTTAGTTTAAACAATGATCTATATTGATTTATGATTTATATTGTGTTTAAGGAATTGTTTTTTTTGCGCCATGCGGCCAGTAACTGTCATTAAACCATTGTATTTCCTTCGCGTAAATGGGCACAGAGACCTACCCAAATGCGCACGAGCCTCTTCTCGCATTCAGGGGTGTTTTCTGAAGAACCACACCAAATCTATAATCTAAAAGTTGAATAATAATCCATTAAATCGCTAGAATATCAACCACACTCTGTGCACACATAAAGCTGAAAGATGTATATAAAGGACACTGGCTCTTCTTTAAGGCGTTTCTGAAACATTACCTTTGGATTATGTTTTTATAAACTATTTAATACTGCATCTGAAATACGAAATTTAGTTTCCTGTTTTATTCAGAATATTTATTTATTTATTTATTAGATCAAACGATGGTAAAGAGTTTAAATGTACACAAACCCCATACTGAAGCTGTTTATCAGATCTGCTTTAAACTTCAGTCTGTCTCTGTAAAATACAACTGCATTCCACACTGATCCAAGCTAAATTTATTGTCTGAGTATTATACACACATTTTAAACCCGTAACTGCACATATTTCATAACATCATTATGTACCTATCATAGGTCTATACCATAAAGGCCAATGATATCTGAATACAAACTGAAGTGTTTCCAAATGGAAACAAATCTTTGGAATATATATTTGTTATGTTAAAAGCATATAAGAAATGATATATATAATGTTTATTTAAATTATATACATGCAAACTTTTTACCCCAACAAACAGAAAATACTAAAAATGCTGTAGGAGTGTCTGAGGCAAAAACACACAATTTTTGGACTCTTTATGCGCCACAGACTCCAGACGGGCAGACGGACGATCGGGTTCTTCATCAGAGCGGTCGCATTTTTAAAAGAAGGAAAGAGACTGATACAATAGCATGTACTTGTGATATCAACATAAAGTGCTAACCTATTATTCCTACGTTTTAAGGCTAAATTTTAATGAGCAGATTAATAATCAGACCCACCTGATGATGAGTTTATATAGCGTGTAGACATTTTATTTTATGTAGCAAAAAGTGGCTAATTATGAGCCACAATTTCTAAGACCTGCTACAATTTATTGTGACTTCTCCATCTAAAATCATAGCTCACGTTTGCCTTTATTCCTAACTTGGCTTTTGGTAGAGTGTTTTTATTTTTTATTAAGCTAATAATAACACTATATTATTTAAAGCATACGAATAAACACATTAGAAGTATTAGAAGTGACCGGACAGAAACATTTTGGACAGAAACATTATGTATTTGTGCGCTTTTGTCTCCAGCTGTTTCCCTGCGCGCAGAGTCTAACTGTCTTGAAGCCTAAAACAATACAAAAAGGAACAATTAAGATCACTCTCAGCGTCTAAATGAATAAATCCGACTGAAAAAAACACAAAAAATACACAACAAAAATGATAACACTATAAAATGTAAGATCCGTCACTATTTCTAAGTGCCTATGTAAATGTAAGTTACATGATATTGACCATTTTTCCTGTCAGATTTTCTCCTGAAGCATGTGATCATCCACACTGTGATAGATTTTATTTAACATGGATCATTTAGTTACATGTGGATTTCATGCAGCTCGAGTGCACACTGTCATTAAAGCCAAATGGAGACGTGTTAAATACCGACAGACCTAAAAACTCATCTAAATACTTCAAAAGTTTCTACTCAAGCTGCCGTCAATAATCATGTCATTTGTAATGCAAAAAAGCAAAATAAAATAAAATAATAATATTTTCACTAGTGCTCTCAGACTCTCGGACACACACACACACACATTGCGATTGCGCTATACGAAAATTAAGATAAATAGCTTGCTACGGGGAACTGACTGGCAATTTTGGAAGATATAGTGAGGTAGCGGATTAGAACAACAACAACAACAACAAACAAACAAATAAAATTTTGTTTTGTAATAGATATTAGACAAATATGGAACCATTGTTATTACTGCTATAAAAATAGATTTACTATTATTACTATTATTATTATTATTATTACTATTATTATTATTATTATTATTATTATACTTCTGTAAAGCTTTATTGAGACAATTTCCATTGTTAAAAGGGCTATACAAATAAACTGAATTAAAATAAGGATACTCATATATAATTTATAATATATACAATATAATTATTTATTAGAATTATTAAAACACCACCAACAATAACAATAACAACAACAATGATAATAATAATAATAATAATAATAATAATAATAATAATAATAATAATAATGGTGTAGGTATTTTAGCAGATTGTCATTACGGATGTAAATAAAGCAGTCACGAGGTCATGTATGGACGCTTCTGACGTCACTGCCCGCGTGCTGGTGCTGATCGCCTCAGAGTCCTGGACACTTCGGAGCTACAACACTGCAAGAAGTAAGAGCTACATGTTATGTATAGTGAAATGTGTAATTAATGAATCGTATGCGGTCATTTTCACATTTACTGCATGTTTAGCCAAAGGACAGTGGTTTAACTGCAGGTTAGTGAGTGTGAGTGCGTCCTTACCGAGTTTCATCAGCATCCTGAAATGTTACACCAAATTTAGAGCCACTGTTTAAAACGCAAAAATATAACGTATAAAGGAAAAATATGCTAATATCTGATATTATGAGAAAAAAGTCTCAATATCTGAAATCTTAATATTTAGACAAAACACAACCAGTATGAAATAAATAATCGAGATAAAACTGACAATGTTCATTCATCTGGACTAATAAAAAGCTGAGAGAAGGAGAATATCTGTGCTGAATTGATGGTAGATGTGAGAGAGGTTAGAGAAGCTTCACATAGTACTATACTGCAAACAGGTACATATATATTGGTCATACACACACCAGGGGTGATATATGATCAATATCTTACTGTTAAAAGGACACAGAACTACTGAATACTGAATACAATATGTGTGTGTGTGTGTGTGTGTGTGTATGCTTGCAGAGGGTCTGCATGCTGAAATATCTTGTTGATGAAAGTGATCAGAGGAGAATGACCAGTCCAGTTTGAGCTGACCAGAAGTGATTAGAAACTCTTAAAACATCACTTTAATAAACACTAATTTCTTATATTACCTTCCTTGTTACTTCATCATCCTTGTATAAGCTGCACTTTGTGGTGTGTTCACTCTTATAGACAGAGCATTACGGTAAATTAATCTAAATAGTTAATTAAAAAATGTTTTGAAGCTAGATCTCACTTGTGAACATTTAGTGTTGTTGTTTAAAGAAATACCATGAAACATGAATTGAAACCTGATGCAATATTCACTGAAAGTAATATCCATTTGCATAAAATGTTCTTTTTGCAAACTAGTCCAAGTATGTTTGTCCTATGGCCACATAATAGGCATTAAATTGTTCTGCAGCATATAAACCTCAAAAATCATCAACATACATCTTAAGGGTTGTGAACAGACATTCCACCAAATGCCAATCAATCCCACCGGGCTGGAGCTTGGTTTATGATTGGGATTCAGGATTGATATATATATTTTAATGTTAAGTTCAGAGGATGTGTGCAAAGTCTGGGGCAGGGTCCTTGATATAGGTCAGAGTCACATTATAATAACCCCAAAGGCTGATTAAGCTATAAATTGCTGCATGCTTCTCATTTTATAATTATTACCAAACATAATGTCAGTGTTATGTGTCTTGTTTGTCTGCACTGTCTCGTCATCCTCTGCACTTATGTTGTGTGTTTAGTTTTAAAGAATTCTGCACCTTGTAGTAATAGTTTAGCTCTATCTGCGTCACCCTGTACTGTGTTTTTGTTCTGTTTAGAACCACTGGTCCAGGAGCAATGTTGTTTCATTTCACTGTGTACTGCATCAGATATACAGTGTATAGTTGAAGTGACAATAAAGCTTCTTTGACTTGACTTTTGACCTGAAACATGAGTGCCTTTTGCAGGCTCTTTTTCAGCAGACATTTAATATAATTAAATTATCATTACAAAACCAGATAAGTATGCTTACCTTTATTGTAATGTGATCTCACCTTTCATTTCCTAATACATCCTAGATGTATGAAAAATGTTAAATCTTAGATGTGTTAAAGAACTGAAAGACCACCCAATATTAGTTGATTAAAACTATTGAAATAATAGTGCTTCTTTGAAGTAAAATACAGTAGAAGTGTGAAATATTACACTATGCCATTAGACACCAGCTTACTGAAACTATTTACAGCATTATAGTAGTAAAATGGAGTTTCCAGACATTTCAAGCTAAATTTACTGTTATTTGCTGTTATTCCATAAAACAAGAAAACTTCATTATTTTGAATGCAGTTAATATAAAGCTAGTACTAGAATATTTAGCTGATGAGTGTTGAGGTTCATTTCATTACATCTAAAAACACAGTTGAGAAATATCAGCAATGCAGTTGTATTCTTGTTTTACATAACGTTAACGGACTATGGATTTAGTAAAAATTAATGGGTTAACAGACAAAGCCTGAATGTTGAAGGTTGCCATGGAAGGGTCATATTTTAAGTAACTTTAGATTTTATTCGCAATTCATGCAAATATTTCAATTGGTTGAAATGTCAAAGGCAAAAGCATCTGTAATTCCACATTGCACCACAAGATGGCATAATTTTTGAATTTGCAAAACCAAACATTTCTGATTATTTCAGATGTTCATTAAAACAAGTAAATTCAAGCCACAACACTAGACCATTTTTGTGTGTTTGCTGTTTCACATTTTCTCACTTTGTCATGTTTATCATTAGTGACTGCAAGCAGTGGATCTGTAGGGGTGAATTCTAGTTCTTGAGCACTAAAGTAACCATAGATGAAAAAATTATTCAACACTGTGAAGTGTGCTGCAAGCTGATTGGCTGAAGGTGGCTATGACTTTGATCTAGTTAACAGTATAAATCCACTCGCAGATAAGTTGTAATTTAGCTTTATGGTACATATGGCCTGAGAAACAGTTATTGAAACTATCACTTAATCCTGTGGATGACCCTGTGGATGACCCTGAGGATGACCAACCCCCAGCCATGGATTTTAGTCCTGAATAAGCTATGAATTTCATGAGAATTCAAATCTGAAAATCCCAGATCAGCATCTGGCACCAACAATCAGAACACAGTCTAAATCATTGTGATTGTATTTTTCCCCACTTCTGATGGTTGATGTGAACGATACCCAGAGCTGCCGGATGGTATCTGCATAAATTTAAGCATTGTACTGCATGATTGGTTGATAAAGCTTGAATCTCACCTAATGACAATGTCGCTGTTTTCATACATAATTCAGTTTAATTTTATTTATCTACTGCATTTAATAATAGACAATTTCACAAAGCCAGAAGAAACCTTGAGATGAACCAGAACAAGGACCCATCTGTTCTGGGTGACTCCAGAAAATATAAATCACTTCTGTTCTACAATTGTATAATGTATAAAGACAAACAGTACTAATTATATAAAGGATTTCACTATGAGCACACTGGGCCATATTCAGAGTTGGTGATTTGGTTTGTAAGCATTTATTTGGGGAGCCTTTATTCCCCCAAAATCTGTGATAGAAAATACGTTAGGAAATAGTTGTTAGACTTCAAACGCAGTGTAAGCAAGAGACATTTACAGGCAGAAGAAATTTTAAAAATGTAAAAATAAAAAAGAATTTGACTTTATGAGTCATAAAGACTGAGAATGAGACCCTGACAAACAATAAAAAAAACATATAGGAGTCTATGGTAGTCTATTGGAGTCTATGGTAATCTATTGGAGTCTATAGGAGTCTATGGTAGTCTATTGGAGTCTATTGGAGTCTATAGGAGTCTATGGTAGTCTATTGGAATCTATAGGATCTATGGTAGTCTATTGGAGTCTACAGGAGTCTATGGTAGTCTACTGGAGTCTATTGGAGTCTATAGGAGTCTATGGTAGTCTATTGGAGTCTACAGGAGTCTATGGTAATCTATTGGAGTCTATAGGAGTCTATGGTAGTCTATTGGAGTCTATAGGAGTCTATGGTAGTCTATTGGAATCTATAGGAGTCTATGGTAGTCTATTGGAATCTATAGGATCTATGGTAGTCTATTGGAGTCTACAGGAGTCTATGGTAGTCTACTGGAGTCTATTGGAGTCTATGGTAGTCTATTGGAGTCTACAGGAGTCTATGGTAATCTATTGGAGTCTATAGGAGTCTATGGTAGTCTATTGGAGTCTATAGGAGTCTATGGTAGTCTATTGGAATCTATAGGAGTCTATGGTAGTCTATTGGAGTCTATAGGAGTCTATAGGAGTCTATGGTAATCTATTGGAGTCTATAGGAGTCTATGGTAGTCTATTGGAGTCTATAGGAGTCTATGGTAGTCTATTAGAGTCTATAGGAGTCTATGGTAGTCTACTGGAGTCTATTGGAGTCTATGGTAGTCTATTGGAGTCTACAGGAGTCTATGGTAATCTATTGGAGTCTATAGGAGTCTATGGTAGTCTATTGGAGTCTATAGGAGTCTATGGTAGTCTATTGGAATCTATAGGAGTCTATGGTAGTCTACTGGAGTCTATTGGAGTCTATAGGAGTCTATGGTAATCTATTGGAGTCTATAGGAGTCTATGGTAGTCTATTGGAGTCTATAGGAGTCTATGGTAGTCTATTAGAGTCTATAGGAGTCTATGGTAGTCTACTGGAGTCTATTGGAGTCTATAGGAGTCTATGGTAATCTATTGGAGTCTATAGGAGTCTATGGTAGTCTATTAGAGTCTATAGGAGTCTATGGTAGTCTACTGGAGTCTATTGGAGTCTATAGGAGTCTATGGTAGTCTATTGGAGTCTATAGAAGTCTATAGGAGTCTATAGGAGTCAATTGTAGTCTATAGGAGCCTTTAGGAGTCTATGATAGTCTATAAGAGTCTATTGGAGTCTATAGGAGTCTATGGTAGTCTATAGGAGTCTATGGTAGTCTATAGGAGTCTATGGTAGTCTATAAGAGTCTATTGGAGTTTATAGGAGTCTATGGTAGTCTATTGGAGTCTATAGAAGTCTATAGGAGTCTATAGGAGTCAATTTTAGTCTATAGGAGTCTATGGTAGTCTATTGGAGTCTATGGTAGTCTATTGGAGTCTTTAGGAGTCTATGGTAGTCTACTGGAGTCTATTGGAGTCTATAGGAGTCTATGGTAGTCTATTGGAGTCTTTAGGAGTCTATGGTAGTCTATAAGAGTCTATTGGAGTTTATAGGAGTCTATGGTAGTCTATTGGAGTCTATAGAAGTCTATAGGAGTCTATAGGAGTCAATTGTAGTCTATAGGAGTCTATGGTAGTCTATTGGAGCCTTTAGGAGTCTATGATAGTCTATAAGAGTCTATTGGAGTCTATAGGAGTCTATGGTAGTCTATTAGAGTCTATTGGAGTTTATAGGAGTCTATGGTAGTCTATTGGAGTCTATAGAAGTCTATAGGAGTCTTTGAGATGAACCAGAACAAGGACCCATCTGTTCTGGGTGACTCCAGAAAATATAAATCACTTCTGTTCTACAATTGTATAATGTATAAAGACAAACAGTACTAATTATATAAAGGATTTCACTATGAGCACACTGGGCCATATTCAGAGTTGGTGATTTGGTTTGTAAGCATTTATTTGGGGAGCCTTTATTCCCCCAAAATCTGTGATAGAAAATACGTTAGGAAATAGTTGTTAGACTTCAAATGCAGTGTAAGCAAGAGACATTTACAGGCAGAAGAAATTTTAAAAATGTAAAAATAAAAAAGAATTTGACTTTATGAGTCATAAAGACTGAGAATGAGACCCTGACAAACAATAAAAAAAACATATAGGAGTCTATGGTAGTCTATAGGAGTCTATGGTAGTCTATTGGAGTCTACAGGAGTCTATGGTAATCTATTGGAGTCTATAGGAGTCTATGGTAGTCTATTGGAGTCTACAGGAGTCTATGGTAATCTATTGGAGTCTATAGGAGTCTATGGTAGTCTATAGGAGTCTATGGTAGTCTATTGGAGTCTATAGGAGTCTATGGTAATCTATTGGAGTCTATAGGAGTCTATGGTAGTCTATTGGAGTCTATTGGAGTCTATAGGAGTCTATGGTAGTCTATTGGAATCTATAGGATCTATGGTAGTCTATTGGAGTCTACAGGAGTCTATGGTAGTCTACTGGAGTCTATTGGAGTCTATAGGAGTCTATGGTAGTCTATTGGAGTCTACAGGAGTCTATGGTAATCTATTGGAGTCTATAGGAGTCTATGGTAGTCTATTGGAGTCTATAGGAGTCTATGGTAGTCTATTGGAATCTATAGGAGTATATGGTAGTCTATTGGAGTCTATAGGAGTCTATGGTAGTCTACTGGAGTCTATTGGAGTCTATAGGAGTCTATGGTAGTCTATTGGAGTCTATAGGAGTCTATGGTAGTCTATTGGAGTCTATAGGAGTCTATGGTAGTCTATTGGAGTCTATAGGAGTCTATGGTAGTCTATTAGAGTCTATAGGAGTCTATGGTAGTCTATTAGAGTCTATAGGAGTCTATGGTAGTCTACTGGAGTCTATTGGAGTCTATAGGAGTCTATGGTAGTCTATTGGAGTCTTTAGGAGTCTATGGTAGTCTATAAGAGTCTATTGGAGTTTATAGGAGTCTATGGTAGTCTATTGGAGTCTATAGAAGTCTATAGGAGTCTATAGGAGTCAATTGTAGTCTATAGGAGTCTATGGTAGTCTATTGGAGCCTTTAGGAGTCTATGATAGTCTATAAGAGTCTATTGGAGTCTATAGGAGTCTATAGGAGTCTATGGTAGTCTATAGGAGTCTATGGTAGTCTATAGGAGTCTATGGTAGTCTATAAGAGTCTATTGGAGTTTATAGGAGTCTATGGTAGTCTATTGGAGTCTATAGAAGTCTATAGGAGTCTATAGGAGTCAATTTTAGTCTATAGGAGTCTATGGTAGTCTATTGGAGTCTTTAGGAGTCTATGGTAGTCTATAAGAGTCTATTGGAGTCTATAGGAGTCTATGGTAGTCTATAGGAGTCTATGGTAGTCTATTGGAGTCTTTAGGAGTCTATGGTAGTCTATAAGAGTCTACTGGAGTTTATAGGAGTCTATGGTAGTCTATTGGTCTATTGGTAGTCTATAAGAGTCTATAAGAGTCAACAGCAGTAAATAATAGTCTATAAGAGTCTATAGGAGTCAATAGTAGTAAATAGTGGTCTATAGGAGTCAATAGCAGTAAATTGTAGTCTATAAGAGTCTATAAGAGTCAACAGCAGTAAATAATAGTCTATAAGAGTCTATAGGAGTCAATAGTAGTAAATAGTAGTCTATAGGAGTCAATAGCAGTAAATAGTAGTCGATAAGAGTCTATAAGAGTCTATAGGAGTCAATAGTAGTAAATAGTAGTCTATAGGAGTCAATAGTAGTAAATAGTAGTCTATAAGAGTCAACAGCAGTAAATAATAGTCTATAAGAGTCTATAGGAGTCAATAGTAGTAAATAGTAGTCTATAGGAGTCAATAGCAGTAAATAGTAGTCTATAAGAGTCTATAAGAGTCAACAGCAGTAAATAATAGTCTATAGGAGTCTATAGGAGTCAATAGTAGTAAATAGTAGTCTATAGGAGTCAATAGCAGTAAATAGTAGTCTATAAGAGTCTATAAGAGTCAACAGCAGTAAATAATAGTCTATAAGAGTCTATAGGAGTCAATAGCAGTAAATAGTAGTCTATAAGAGTCTATAAGAGTCAACAGCAGTAAATAGTAGTCTATAAGAGTCTATAGGAGTCAATAGCAGTAAATAATAGTCTATAAGAGTCTATAAGAGTCAACAGCAGTAAATAGTAGTCTATAAGAGTCTATAAGAGTCAACAGCAGTAAATAATAGTCTATAAGAGTCTATAGGAGTCAATAGCAGTAAATAGTAGTCTATAAGAGTCTATAAGAGTCAACAGCAGTAAATAGTAGTCTATAAGAGTCTATAGGAGTCAATAGCAGTAAATAATAGTCTATAAGAGTCTATAGGAGTCAATAGTAGTAAATAGGAGTCTATAGGAGTCTATAGGAGTCAATAGTAGTAAATAGGAGTCTATGGGAGTCTATAGGGCTATGCTGCTGCTTGAATAGTCGTAATTGTGATTTTCAAATGAAACACTTTAAATTTCACTACATTTAACAAAAAGGCTTCCACACTCATTCACTTGATCCCTTACATTCATATTATTTATTTTTCATAACATTTTGCTTAAAATTTAAGTTCAATTTTGTGTGCAGGGGATATTAGCTATTTTATCACACATTTTATGTGCTATTTTGCTTTGTTTCATTAATAAACTAATAAAAATGTTTTTTTTTGTAAATTTAATGCAGTCTTTTTGAAGAGAACATGTCAGTGGTTTGAAGTAGATCTTTGGTACTGATCAATACTGATTCTCATGAAAAAAAAGATCAACAGTGTTTTGTCATCTCCACCATTCACTATCAGTTATAAGAAAGAGAATTTTGTTTAGAGAGATATTAACTGCTTCATGTTTAATAAATAATGCAGTAAGCTCATTTGAAGCTGCCAAATCCTCCACTGTAGTGAAACTTCCTGCCAAACATACTGAAGCCTGCGCTAACACAACAGACTTGTATGCAGAATACAACCAAAAATGAAATGAGAGTCACTTCGCTCTGATTTGCTCTCAAGCTCTCTTCATTACTAACCCTATTTTGTCTGCTGCAATCTGATAGATTTGATGACTGAACTATTCACCTAAACACATGTCATGAGAGCTTTGTGTTTATTTTGTTTCCCATGTTGGTGTAAAGTGAGTAGTGTGTGTAAGCAGCTACATGCTACATGCACAATCATGACATCTTTGTAGATTAGGATTTTAAATAAAGTGTAAAGTGAGAACTGATTTTGTCATTTGGCCTTTATTATTAATCAGGGAACTCACTGCAGATTTTATTATCTGTAGGTGTTTCTCCGATTTAAACACTGAACATTAAAAGTGCACACATCACTACACTCATTTTATACAACTTGATGTTTGAAGAAGAGAGGGTCTCGTTTTACTGCAGAAAATTACAGAACAGCACATCAGGCTCTTATTTTCACTCACCTAGTACTTCTGGAGACATTTTTTTCTTGCCCAGCCTGCATCATTGCTGCTGTGTGCTGCTAATTATGACCTCCAGGTGAGATTTATGTTTAAGATGTCTAATGCCATGGAATCTTTTTACTTAATGCTGAATCTGAGTAAGACTTTATTAGAGCCTGCACTAGTGAATAGTCTGCTACAGTATGTCTCAAGTCTCAGAGTGTTGTCTGCTCCCTGTGCTCTGTGCTGTCAGTGACATCTATCGGGAAGCACACACTAGTACAGGAGGGAAAAAATCAAGTGTGTTGTGTTTGAGCACTCGGTTTCTTTACTTTCATGTTTTAATCTCAATTAACCCATGTTATAGAAACAGCTCAATATTTGGACCTGTGTCTCTCTTCTATGTGAATCAGTTCAGTATCAGAGGCACAGCTCTGTTTTACTCAGGTCTGAGGCCAAGTTAGACAATTTTTAATGTTGAAAAATAACTTTGCTTAGCTTTTACCTGTGGAACTGAAAACTGCTATGTCAGATTTTGTCAGCTCTTAAGACGTTATACAGGGAAACAATGGCTGTGAGTAAACAGCAGATTGAGTAGCTGTACTGTACATGATATCTGATCTTTTGTTTGTCTTGCTTTAAGTTAAAAAGCACACTTTTCAAGTGACTGAAGGAAAACCAAACAAGTCAGATTATATCAAAATACTTGTAATAGAAGCTCATTAATGCACATAAAAAGACAATGTTCATTTTGTGGATTCTGGATTTTGTTTTATTCTTTTAGATTTTTCTTACATGCAACACTTACTAACTTACTGAGAACCTCATTAACTCATGTATTCACTTGGGTTTCAAGTTAAAACAAAAACAAAGGGAAGAGTTGAAGAGCTGTAATTTAGTACACATGAATTGTAATTTGTTTCACACTTGACCAAATGTTTCATAATTTTTGTTAAAGTATTAAGAACTTTTACAAAGGTCCATTCATTAAAATGCAGTTCCAGGTGATTTATAAGGAATTAGAAAGAATTTTTTCATAAGAGATTGAAACAAAATGGACAAAAGGAATTGAATTATAAAAATGCAGGAAAATTAAATGTTTTTAAATAATTAAAATAATTAAAAAGCTAACTGAAGATGTGTCATATGTCTTTCATTTTCAACAATTTTAGTGCAAGGGCTTTGCTAAAAATGTGTACTTCCGTCTTTAGACAGTGATTAGTCATCCATTTTATTTTTATTTTATTTATTACCTATCTATCTATCTATCTATCTATCTATCTATCTATCTATCTATCTATCTATCTATCTATCTATCTATCTATCTATCTATCCATCCATCCATCCATCCATCCATCCATCCATCCATCCATCTATTTGATGACTCTCTTACACACAACACTAACATTTAAAGCACTAAAATACAATGTTCTCAATATGCAGCCTGAGGTCACTTACAGCATAAATCAATGCTGTATAAACCATCTCAGAGTGCCAAAAAAATAGAAATCAGAAACTTACTCCTCTATGTAGATCTAGGAATGGGAGACTAAAGACTGAGATATTTATTGAGCAAGGATGAAACTGGACACAGATGAATTTAAAATGCACACAGCTGTACCCTGTTTAACATTTATAGTTATTTAAGCTCTAGAAAATGTACTGCTAAAATCGTTAATGAAATGGGACTGAATATTTATTAATTATCAAGCTTTTAGCTTTTTTAAATACACCGATCAGCCATAACATTCTGAGCAGTGACAGGTGATGTGAATAACACAGATAATCTCATCATCATGGCACCTGTTAGTGGGTGGGGAGGCCAAGGCTCATTGATGGATCTGATAGAAAGGGGTCAGAATACACAGTGCAGGACGGGTCAGGGCTGTTTTGGCAGCAAAAGGGGGACCAACACAATATTAGGCAGGTGGTCATAATGTTATGCCTGGTTGATGTACATATTTTTAACATATTATACTTAGTTTATATTCTGTATAGAGTCACTTCAAAAGTAGCAGGAAAAATCCAATTTTAATATACCTAAATTATGCCTCCAGAAAGTAATCCCTGCAGGTGAATAGTTTCTGGAGGCACTAAAGGCACAGTTTCTCCCCTAATGCCCTCATTCCTGGTCACTGAATTTTTAAAATGGTTTCCTTAGTTGTGCCCGTTTTGTCTATTTATTAATAATGGTGTGCTGTGGGATGTTTTTGTTTTTTTCTAATAACCAAAACCTGAAAAATGTCCTGCAGATGCCTAAACTATCGTCTTACCACTGAATGTTGAAAACTTATCAGAATAAATATATGAAACACGGCTATGTTTAATGTGCATGTGTTTTTTTCTGTAGGTAAAATGCATGCTTAATCACATGTCCAGTCTATTCCTGTTAAAATAGCAGGTGATGAAAAAAAAATTAAGCAAAGTGAAATCATGCCAGATTTTTTACCTTTCTACTACAGTGACATTACCAGGACAGAACAGCACATACCTCCAATACTGACAAAAGGACGAGATGAAAACATGATGAATGTGTGAATGTGAATGTGTGCTTGGTGCTCTGAGTCCCATTCATGGCTTATTTCCACCTCACACATAGAGTTCAGAGCACAGACATCAGATCCACTGTAACAATAAGTATTGTTGACCTGAGCCTTTAACCACTGATCCTCCATTACCATTCATCTATGTCAGTAGAGGCATCTGTTTGACAGCTGAAATGAAGAAAATTGTTCAACTTTTTTGCACAAAAATGACATTAAGCCACAGTGCAAGATAAAAAAAAGAAAAAGAAAACCAGTCCAGATCTAAATCCTATTCTAAACCTGTGCTGTGCTATACTTAAAGAGCGCTGATCACAGAAGATTTCATAAATCTGGAGCATTTTTCCAGAGTAAAGCAGAATAAATTTCCATTATTTCTGGCAAAAAGATGCCAAGTTGGTATTCTCTTACACAAAAACAATGAACGCAAAATATTCCTTAACAAAATATTATTTAAAGAATGCACAACCAAATGCAAGTTCTTTTACTTTAGCAAAGCCTAAAATGTTTCTATTTGTTCTTTACTGTATTTTGTAGGTTGCTGTATCACATTATCACTTTTACAAATTCACCGAGTTGTAATTTTTTTTTTGACCTTAAGGACCAGATTTAAAGACCCCTGATCTATAATGTTGTTAGAGGTGTACAGTTGGATGCTTCATGAAAGAACGGTGTTATAAACAGATCTGTGGGGTTGTTTCTCCTCTGGTAAAAGCAGTAATTGGTGTATCTGTTTGTAAGATCCATGAAAAATAATTTCTATAGGAAATTCTACAGTTATTGTTATCCCTCAAAATATCACAAAAAATCGAATACAAAAGGACTTGTACAGTACAGAGTTCAGTGTAATGGTACATGAGTGTAATTAAATCATAGAACTTTTACATGTGTTTTTTATGAACAAAATGTTACAGAGTAAAATGCATTTAATGCTGGAAGACAGTAAGATAGACAGTAAGATAATTATAGACAGTTAGTGTGTTTTGCCCCCTTTCACTAATGGCAAAGACAGATGTTTTTGATATATTTGGAGAATGTAATGCTTCTATACTAACCCTGAATGAGTTTCTACAGTATTTCCCCTCATTCTGGACAGAGCTATAAAAACCTTTTCTATACATTTGAATTAAATACAAGGCTTCACTAATTTAGACAGTATCACAGTCTTAGAACATACTTACCACTATAGTTATTGTGTACAGGGATGACTGTGTCAGTGTAATTGCCCTCTGCAGATACTTTTTGGGGTAAGGGCTTCCTGGATACTTGCTCAAGGAACAGCAAGCCCAGACCGCAAAAAGACCCAAAAAGGACAAAGAGGGAATAGATTTTATCCATCTAAAAAGAGAAATAAAGAAAGAAAGAACAGATCCAGTGAACTACTGAGAGAGAGAGAGAGAAAGAGAGAGAGAGCGAGAGCACATACCAGTACATTTTAAATAAAATCATGCCACATATTGTCAGAATATTAAAAACAAACATACAATTGTAAATTCTTTACTGTGTGCGTTGTCTGTTTTTCAATGTCACATCTAGAATTACAGAAACATTGGTCTCTGCATTTTAAAGCCTTAAAGGTACTCTCTGGGGCAGATCTGTCAACTTAATGGGCCATGTTTAAAAAAAACCTTACCATCCACTTTATTAGGAACTAGACATTCATAATGTTTACATCGATCATTAGAATGAAGAAGAAATATGATCTCTGTGACTTTAACTGTAGTGTGGATGTGGGGTGGGGTCGAGCTTTTCAGAAACTGCTGACCTCACTGAGTGAGCCACAGTTCTATATCAGAGGTTCTTAGGAAATTGGTCAGGCTGGTTTGAGCTGACAGGAAGTCTATAGTAACTCATGAAGTCACTCTTGACATCTGTGGTGAGCAGAAAAGCGTTTCAGCACACACAAAACATCTCATTTTATAGAAGTGGATGTGCTACAACAGCAGAAGTTCACATCAGGTTCCACTGAGTAGAATATAAGAAAGAAAATCATAAGGCCTTTTTCTAGTCTTTAGCTGTCTAGTCTGAATGAGTCTGTGCTCATGATGACTCAGATTCATTTCTAACACAAGGGGAAGCTGATCTGGTCTTCTGCTGTTGTAGTTCATCCACCTGAAGGTGTGATGTGTTTTGCATGCTGAGATCCTTTTCTACTCACCACAGTTGTAAAGAGTTATTTACTGAGTTACTACATACTTCCTCAGCTCAGATCAGTCTGTCATTCTCCTCTGGTCAGTCTGCAGATCATCTGTTCACAGGATGTTTTTTGTTTGCTTCATTCTGTGTAAACCCCAGAGATTGTTGTGTGTGAAAATCAATAGCTTCTGAAATGCTCAAACCAGCCCATCTGGAACCAACAACCAAGCCAAGTTAGAGAGATCAGGTTTTTTCTTCATTCTGATGTTTGATGTGAACAGTAACTGCATGATTTTATGCACTGTGCTGCTGCCATATGATTGTCTGATTATATAACTGCATCAATGTACAGGAGTAATAATAATAATAATAATAATAATAATAATAATAAACAGATTAATGACTGTCCCTACATAGATTTGCTGTTCTTGGAGTCATGTTATGAGCTTGACCCTATCAAAAGTAGAAGTGCTCTCGTGCACTTTAGATATATACTATCTAATATATCTAAACTAGTATACTTACTTCAAACACATAACAGAACCATTCCAAATTTACTTTCTGTGAACGTCTGGCAATGACTGAAACAAAATCTGAACTAGGGAGATTTGATTATGATTTGTGTATGTCAATGATAATTATGTCCTAACAGGTTCAGTGTTCTATTAAATCACAGACAAAAAATCCGTCACACATTTACGTTTTATAATACAGCTTTCCGATGCCATAGATAAAGTTCCTTGTGCAAACCAAATCTTTTCAACTCTTTTCTCAAGACCAACACAGTACATCTCTGTGTGATAGAGCATATTCAGAATATTCAGAATTCATCTTGCCAAGATAAGGCTGAAATTGTCAGCACCTTTGCCATGATAAAAATAGACTTTTTAATACAGTTTGCATTAACAGCAATACATTACAGGATCCACTTTCAGTAGTAATGTTTTTGCTGATTTTTTTGCTGACTGATTTCTTCTGCCATGAAATGAATCTTTACTGAGTGATCTCTCTGTTCGTCGTTTTTTTTAAACATTTGTAACAGCTTTTCATCAGACAGTTCCTTTGCCTTTTCCTTTCTCATCTATTATTATTTTAAAAGAAAAAAAGACCTTTCTTTTCATTCTGTTCTAATCTCCTGAACAGGTTTTTTTTTTTTACTCTTCGTCTGTGACTTTGTGAACTAACACCAGGCAGTGATTTTGATAGAAACGCCAAAGCACTTCTGTAGATCACCTTAATTAAAAAAAGGATGTCTATTTTAAATTGAAATGTTCTCTAAATGGAAATATACATTATTATATATTAATATATTTCTTCTTGTAACTGAATAATTATAATAATTATAATTACTATTGATAATCTTGCTGGATTTTCGAAGTGTTTCCATTCTGGAGCTGTCCTTGGTGCTGACCGGACTCACATTGCAGCCCAGAGATTTCAGTTTCATTTATATCACACACCAGAGCAGAGGTGGAGGGAAAAAACTCTCTGAGACAACACGAGGAAGAAACCAGGGAGGAAACAGACTCAAAGGAACTATCCTCATCTGGGTGATAGTGGGATTATGAGTAATTTTCCTGCCACAACTGTATAATATAAAGTCAAACAACTTTGTTTGACAAAGTGTGTGTGTCTGTGTGTGTGTGTGTGTATCATCAGTACAAGCACTTGGCTGTTTTTAATTTCAGTAGAGTTTGTAGCTTTAAGTCTATAGTATCTTAGTGATCCCTTGTATCCCACTGAATAATGAATGAGACTTTGGCATAAACTGTACTCAGTAAGTGCACTGTCCTCAGCAAAGTGGATAGAAGATCCATAGAAGAAATGTTGTGTCTCAATCAAGAAGAAATAAAATTTGACTATATTTTTTTGTTGTTATTTAATAACTTTGAACTGTAAGAACTGTTAGCAATTTGCTTGTTGGCTCTGTGCAATTAAAACTTTTCCAACTTAAAGTACTCGTTTTTTCCTTGTGCTTTGGCCACACTGCAAAATTAATGTAATCTGTACCACTGTTGAAAATATGAAAGACCTCAAATAAAATCTTCAAACGCCCTTCACTTCACACTGCAGAACAAAACACTACACAATTTCCGGGTGGCTTCTAACCAGTGATCCAGATTCTTGGTAACTGGGCTCTCACAGGATTTCTCATAAAGAAACATGACTCCAGATGAATATAAATATAGCATACTACAGTTCAGGACGGTCTCTGCATATCATTCTTCTGTGCATGACGTCAAGGTTATGTTTTCACATGAGATAGTTGATGCTCTCCTACACAACTGGATGATGGGTAATGTATCATTTTTAAAAGATTCATTTCAAATGAGACGGTCTATGATTGGGAATGATTGTGAAGAGGGGCAGAAATTGGATATGACTCACCACAAACCACTGAATAATCTAGGGAGATACTTATTCAAGGACACCTTCTGCAACTGTCTTTATGGGTGAATCTGCCTAAAAACTGGCCCTATTCTTTTCTAGTATAGCCCAAGCCTTATTTAGAAATAATACCTAATACTGAAAACAAATAATTCAAAAACATACATCAGTTCAATTAATTGAGTTACACAACTGAGTGAATTAACACAATTTGTTTTTGTACATTCAACATGATTTGATCATGTGTTTTCAAAGCCCTGTAATAAGATCCAACTCTGCGCAGTCACCCACTGCAGGATCGAATCCAGGACCCCGGCACAGTGAGGCTGCCATGTTACACCCTGCACTGACAAGCCACACACAGTCTAGTCAAGTTTATATAATACTATAGACATTTCTTCCTGTAAGTGCTGACAACACTGTAATGTTTTATAAAGTCACTCCAGCACATTAATAATATGTGAATTGTTCACACTTACATCACATTATTTGAGCTATTAGATATTTTAGATTAGTTATTAGTTTATGTTAAATTTTTGAAACAATGAAAGCTCATGCTTTAATTAGAAATTAAATATTTGTATGTAAACTATACATAAATCTGACTGTCTGCATATTTCCTCTTTTCCCAGCATACAGATGTATCTAATATTTATTAGCATAAACTACTGTCAGAAGAGAACTTGGGTGAAAAGAAGAGAAAAGAAACATGGATTGAACGATACACAGCTCACAGATCCTGAGGAGGAAAGATTCATGGTTGAGATTTTCATATTCACTTTCTCATCCTCTATTAACTTTACCAGTATAGAGAATAATTATTTTTTACTGTTCATTCTAGCACTAACATTTTTTCACATGCGCATGTGGACATGCAAAATATACTGTATATGTAAAAACCTACTGGATTTACCTGTGCTCCAGTTTATTTCAGATGTTTCAACCCTACTACTGATGTAGCACAATAAAAAATAAACTGCACAAATACAGTGAACATAATTTCCCAGCAAGTAAAAAACCACAAAAACATGTTCAACTTTGCTAATTTAGTAGTTTGTCTTGTTTATCTGTTCTATTTCTATTTCCAACTCATTTCAGTTCCCACTGGATGTGGAGGTACATGACCGATCTGCATGAGTGTGTGTGTGTGTGTGTGTGCTGTGTGTGTGTGTGTGCTGTGTGTGCTTGCACATTCTCTACTGTCAACCATGACTGTGTGTGTGTTCAGAATTTGCACATATATAAAACATCTCTAATAATACTTGTTGCTGATGCTGCATAATGTTCTTCCTGAGATCCTGGTTGTGGTCCATGTCTTGGTGCATCAACAGAAATATGCATAAATCAGAATTTAAGCTGTTTTGTCATTCTTTCATGGCAAATGTGCTTTAAGCAAAACTTAAACAATGACTGCTCTTCTACATATACAGGTGGACCTGTTTTTATTAAAGGGTAACATACCTAAAGGAGATTTTGCGCATGGAGCCTGCTCCACATCGCCAAGTTAAAGCCACCACTTCAGTCACGAGTCAGGATTTGGAACTGCATTTTGATTAGGAACCACATCAGGTCATTTGACCAGAAGCGCAATGGATGCTAGTCTGTTTCAGGGCGCAGAGCTGAGCTACACACACGGTAATAAGAGCAGAATGAAGAGCGCGTTATAACTCATCTATAGAGGCTTATAACTGCTGCTCACGTAGACGCCCCGTGGGGAAGGGCTGAAAATGGATTTTCCTTCTCCATCTTCGACGAATTTAAAATCGGCGACGTCGACTTATCACCCGCCGAGACGGCCAATCACGCGCCATCCCGCAAAAATGTTCAGCAGTTATGAAACAGCGTGAAACCTCCTTCAGAAGCACGAGCCAGCTGCGATTATCTCGGCAAATAAAGGGGAAAGATTAAAGAAGAAGAAGAAGAAGAAGAAAAACAATCCCACCGCCTTATAAAGATGCATCTCAGGCTTGCTGTGAGTGTGTGTGTGTGTGTGTGATAATCCCGTGCTCTCCGGTGAGTCCGCGTGTTTTCTCCGGTCACACTGACGTACGTCTGCAAACGCGAAAAGGCACAATGACGTTTTATCTATGGCTTTGTTTTAAACAATCCCGTTGCGGTATCTCTTGCGTTACTGAAACATCTTAACGGCCGCATTCAATTACTCCAGTCTGCCACTGACCCGCATTGACGTCATTGCGTCATTAGGTTTCCCCTGGAAACACTGGCGCGCCAAAAATAGCAGCCTGGCGCGAGCCCTATTTCTATCAACCCGTAATGTGCTGCTGTGAGTCCCGCCTTTCTTGACTTTTTCAACCCTTAAGAATGATCAGGCTACTCGAGGATGGACAGTGGGTACTGTTGTAAGGAGCTGCTGGTTTAGAGGAACAGCCTTTTAGTTATGTATAAAGCATCCATTTGTAAAGAGCGAAAACACACCACAGGGACGAAAATAGAAAGTGGCGAGCTCCGGCATTTATAAGGGTTTGCCCAGTTCCCATACTGACTGTTAAGCAGTGCTTCTGAACACTAGGACTATTTATAAACTTCAACAATGGCGTGTGACTGACATTTAGGTATAATTTACTTCTAATGAAATTTATACACCCTATTATTTGGTGTAATGAATTATTTTTTTTATTTTATACTGGGAGGTAAAACAACACATTCTGCAGTCTACACATTCTCCTGTGAAGTTCTTTCCAATCAAATGGCATGGCAATGTTATTAAGGTTTTATTTCTCCTCTGCTAGGCACCGGGGAATTCCCATACAATGTTGGGTGTAAGTAGGGAGCAAAGTTGGGCTGTATGAGGTCCATTAAATAAAATTTATTTAAGCAAACTTTAGGCAAAACAACTATTTACAAATTGAAATAACTGAGAAATAAATGATAGTTTAAAATATTTTGTCCCATACTGTAGAATTATGCATGTGATTAGTAACTAGAAAAACAGCCTTTCAAGGCAGAAACTTTAGTCATGTCAGGAGGCTTTTATTTTCATTTCAACCATGAACATCTGGAACAGTACACAATGAAACAACAATCTTCCAGGACCAATGCAGAACACAGAACGTATTGGAGAACTATTTTAATATAGTCCAGAGAAACTATAAAACAACAGAACAAAAGCTGCAGCAAAGCAAAGTTGTCAGATAATACATATAAATGATTTTGGCAGAAACACACACAACTTGTGGTAATAATAATAATAATAATAATAATAATAATAATAATAATAATTGAGTTTAAAGTGAGACTCTCCTGAAGCTAATCTATCTGACTCCACATTACCACATTGACCCGACTAACTCAGTCTAATGAGGAGACTTAAACTAACTAAGAAAAAGCCAAGTACTTCAGACTGGATGATGGCAGAGATGAGGTTTATTGTAGTCAGCGCTGAGTACAAATTACACAGTGCTCACATGGAACATCTCATCAACCCCACCAACTTCAGTTTCACAGCTCAGTGTCTATATCCATGTTTCTTATCTCACATGAGGACATCAGCCTATCTTCTCAAGTCAAAACACAATATATATATATATATATATATATATATATATATATATATATATATATATATATATATATATATATATATATATATATATATATAACATTTTTATGTTGAGAAGACATCATGGGTATGTCAGACCTGGGGTGATCTTAATTTTCCCCAAACCTTTATCAGTGTGCTTCAACAAAGCACCGATTCTCCCAGACCTCAGCTGCAGGTGTTCCACAGATCTAACCCTGCTCTGGAGAGGACTACCTGACCTTGACTTCAACTTTAGCTTTAGAGGAGTTACAATGGACACTTCTGTGTAGACTCTGTCTGTTTTTGATAAGACTTACAGCAGTAAGAATGTTACTGTTAATTCATCATCTACACAAAGACTATTCATGCATAACATACACACAAACAATGTGTCCTTTTTGTGAACCTTACTTCATCAAACCAATAACAGAAATGGTGTTCAAAACTACTCATGATGTCACCTCATCCTTTTACAATCAAACAAATTCATATAGGCCGAAAAAAATTATCCCACAAACTCGAGCAATATTTGGCATGACAAAGCACAGGTATCCAACAGCAGCTAGGAAAAAAACATAGGATGACAAAGAGACTTAATTCTGGTAGCTAATTATGTGAGGGACTAATTACCAGAGGTGAACAAACTGAACAAGGAAAATATATCATATAACCAAAGAAGAATTCAACTCAATTGCACCGGGCTGCCCTCTGGTGGTCTGGTCACAAAACTTCCCAGATATCCTTGACAGAGGCCTGAGTGTGAAGAGAGAAGCTCAGTGAAGCAGAAAAGTGGAGGGCGAGGACGACAACAAAGTAAGGCAACCAGAGTAACATCCACAGCTGAGCCAGAGGGCAGAGTGATGTCCTAAGCTGAGCCAGGGCCAGAAAACAAATTTGATGGGTCAGGGTGGTGGATAATATCCTTTACAGGAAAGGGTGGCAAAGTGGCATCCTCCAGGGGACCAAGAAGTGGAGCAACATCCCCTGTGGAACAAGGAGCAGGAGCAGCATCCCCCACAGAGCCAGAAGGTGGGGAGCCATCCTCCTCAGAGCAGGCACGTGGGGTCATGTCCCTGGTTGGTTAGGAAGGGTGGGTAGTAACTCTTCCAGGTGAGTACCCCACCAAGCAGAACGTTGCCCTCAAGCTTGGTGGTGATCTAGCCCAGGAGAGCCCCAAACCTGTCAAGGTACCTCTGGTATCCTGGAATTGGAGAATAGGAGAAACTGGAAAAAATTCCAGTGCATCGATTTTTGGCCTAGCTTTTTGTCATGTAATTAAGGTGAAGGTTGCTGCAAGTGCAGAATTATTTTATTATAGTTCAGAGAAACTATGCAACAACGGAACAGAAACTGTGGCAAAGTAAAGTAATCGAACAATACACTTAAATACTGGATCTAGGCAGGAATAGATACACTGGAGCATTACGTAGCATGACAAAAAATAGAGTTAGGCTTAACAGAAGCTAAGGGGCTTAAATCAGGTAGGAAATTAAGTGAATAACTAATTAACAAACACAAAAGAGGTAAACAAACTGAACAGGGAAATGAGTCATTTAACCAAAGAAGAGTTGAACTCAGTTGCACAGGGTTGCCCTCTAATGGTCTGGCAGGGAAACTTCAGAGATATCTGTGACGAGCTACATGAGACAACACAGAACTAGGCACACTGCACAGACCTACAGATTACTACATAAAGTGCAAACGTGTAAACAGTGCAAAACAATACAGTGCAATAATTGACAGGGAACAGTGCAGTACTGACCAGCACACAGTTTTATATACATTTTTATTATGATTAAAAGTGCAGGAGAGTAATTCAGTACAGTAAAATTGACTTGAACATACAGTTATTGCAGACTTGGAGTACAGCTGCTGTAGTCTTGCTGAATATAGTTGTTATGAGAAAACTTACAGAGACGGATGTAATTGCAGGTTCTTTAGTATTATTGAGGCAGATAATTAAAAACATTCAACACAGGCTATCAGAGACAAAAAGGAGGTTAAATACAGGAATAAACTAAGCAAATACTTTGCAATGTGTGCAAAGAATGTCAGTGTTTGATGTGAACATTACTAAGCTCCTGTTTTGAATTGATTTTATGCATTGTGCATAAAATCATGTACCTGAGCCAATGGTTTCTACATTAGTTAATGAGTAGAAATGTTTCAAACAAGATGGTGGTGAGTAGAAGATGCCACAGAAACTGAAGCTAACTTCTTAGTGCTGATGTCCTCCATGATGCTGGATTTTGCAGAATAAATGCATATTTACAGGTCATAACCTACTGTACCTGACTGCCAGTACAGATAACACTGTCCAGGCAATTCTGTCCCCTGTTATTAGGGCAACCGGTGTTGTACGAACTGCCATCAGTTCAGGGGTCAGATCAGATCACAGGAGTAAAAATATATTAGTAGCACTGTTAACAAACCTGTGAAAAGGGAAAGGATGAGGTGGCTCATAACATGGATATCAGTCCAAAATCAATAAATTGAACATTTCTGGAACGATAAATTCATCCATTACTATTACATCTTATTTTATTCTTATAAATATAATGACATTCTGGAACCAGTCAATTAACTTTATAAATACTCTTTCCAAACAGTCTACCTGTCAGAAATTAAAGACAGATTGAGCACAGAACTAGAAATGGATGGATTTCATGGTTGCCAACCAAAGGGTAAACAGCACTGAGATCAACAGGGTCTTTGGTGTGAATCCATACAGCGAGGGTAACCTGGAAACAACTTCAGGAGCAGTTAGAAGCTGAAGAGGTGGACACTGACCAGGCAGACCACACTTAACTGGGTGTTAAATACCCACTTAGTTTCATATGCAATTTTTAGAAAAAACTGCATCTTCATTATGTACATAGTGAACACACTGACTGCATTTACACCTTCCCTTTATTGGCAATAACTTATTTTATAAATTTACAGAACTGTATTAGGTTTAATTCTAAATATTTTCTTATTTGCCATTAGGCCGCTTCTCTCTGACGTACTTGCTAATTTGGATGAAAACAGCAACCCTGGCAACCTTGGCTCTGAGCTTTTATCTGTCCCGCTGCATGTTGGTTTTTGTGATGGAACCTTATTAATATGCATAATTTACAATTAATCTATGATATATACTGCTATAACAAGTAACAGTTTCAATTCGCTGTAATTTTCATTTTAAACAATATCTATAGTGTTTAATGATTAGTAATCATTTTTTTGATGATGAAATTATTAATAACATTTCTTATTTATTATAAACTTATTCTAACTAAAATGTTATAATAAAATTAGGTCTACCTTGAAATTTTGACCATTATAGATTCTAGGCCTGAAGGGCACTGGTGGCTCAGTGGTAGGTTTCTCACCTATCATGCGGGAGGCCCGGGTTCAGTTCCGAACCACAGCCACTGGATGCAGTGCTGGGCCAAAGCCCAGATAAAAGGGGAAGGTTGTGTCAGGAAGGGCATCCAGTGTAAAATCTGTGCCAAGTTGTTGTGTGGACCAGTTGAAAAAGAAATACTGGTCTTGAGTGGCAGCACAGTAGCAGGGCTTGGGGTTGTGCATTTCCATAGACTTATTGTGTGTTTCAGGACTAGCATTTGAAGAACAATGAACTGATGATGTAATATGTTCTTGAGATCTCCTTATTATATCATCGGTTGGAGAACTGTGAGAAAACCCACAGATAAGGCACAGTTAAGGCAGATAAAAAAATATATAAAAATAAAACCAACTACACGTCTCATGGAACACACTGTTAAAGCACTGAACTATTTAGCCTTGTCCTAACCAACTCCTAATCAGCAATATTCACAAGTAATTTGTTTCTGTGAAAAAAAAAACTACAGAGGTCATGAACTCGATGGCCTCAGTGATAGGAGTGAAGTTGAACTTTTTTACAATCGTGAAAAGCATCTCAGTACAAAACATGAGGTGGATTAGCTACAACAGCAGATCACATCAGGTTCCACTCCTAACAGTCAAAAACAGGAATCTGAGGTTATCATGGACACGGTTAGGCCCAAACTGGATCGTTAAAGTAAATAAACAAACAAATAAATAAATAAATAAATAAACATAAAGCATAAATGAAGGCTTCTAGGTTTTATTAAAAATTCATCTGTGAAAAAGAAGCAGTTGTGATGTTTAATGTTAAGGGCCTGTGGCAGATTCCCAGATGCTTGGGGTCACAAAAATGCTGATGACTTTAAAATTAAAAGGGAAAAAAAAAGAAAAGAAAAAAAAAAAAAATATATATATATATATATATATATATATATATATATATATATATATATATTACAAATAATACATTATTGACTTTATTTAGTATAATCTTGTTTATTAATCTCCATAATATTTTGTATCAAATAGTATTTTTAATAGCATTTCTTTGCATGTGTCTAAGACTTTTCTAAATGAAACCGGAAGCTGTATCTCGGACATGGCTGAGTGCATGCACTATTAAACTCTTCATGGATGTGCTTCTCTTCATCATCAAAAGGTAAAGTTTTAGAAACACCTTCATGAAGAGCAAGAGCTTTTTCTACACACCTCCAGCTTTATATGTGTTGATATTCTGGCGATTTATTAGACTTTAAGGTTTAGATAATGGATGAAATGAGTGATGGAGATGTGTGTGTCCAGCGTTTTTACTCTGACAGCGACTCAGTGTGGATGCAGCCTCTCTATGCTCTCTGTGATGACTTTCAGCCTGCAGATAGATGGAGCATCTGTGTGTGATAATGTACCTCTAATACTGTAAAGTAACACGGGAGTGTTTTCTGCCCTAGTGTATAGTTAATTTAGTTCAGCAAAATAAAATCATATCTGTGCAGCATATATTCTGAAAACAGCACGTGAAACAAGGTTGTGAGCTCCTGGCCATCTCTGGGCTGTCCCGATGACCGCGCTGTTCTATAGGACCGCATCTCGGTGACGTCAGCAAAGTGCGGATTTGGAAGAGGACTGCGGTGTTTAGGGCGCATTTGGGACAAGGCCGCTGTATTATTATTATTATTACAGGATAATACTCTTCATTCTCCCACAGCTAGCTCTTGCGCATCCCAGTCTTTCAGTCGGCTCAGCTGTCAAGAGATGTAGCAGCATCCCTCCTCCTGACCCAGGTGGGTTTATGGACCATTTTTGCGGCGTTAAAGCGTGTGGTGCAGGTAGGGTTTTTTCTTGTAACGATTATACATGTGTCGCATAGCATGATGTCTGGATGGAAATGATTAGAAATCATTTTAATTAACGTAAAAAAGCTTGAGAGATAAGTAGTCAGAGTGCCGCAATGCAGGAAAGCACATCCCGGCTGATGCTCAGGGAGGATGGGTTGGGCTGGGTTTGGGCTCTTTACGCCTCTAAACTAATCTAATTCGATCCACTTCTATTGTTGTTCTATAAACTTAATACAGAATATTTTATTGGCTTTCCGATCTAATATCATTATGTGTCTGATGATGCTAGTAAGTTTGTTGTTTAGTTTGACCTCCATATGAATAAAAGCTACTTAATGCACAGAAAGTATTGTAGTGTTGTAGAAATTCTCAAATATCACGATGACAGTCACAAAGCCTGGAATTTATGTTCCAGTGCTCCCTTATTTCAGTCAGCTACTGGTGGAAACAGGAGGAAGGAAAGATCTAGGACCATGGAAAGCCAAAGGTGTCAGAGAAAAGCAACACACAGTTGTGTATAACGTAACAAATATAAACTACTCCTCTTAATGGAAACATATGTTTAGTGTATTAATACAACTCTGAAAATGTGATCATGAATATTATGTAAAAGACCAATCTGGGAGCAGACTTATTTTCTGTTTTGTTTTAAACATTAGCACTCTTAAGTTTGCATCATAAAGCCCACACTTTCACACTGCTGAAGGAGTTCAGAACAATGCTGCATGCTAATGCAGTTATAGCCTATATGGTTTCTTTTAAGGGCACAAATATACTTTGACTTTTGCCACAGGTACATGCACACATTCAGCAGCTATGCAAGCAGAATTGTTCACATAATCACCAACATATCCAGATCAAACTGTTATGTGTAGATTTCATCCATAGCAGTGTTAAACAGATGGACCAGCTCCATTTCTTTTTGTTGTGATTGGCATGCAAAACTCTGACCTAGTGAATTCTGTGCTGATCAGTGCTGTATTAAAGAGAGAATTCAGTAGCATGCCATGAATGGCACATCACTAGCCAGTCCCACTCTTGGCACTTTGGCTAGTTTAGAGCTCAGTGTTGTATGCCAGCTGACAGACGCTGACCAAGGTTTGTATTTAGTTGCTATTCAGTTAGAGTTGAACAAGGAGATAAACTCCCAAGTCATTATGAGCCTGAAAAACACTTTCTGACATTACTGTAGCCAGAGCGTCCACCATCCAGAAACTATTTATGACAAACATTCTGCACATTTAATGCACACATTTATTTATTTCTATAGACATTTCAGACAGCTCTCTCTCTCTCTCTCTCTCTCTCTCTCTCACACACACACACACATCAAAATATATGCACTTTTTAATATATAATATTATATAATCCTGTGGTCATATTGCTTCCGACTTCACCACCACAACCCACTTTTTGCCTTTATGTGAATTATTCAAATTCAAATTATGTGAATAATTTACAGTTTTATGCAACGTTACATTTGATGTTACATTTGAAAGTGCAGATAATTTTTTTGTGCAAAAGTTGGCAGAAGTCATGCAGGTTCAAAATTTTCCACTGCATTTGGAAAAGTATCAGATTTTCTTAATACTGCATATTTTGATCACCTACAAAGTGTACAACCCATTCCAGACACAGCTCATTAAGAATTAGATTAATGTGTTAAAAGAAGTGAAAAGCAAATGGTGACACATGAAAACAAAGGAGAAAAAAAGAGGGAAGTTTGTTTGGAAGTTTTATGGCTTTAAAAAATCCAACGTAAATCAACAGACCATACACTTGCTGGAATATCAGGAACATATGTAATTATGGTCGGATTCAAGACCACCAAACGTCAGTGAAACCGTAAAGCCAAAGTGGCAGACTTCAAGTGAAGAGGCATTTGCATGAGGCAGTGTATATGACAGGAAAAGCAAGTGGTGGAATGAACTTAATGAATGCAATAACAATTCACCTGTGCAAGCACAGTTTATGGAGTATGGTTACATGCAGATTCATTTGATAGACCTATGAATGTGGGCTTCTTAATCAACTATGAACTGTGATTTTGTTTCTTAAATGTAGATATACAATGAAAATCTTTTGTTTGTCTAAGGCAGTGGTGGGCAAACTATGACCCGTGGGCCACATACAGCTCATTAGACTGTTTAATCCAGCCTGTCGAGTATTTACAAAAACGTCCTGAGGACAGCATTATTTTCGATTTTTTCCTCCAATACCCTGCATTCCAGTTGAGTCCACTAGATGGCGCACTACAAACACTCCCGAAATTTGCTAAATCCGAGTCTATCGTCTCTGCACACAGATATTCATTCTTCACATTTGCTATTGCATTGAGCCTTAGTTTAACAACGAGTAGGCCAAAGAAAAGGAAAGTCCACAGTAAGTGGCCGAGTTTTTAATAAGAAGTGGACAGCAAAATATTTTTCTTTACCAAAGTCTGATCAAAGGCTGTATGTCTTATTTGCCAAGAAACAAGACAACACGGGGACTGGACTTGAATGTCAGGGTGTATACTGCCACACATGAATGAGCTGAATATGAAGCAATAAGGTAAAGAGTGATTTGTGCATGAACTGTATACAAATGTGAAAGCCTTTAAAGCCAAATTGACTTTATTTTCAAGACAAATTTCAAACAACTCATTTTGCTTATTTCCCCACACTAGCGATGCTAAAAGAGGCCCCTCAACATGTGAAGAAATACAGCAAATCACTGCATGGAGAATTCTGCCATCAATTCTCTGATTTTGAAAATATCGAGAAGTCGTTTCAGCTTGTGTCATGTCCCTGTCACTAGAAACAGTTCCACAAGAGTTGCAGTGGGAACTGATAGATCTTCAGTGTCTTGAAGCAGAACTCCCTTAAACTGGATGAGTTTTGTGCTTTACTAAATGAAACCAAGTTTCCAAACACTGACCATCATACCCTATTTACAGTATATTCTGTTTTTTTCCCCTTAGTGCAATATTTCTTTAGTGGAGTCTGTTTCAAAATGGATGGATGGCCTAGCATCAGATAAGGCTCATCTGAAAGCTAATCCATATGCAGGAAGAGGTCATGAATGTCAATGTACGATCGGAGTCATGGAGTAGAATTAACAAACCTAACAGTCTGAATGAGTTCAATTGGTTAATTCACAGTCATCAAGAATCCTCTGACAAGCTGAATTAGTCTTTACAAGCCTGAAGCCTAAGGCAAAAGGTTATAATTGAGCCATAATAGCCAATCAAAATGCCAGCGATCTGTGTTGATTTGGATAGAGATGGATAGAATATACAGATGGATACAGTCTCTACATGCAAATGCCCTGGATTTGGATCTGCCAGTGAAGTGGTCAACACCCCTCTGTGATGAGGTTGATTGTGGAATTAGTCTGATTCCGGGTTGATGCTAGCTCTGGTTGACACAGTTGCCAGTGGCATCTATAGGAATTTAACCTACATACCAGAATACCATTCTTAGTCATTCTTTGGGCCTGCAAACACAGAAACCCTAGAGAGGAGTATACAGTTTTCAAGACAAGCAAAAATGAGTAGTATGGAAGCATAGCTCTTTTAATTTGCTGGACCGTAGCCTAAGTTTGAAGGGTAGGAGCTAATTTTCTCTGAAAGCATGTTCTGTGTTTTTACCTAGAAAGAAAAAATCCTATCTGTTTTTGTGACATTCTGAGCCATTGGGTGGGAAGAGGTTCTGTGTTAATAGGAAGTGCCACAAGTGTGCTCACAGAGGCTTAATTGTACAGAAAGTGGCTTGTGAAAGGGGGCAGCAGTTTTACAGTGCAAGACTGGTTTGAAATGTAACCCTCATCGATGCTTCCAATGTACAACACCACTTTATTTTATACTCACAGAGATCACAAATTCCCTCTTTTTAGACTCACCTCTCATCCCCATACCTAATACACACTGAAACAAGTCTCACATCACTACAGTTAACAAAATTTTGGATTTTTTCATGTATTTCATTTGATTATTTTTATTTTAGCTTAACTTATGTTTAAATGTGCCAGTAGGGTTCATGCCATACAAATGGCCATAATTGCACCTAAATTTATACATAGATGTAAACTGCTTTGGGATTTCTTTTATGCATTTTTAGCTCTCTAAAATGCACTGCATGAATGGTTCACATTTACATTTCAGGCAGACGCCCTATCTCATTTTCTACAACTGAGCAGTTGAAGGTTATGGGCTTTGCTCAGGGGCCTAGCACTGGTGGACCTAGGATTTGAACCCACAACTTTCCAATCAATAGGCCAACACCTTAACCACTAAGCAAACCACTTCCCCAAATGGTTAATCGACAGAAACTGTCTGAAGCCCAAACAAAATAAGTGACTTCATGGATAAAGCACTGCTGTTATTGTCTTCAAGGCAGGATATCTATGGCACAATCATATGTGGTGTGAAGGCTATTGAGGCTTTGGCTTTTAAACACCTCTGCCAGGACTTTAGGGCTTTCCATCTGAGTGGTGAGACATGATATAGAGAAACAGGCATTAATGAATGTAAACTCCAGTGGTGAGCTATGGTGAACTGATAGGATTCTGCTATGACTTTGTAATCATGCCTTAAATATTTTCTGAGTGAGGGATTTTGGTAGACATCTGTGTAGCTCTGATCCAGCTGAATAAGCTGAATGTGTTAGAGCAGCTCACAGCAGCACACAAAATTGGTGTGAAGTTTTTTGCATACCATGAAGCTTATGAAAATCTTTGATTTTTAAGGGTCTCAAAGGCAAGTGCTTATGTTTGAAAATGGTCATTTACATGTTATTGATAAACACCTCCCTGCTACTTCTTTGGGAAAAATATTACAAGTATAAAGTTAGACTTAGAGAGACACAGTTAACTCTAGAGTGGTGCAGGACATAGAGGAAGGAAGTAAAATTAACATGACATTTTCCTAAATGATGATATAATTAGCATTAAAGGAAGTACAATACAGTAAAAATCTAACAGAACATCAGGAACATGAAAATGGCTTTAGTTTTAGTTTCCAGGCCTTTCCCATCCCTCAGGAGCAGGTGCCTTAACTCTACTCCTTAAATCAGGCCTTTGGTGATATCTTCCTACATCCTCAAACTCACACAAGCCTAATAAGAAGTAGTAGATGTGGAAGACTTTTGACTGCCGAGAAAAATGTGTGACTTTAGATTATAATGAAGGATTGATTTATGTTGAAGAATTAGCTAATAGATAATTGATTAACAAATTAAGGAAAGTAAAAAATTAAATCATCCACATTACTTAAAAAGAATCTTGTGCTTAACCTGATTTCTCCACATAATAAATTGATGTAACTTTTGGACTTGCCAGCTCTCAATACAGCCCTGTTTTTGTTTTTGCAGTTATTTATGCTGCATTCTGAATAAATACAGCACGTAAGTAAACCAATATTTATAAATTCAAATCATGTAGCCATAGAGTCTTGCACAAATGCTTAGTACACTATATGGCTAAAAAAGTATGTGGACACCTGACCATCACACCTGTATCTGCTTTTTGAATATCTTATTCCAGATTTATTCCCAGATTTACTCCCCATGTGTTTGCTGTTATAATGAGCTCCAGTATTCTGAGAAGTCCACTAGATGTTGGAGTGTGTCTGTGGGGATTAGTGATCATTCAGCTACAAGAGCATTAGTGAGATCAGACACTGATGCTGTAAGAGTGAGGAGGTCTGGGGTTCAGTCGGTGTTCCAGTTCATCCCAAAGGTGTTCAGTGGGGTTGAGTCAGAGTCAGGGCTCTGTGCAGTTTTTCCACTCCAACCTTAACACACCATGTCTTCATGGGGCTCAGGGGCTTTGAGTCTCTTAAGTTCCAGTGAAGGGAAAATGTAATGTTACAGTATACAGAGACATTCTGTACAATTGTGTGCTTCAACCTTTGAGGCATCAGTTAGGGGAAGAACCACATATGGGTATGATGGCCAAGGGTGCACAAAACCATATAGCGTACATGGACTGGTTGTGGTCTATTTATTTATTTATTTATTTATTTATTTATTTATTTATTTATTTAATTGTCCAACTTGTTTTTCTCTGTTTAAGTGCATAATTAAAATCACTGTATGTATTGTATTATTATAAATAATATTTTTGCTTGTTTTTGTTATTGGCTATGTAACAATAGAGAAAGAAAATGACACTTTAATTCATGGATGCCTGATTAGATGTATCCTTGTGTATGCACAGATTTTAGCTACCTGCCAATATTGTGCACTGAAAAATGAATGAATCACCATGAACTCACTTTCTTGCTAGTGTGTTAATAATCCCAGTGTGTTAACAGTCTAGTCAAAATGTGCAAGCGAAAAATACAGCAGTGGAAGTTAATGACACTCACTCTTACAGACTCCACCCACCCAATATAGTAAACTCCACTGATTCATTTCACTTCATTTCTAAACAAACACATTGTATTTAAGAAATCTTATAATCAGTATGTTGCAGAGAAGACTGAAAACTATTGTCTTGGTTACTGTAATATCCTTTAGACTGTAGATTAAGATCATAGTGAAATATTATATCTCATGGTAATTCAGGCACCTTTATATATTATAACGAATGCAAACATGAATGACATTTTAATTATGGGATTTTTTGTCCAGCTCATATTAATAGGATGCATTCTCCTTTTTAACATCCTCAGGACCGTCAGTTGAGGCATCACGATGGTGACCTCACTTGTGTTGCTGAGTTGTTTCTCTTTGCTCTTTTCAGCAGGTGTGTATAATCCACTATGTGTGTATGTGCACTGTATTAATAATAAATAAATAAATCAATAAATCTATATAATAAATCCACTATGTGTGTATGTGCACTGTATTAATAATAAATAAATAAATCAATAAATCTATATAATAAATCCACTATGTGTGTATGTGCACTGTATTAATAATAAATCAATGAATCAATAAATCTATATAATAAATCCACTATGTGTGTATGTGCACTGTATTAATAATAAAATCTTCACTTTTTAAGTAGATGCCATCAAGCCTAGGTTGTTTGAGCCCAGAATCTTTGACAGTAAGTCACATCTGTTTTTCTTTAAAAAAAATAATGTTAGACAAATATATTCATAGAATCTGCCTTTGTTACAGAGGGCAACATAAGTGTATATAAGTGCAACTCATTTCTACTGATTGGATAATTTTATTGTAAACATGTGTATTTGTGTTTCAGAGGAGGCCACAGGTTTTGGACCCATATTTGAGGAGGAACCTTTAGACACAGTATATGCTGAGGATTCTCCTGAGCCCAAAATCTCCATGAACTGCAGAGTGCGAGCCAATCCACCAGCCACTGTCAAGTAATGCCTGCTTTCTACTGAGCTGTTTAACTCGTAACTCTTTGTGTCTATAGTCTTATTAATGAAAATGACTGTTTTCACTTATTTCATGGTTTTGACTACAAGAATGTCACTAAATCAAGCTTGTTCCTGAATCTAATGAATATTTTAAATAAATATCTGAATATATTATACAGACAATGTATAGGCAAGTATTGAGAAAAACTATGTCAGATATTACAGAATATGAAAATTATAGGTCTTCTATTACCATATATAGGATTAAGTTTACTATTTTACTATTTACTATTACTATTTCCTTGCAGATGGTGGCATAATAACTGGGAGATTAAGCTGCTGGAGCAGCCGGATGAACACTACAGTTTAGTGGGTGGAAACCTGGTAATCACACATCCAGACAAGAACAAGCATGCTGGAAAATACGTATGTGCGGCCAAGAATGTTTACGGCACAGTCGTCAGTAAGGAGGCCATTGTGAGGTTTGGTTGTAAGTGATGGCTTTTATCAAATTTTTACATGTTAATTTATGTCAAAAATCTATTTAAAAACAAAAAATGGACCATCCCCCTACCTCCCTAAAGCACTGCTTAATTTAACCCATCTACCTCTAGGGGTAATGAAGTCCACCTGGCTCTCTGAACAGCTCAGAGTCACTGGAACATGCAAACAAATGTATGTTTTTTGATGCCATTAAAGTGTTAGATGAAATGAAATCCACAGGTATTTCAGCATGGTCTTTATTTGCAAAGACAATATGAAAGACCTCATCATACTGTATATGCAAAGATTCATCCAATATATTTAAGAGACAAGAAATACACAATTAATGAGATATAAACCACATATTACAGAATAAATATTAACACTGTTGGTGTACTGTGTACTATTCAGTCTGGTAGTGTATGGTTTGAGATGCACCCTAATTATCAGAGACTCAGATGTTTCCTGCTGTTATTGTCTTCTCTGTGTTACAAAAGTGTTACAAGAATAAAACATTTGTGGTGTGCATTAATATTACACTCACACTTATTTGTTGAATGAACGACTTCTCAATACTTTTACAAGAGCTTGTATATTGACTGGCATACACAGGTTATCCATTCGGGTTGCTATCTCTGGTTGTGTTTTACTGAGGTGGTCCAGACCGTTTCCTGCCTGGGAGTTTTCCATGAACTGAGTTAACTCAATAAGCCAGGTGTATTTTAACAATCCCAGCTTTTTCACTTCTGTAATGGAACTGAATCCTAAGACCTGCCAAGTTACTACGGAAAAATGACAAATCAGGTTTGTTTTGAATTGTAGTTGATGAATTCTAATAGACAAGCCTGCAGGTACATGCGGAACAAATACAGAAACAATATTCAGGAATTTTTTTTCCTCACAGTGCAGTCAAAGTATAATCTGACTATATGATCTTATATATTGCATTTAATGACTAATATGTTCTTTGATAGTGCTGTGATAGTGTATCAGGCTGTGGCACAGCAGTGGCACATTTCTCTACAGGATTTAGATTTGCAGAAGATCTTAGTTAATGGTATGCTGTGAAATGAGGAATGTGCACTTCCATTTTGTATTCGTTACTTTTTTGGTCACTGTTCTTGCCATCATGGAGTCATTTTTTGGATTTGCCTTATCATTTAGCATGCACAATAAGTTTTAGACAGATAAAGCACACATTTATGAGTCTTTCCACAAAAGGCATTTATGTTGATGTAGTGAAATATGTGTAGCACTTAATGCAGTAAATTAAGTTTTCAATTCTAAAATTTGAGTCAGATTTGACATTGAATTTGACATCATTAAGATTAATAATGATGAATGTCTGTGTGATTTAGACAAAGAGGTTTAAAGAGTCAGTGAGAAAGATACGTTTAAATCCACAAAGTTTAAGTTTTGTGGATTATTTAAAATAAATTCCTGATCAGATTTCTTATTAAAAATCAGGTGTTATTTAGACCAGGTGTTGAAATAAATGTTAGAGATAGGGGAGAGGAGAAATTCAGGAAAGTAACAAGATGTTCAATGTTAAGTTGTTTCTCCCACTATATTGCTGAACTTTTTTTGGAATAATTATATTAATTAAAACAATTAACAATGATGTTTATGATTTGTTACTGCTTTGAAAAACTGCTTTCATTTACAAGTCACATTTAAGGAAATTAAGTGATTATTTGTCATTAAATTCACACAAATAATCAAGTATTTAAACCTTTTTTGCAGCACTAGTTTATTGTATGGTTAAATAAAGAGGTGGCTTTTCTGTAGTCATCATGTGTAAAATCTCAATTCAATTACTTTGGAACAAATATTGTGTATTAATGCGATGAAATGATCAGAATGACCTGCTTTCCACTAACAGTAAAGGAGTTAAGAACAGGGCATGCTACATTGTGATTAAATACATAAATACCACTCACTTGTTCCCTTGCTATTGTATTGTATAGAGCAAGATTTGGAGTGTTATGCATCTTGTAACTCTTATTTATCCTGGACACAGGATATATTCCATTGGTTCATAAAGTATTTAAACACTTAAGATGATTGTTACCTTCAGCTGGCCTTTTAGAGCAAACAAATGACCTCATCCCCTTGATGCAGCCTGGTTCATCCAGCCTTAATCTGCAAACAGATCTGATGTAAGATCTGATATCTGATGTGTCAGGTCCCACGTGCATACCTTAATCCAGACTTGTATTCATTTCTTCATTTCTCTATGCCCTTATTAGTGGAGGTTGTAAACCCTCTTTTACTTTTTGTAAACCCCAGGGTTACCAAAAGTATTGATACTGTTGCACCACAAAAAGCCAAGGTCCTTTCAGGCAAAAATAAAAGCCTGTTCCTCCATCTTAAGGCTGAATCCAAACTGCAGAAGAGCAGAGACTTGAGAAAGAAAGCTGGCAGTTAATAAAACATAACTGAAAAAAATGAAGTGAAAAACTTGAATAATACTCGTTAAAAATACAAAGTCTCTCTGTGCGACTGTAAACCAGCTAGGTAAATTTTATCTGAATTTCTCTCAGCTACCACATGTAAAGTTTTTAGTAACACAATTGTTGAAATAAGGAAGAACATAGCTAGCACTCACACCACTGGACTGACTGTGCTGCCACTATTCAGCTATATTAATATCTCCTGTTTGGAAGTGATTGGCTTGGAACATTAAACATTCACAGTTAATACTAGAACAGGGAATTTCTCAGCTCTTGTCAGACTGTTGTTGAAATTACAGACCCACTATCTCTACCTCTCCATTTCTTGGCAAAGTTATTGAAAAATAGTGTCCAGTCTAAAGAAATTCTGCATGATGAACTGTTAAACTGGGTATCCCTCACTGGCTGAGACTTCAACTAATTTAGATCATATCTTTGTGCCCATGTTGCTATGTTGCTTCTACATGCTTCCACTTCCTGGCATAATGCACAAGCCTAACATTTGCTATCACCAGTACATAGATGATAACCAACTTTATATATCTATCAATACCTTGGAGGTAACAGATTGAGGCTAAAATTTCCAGTGCAGTGAATTATTGACATGTGGTAGTCTGTTTATAAATCTCAGCATGTCTTTTGAGTTTCAGACTTTGCTGAGTAATGTGACTTCAAAACTATGAAGACAACAATTCTATAACAAGTTGGAAAAATAGGTTTTCCATATTATACAAATGATCTTTGGTTGGGGACAAATGGTCCAAATGGCTAAGTTTATGGTTTAGAAAAGAATAAAGAGAAAATTTTCACTGTCAACTTTATTGTACCAGAGAAATGCTTTTTTCTGTGTGCAAAAACATACAGTGGCCTCACAATGGACAATCTGGGTAATTTTATTCTTTTCTTTTAAGATCTGAACCAATTTCCTACTGATGAGAGAGAGACTGTGTCAGTTAAAGAAGGACAGGGGGTTGTTCTCCTGTGTGATCCACCCTCTCGCTACCCAAGTAAGAGGTTTTCTTTACTACCCAGTGTTTATTATAACTGCTTTACCACAAACAATACATATTCAGCACGTTTAATCTTGTACCATTATCCTGATACAAAAAAGACATACGAGCAGTGATTTACTTGTATATATATATATATATACACTACTCACAAATAGTTAAGGATATTTGGCTTTTGGGTGAAATTTATGGAAAATGTAAAAAGTTCACACTACAGTGATATTATATCATGAAAGTAGGGCATTTAAGTAGAAGCATGCAATGGTGATTTCTTCATCTCAAACAATTTATTGAAACAAAAGCCAACAGTGGTGGGTATACCACAACAAAAAATCTCAATGTCTCAATAAATTGTCATGTGTCCTTGACCATCAATCATGTGCCCTTGACATCGTTGGTGGCTGTCATTTTTGCTCAGTGTGAATCGACTTTCATCAGAGAACAGCACTGAGGTCCACTGGTCCCTCGTCCAGCGTAAATGCTCCCTGGCCCGACGCCTGTGCCTGGTGGTGTGGTCAGGTACCCTTGCAGGTCATCTAGCACGCAGACCACGCTGATGTAAACGGATTCGAATGGTCTGACGTGACACTTGGGTTCCTCTCACCTCCCTTAAATGTGCCTGGAGTTGAGTGGCATTCATCATCCGGTTCCACAGGGCACTGTTCACAATGAAGCGGTCATCAACGTGAGATGTGGCCAAAGGACGTCCACTTCTATGCCTTTCTGTGACTCTTCCAGTCTCTCTGTATCTCTGTCGCAACCTGCTGATGGCACTCTGTGACACTCTAAGCTCAGTGGCCACTTCCCTCTGAGAACATCCTGTTTGAAGCCTCGCAATGGTGAGGTACTGTTGATCAATTGTTAGGTGTGGTCTTGGTCTCATGATGTCAAAATGTGAACAGCATGATGAAGAGGACTGTTTAAATACCAATTCTAATGGAACCAGAAAATGTATTGGTCGATTCATGGATCAAACACCAGTTGTGAATTTTGCCGTTAAGCACCTTGTTAGAGAACAGCAAGTTATACAAAAAGTACTGAAACACTGAACAGTTGGACATGTGCATTCAAAAGTGTAGAGAAGGTCAAATTAAGTTCACCTGTAAATGTTATAGTGCATTTTAGGTGCATCCTGAAATTTCACCTGAAAGCCCAATATCCTTAATTTTTGTGAGTAATATATATATATTTTAATTATTATTATATTATTATGGACTTTTAATGTATTTTAATTGGTTACAATATATATATATATATATATATATATATATATATATATATATATATATATATATATATATATATATATATATATATATTGTAACCAATTAAAATACATTAAAAGTCCATAATAATTAATGTAATGTGTTCTTAATGGTTTCTTGTATTTTACTTCTTGTATTTTCTTAGATGAGGTGATGTACCGATGGATCTACAATGATTTTCCCAACTTTATTATCCCTGATCAGAGGCGCTTTGTGTCTCAGACCACAGGAAACCTCTACATTGCTAAAGTAGAGGCCTCTGACATTGGCAACTACTCATGTTTTGTGTCCAGCCCTACCATTGGCAAAAGTGTCTTCAGTACACCATTTGCTCTGGTGCCAGAGATACAGAGTGAGTCTGTGTATTCAAATAAAGCCAACAATAGTATTAGCTCTGATAAATAATTTCCCTCATTTAAATAGAATAGTAAAAGCACCTGTGATATGCATGCAGGGCATTTCCATTGTAAGTGGAACAAATCATTTATGATTTTCTGATAAGTTTCTGATAATCCATTGTTAATATCTTCCCTATATCTTTTCAGAGGAAGTTAGTCGATATCCTGCAGACATTCGAGTCAGATTTCCGAAGACATATGCCCTGGTCGGGCAAAACGTCACACTGGAGTGTTTTGCTTTGGGAAAGTAAGCCAACAAATCACATGTAGTGTAACTTTATAAATTCATTTTTTAAACATTATTTTCTAGCTATTAAAAGCTATTAGTAGTTATTTTCTAAGTGGGGTGGGACTCTATCAGGGAGTAGGTGACATCAGGTTTTAGCTGAATTAGCAGACTGAGTACAGCATGACAATAATGCAGTCTACACTTTATCAACCAAACCATAAGCCATAAAGTTTTTCACAAGTGCCATGTCAATATATCTACTAAATACACCCTGTCATGCTTTTACTCAAATCAGCATAGTGAAGATATTGCACATCATCCATATATTTACTTGCAGTTAAATCTTTCTACTAGTCTGAAGGTCCAATAAAAACAGGCAGGTCAGTGTGTTCAGGGTGGGTTGTTCGTGTGCTTCTCAGCCCTCTACCACACATCCGCTGGAGGAAACTGGATGCAGATCTGCCGCCCAACTATGAGGTAAGCATGAATGGTGCTCTGCTACACCTCATCAACGTGCAGTACGAGGACGAGGGTAGCTATGAATGTGAGGCCCTCAACGTCAAGGGCATGGACTGGTACCGCCAGTGGCTTTATGTGGAGGGTAAGGACTACTCTTTATTTTACTTGTTCAGGCCTTGTTATCTATGTGAACTGTATTTATTAAAGCTTTAATGTGCATTAGTGAGAGGCAGTATGATCATTTATGGACTTATTTATGTTTTTTGGGCAATTGCAATTTAAAAACAAAAATTAAAGTGTTTTATGAGCGACTGTGCAGCATAATGCAGAGTACATAAAAATACCATTTAAACATGAATTATATGGATATTTAATGAATATTTTTATTCTTGCTTACTATGATTTCCTGACCAGGAGCTCCGGAGTGGGCAGAGCATATCAATGACACTGAGAAAGATATCGGCAGTGAGCTAACTCTTTCCTGCACGGCTGTTGGGAAGCCATTACCTTGGATTCGCTGGTTAAAGGATGGCTTTTCAGTCAGTTCTTTTTCTGTAGTGAAATTTTGGATAACACTTTATTTGGAGAGCATATGTTACACATTCAAATGAGATGCATAAATCTTTCGATAAAGCATTTATATAATGCATACATAGTGTGACATAACAGTTTTTCCCGGTACATGTTTAATGCTAATTTATAGTTTGAGGCCATTGCAGTAATTTATATGCTGACAGAGTGGATTAAGAAAGTATTCAGACCCCTTAACCTGTTTCAGATTTTATTGTGGATTTGATTTAGTTTAAATAATTGCCATTTTTATCTATCTCTCTACACTTAAGATAAAGATAATCAAATTGAATCGAAAAATAATTAAATATCAAAAACTGAAATTTCTTATTCACAAAAATTTTAGACCTTTTATTCAATACTTTGAAGCCTGTGTCTGAACTTCCATCTTTAGGTTTTTTCACAGATGATTGATGGGGTTTAAGTCTGTGCTTTGGTTGAGACACTCAAGGACATTCTGAGACTTTACTCCACCCCAGTGCTGTTTTGGCTGTATGCCTAAGATCATTGTCATGTTGAAAGGTGACTTGTCTCCCTAGTCTGAGTTTGCTTGTGCTGTGTATGAAGTTTCCTTGAAGGATTATCATATATTTGGCTACACTGGTCCAATTGTTACCAGTTTCCCTGTCCCTGCTGCACCCCATAGCATTATGCTGCTAACACCAGGTGATGTGCAGTGCCTGTGTTCATCAGACATAGTGATTGCTGTTTCGCCCAAGAGTTCCATTTCAATCATACCAGAGAATACTTTTCCATGTGTACAATAGCGATGTTAGTCTTGCCACTGTCATGAAGCCCTGATTTATGGATGGCTGCACAGGTGGTTGTTTATTCACCTGGTTCAACCATCGCTGCATAGTACTCATTAAGAGTGACTATTGGGTTCTTTCTTACCTTCTTGACCAAGGCCCTTTTTCCAGATGCCCAGTTTGGACAGCCATCTAGCGCTAGGAAGGTTCAGAGTTGCGCCAAATGTCTTCCATTACTGTGGTCACTCTGGTCCTGGGAACACTCAAATCTTTAGTAATTGTTTTATATCCTTGTCCAGGTCTGTGAATTGCCAGAGATCCACAGACAGTTCCTTGGACTTCTTCTTGTTCTGAGTGCAGTGTAAATTGTGGATGCTTTTAGACCTTGGCTGGGTTCCTCTACAAAGTAGGTCCAATCAATTCAAATTGTAACAGGTGGACACCATTTGAGTGCTATAAACATCTCAAGGATTAAAGCCAAGAAGATACACCTGACCACGATATCGTGTGCCACAGCAAAGGGTCTGATTTCACTTCATGGTTATGTTAAGTAAAACTGGCAAAAGCAAAGCCACAAAACAACAGAATGTTCAACAGGTAAAGGGGTCTAAACACTTCCTGATTCCACTGTATATACGTTCAAAATATATTAAGTTGTATCGGAATGATTTACAGTTTTCAGTCCAAATAGACCACCAAGATGAAAGGTGGACAAAGATATATACTTTATAAAAGTTTATCATAAGTCTTACAGAAATCTTTCAGTATTGTTTTATTAAAAGATTTATGCAGTACTTATGAATTTGTTATGAAGGTCAAAAGTTAGTATTCTTCGAATAGTTATTGTTATATTGCTTCTCCTTCAGTATGGTAAAGGGGAGCTGAAGTTCTCCAGTCTCACTTTTGATGACTCAGGCATGTATCAGTGCATTGCTGAGAACAACTGGGGAACCATCTATGCTAATGCAGAGCTGCGTGTGGTCTGTGAGTTGTACTGCACACATCCACTCACATTTGTAATAGAGACAGCAAGTGTTTTCTTTTTAAACATTTTAAAGAATTAGCCATTTAATTATGTTTCATTAATTCCACCCTCTTCCTAGCTTGTGCTCCTACTTTCATTTACAACCCAGTAAAAAAGATTTTATTGGGGGCTGAAAATGGCCGTGTGGTGATTGAGTGTAAACCCCGAGCTGCTCCAAAGCCAAAGTTTATTTGGAAACGTGGCTTAGAAACAATCTCCAACTCATCTCGGTAAGTTTACTTTCAGATTTCTCTATATACCTAAGCAAAATCATAAACTTTGCTGCAGTGTTCCTATTCAACATGCCTATTTAATCTGCAGACCACTGCAGATATTATTTTAAGTGTATTGAGTGCTGTACAGTATATCATATTATATTGGTTTCGTTTTGTTACTTATGTTAGTTAAACTTTATGTTTACATACAATGTCTTTTCACTTCACTTCGTACTTGTAAAAATGTACATAACATTAAACCACCATGAGCTCTACTGGAGCTGTAAGCAAATGAGTTAACATAATATAAGGGATTAATTTTTTTGTTAAAAGCACTATGCAATTAAAATTGAATAAAGTTAAATTGAATATGAAATATCTAGATATCTCTTCTTTGCCAATTGTACTGGGGAAATACACCTCAATGAGGGAAACATTAATGGAGCAAGTTACCAGGGCAAGTTAGCAGAGAATTTAATCTAAGTATCCAAGAAACTGAATTAGGGAGAAGGCTCTTCAGCAGAATTACCCAAATGTACAGCCAAAATAACTCAAGAAGGTGCTGCATGGCCTTGTAAACCTCCTGACCTGAATCCTGAAGATTTTGAAATTGCAGGTGCATCAGGGGAAACCTCATAACCTTGGGAAATTAAGGTGATTGTCCAAGAATAATGGACTAAATTTTAGCCACAAATAAAAATGCTAACAATTTCTTACTGTAGAAGACTCAAAGCTGCGAGGTCAAAGTACTAATATTAGTAACTGTTGGAGTCCTTTTTCCTTATTAATTTCATTTTGTTTGTTCATGCTTATGAAAACACACAAGTTGTAATGCAACACTGTCAGTAATTTTTTTGACAGAACTGAGCTTCTATCAGAAGGCTTAAAGTGATTTAATACTGAACTCCTAATTGTATAATAGAATCTGATGTCCATAATCTGTGTCCAATTTACTGATCTTTCTGATAAAATATTTTGTATGGATTTTATTTGCATAGAGACCATGTCCTCTTACAGATAATTCTATTCTATTCTATTCTATTCTATTCTATTCTATTCTATTCTATTCTATTCTATTCTAACACATTATATTATATTACATGATGAATAACTGTCTCCTCTGATTTATCTGACAGAATGTTTATTTGGAGTGATGGGAGTCTGGAGATTGTGAATGTGACTAAGGCTGATGAAGGTTTATACACATGTTTTGCTGAGAATGACCATGGAAAGGCCAACAGTTCAGGAACCCTTATTATTAAAGGTCAGTGATTGTGTTCCTATAGTTGCATCTTTTATGTCTTCAGATTACATGAAATTACAAGAAATTTAAGGTACCTTGAAACGTAATAAGCTTTCTAAATGACATGTCTGTTTAATATACATTTCTGTACATAATGTTTTATGAGACACTGGCAATTTTGAGGTATTAATTAAAAAATCAGATATGTTGAGGTAAAAAATTTTTTTCCAGTACTATAAGTCAGTTGGGCTTAGAAGTGGTGCAACTGAAAAGAGTTTGCTCAAAAGGAAAGCAATGGGAAAAGCAAAAACTAATTTTTACTAACTGAATTCAAATCCACTCTTATCAGTCATGGTCCTCTGTGAGCTCATTTACATGAAAAGGGACATTTATCACTCTCCATCAAGCAGGTTCAAAAATAAATAAATAAATAAGATAATATACACCTATTTCTATATAAGAAATTAATTTATTATTTTTTTAATGTAACCCATGTTTTACCTCTGCATTATTTAATTCTTAATTCTGTTTAGAGTAGTTGATAGTAGTGCCTGTAGGCAAGGTGAATCATATAACTTTGCACATCCCGAGTTCTTCACAGATTTTGGCGATTTTATTCCACCCTTCCTTGCAAAAATACTCCAGATGTGTTAAATTGCAATGGCACCTTCTGTCCCCTTTTAGAATCATTCCATGGGTTTTGATGGGATTTAGCTCTGGGCTCTGACTGGGCCACTGCAGAAGCATCTTTGTTGACCTGGATTGGTGCTTCATCATGTTACTATGTGAAAGATTTCCATCTTCGGCTGCCTGAAAGAGTCCTGCAGGTTTTGTGCCAGAATAGATTGTGATGTGGAGCTATCCAAAAGTCCCTCTATCTTGACTAGAGCCACAGTTTTAGCTGAGGAGAAACAGCCCCATAGCATGATGCTGTCACCACATTCTTCACCTTGGGTAGGCTGAATACAAATATATTTCTTAGAATTAGATGAAGTGTTCTGTCTTGATCCTATTAGTCTATAATGTGGTTTGACACAGTTAGGTATACTTTAGATGTTATTTTTATGAGAAAGGCTTTCCATATAGTCTCCCTGCCTCATAGTCTGGCCATGTAAATAATATGACAGTTTTTTTTTCACATGCTGGGAGTGCTTAGTACTTGCAGGCATTCCTGCAGTTCCCTTAATGTTGCTGTAGGTCTCTTGGTAGTCTGCCTGATTTCTTCTTGTTCTTGTCAATATTTGAGGGACATCCTGTTCTTTTTAATGCTACTGCGGTGCCACATTTTCTCAACCTGTTGATGATGATCTTCATGGTGTTTAATGTCATCTAATGTTTTGGAAATTCTTTTGTTCCTCTCCTCCTGACTGATACCTTTTGACAGTGAGGTCCTGTACAATGAGCATTTTGTGTACCATTCTACAGACAGACCTTTATTTGGAGTTAATGAGAATTGTTTTATTATGACAGGTGTATGATAAATGCATGTGTTGCAAACAGCAGTTTTTCTTCTGACAGTCAAGATACCAGTAATCAAGGGTGGATCCACTTATTTGCATGAACATATTCATAAATTTCATAAGTGTGAATGGAAACGGTCATCAAGGTTAATCTTAAGGCCTGTTCAGGTGCCTTGATTATAACTTTTAAGTAAGCTTCAAAGATCCACTGGATTTGGGTCTGGGCCTACTGGTTAGGGAGGCTTTGATATCATAAAAGTTTGGACAGGGAAGCATTTCTGGGAACCTGTTGGGTAAAATGTTAGGGAAAAGCTTTATATTTAGAGCATTGTGGTTTAGTGGTTAGCCTGGTTGCCTCACACCTTGTGGGATAGGGGATAAAGTGAATGTTCTCCACATGCTTCAGTGGTTTCTTCTGGATACTCCAATCCACAGTCATGCATTGTAGGCTGAATGGCATTTGTGTGTGTGTGTGGATGTGTGTGTGTGTGTGGATGTGTGTGTGTGTGTGTGTGTGTGTGAACACAGGACTTTGCCTTGTGATGGGTTAGCACCCCATCCAGGGTGTCCCCCACCTAGTGCACTGAGTCCCCTGGGATAAGGATGCTCCTGAAACCCTGTGTAGTATAAAGTTTCAGAAAATGAATATAATTAATTTTTAACACATGTTTAATTGTCTGGGTTTACAAAGGGATCAGTAAACAATGATCAGTTTTGAAGAGGAATTCAGTGAAAATATGAAGTGTAACTCAGACTGTTGGATTGAATGACAAGATTCTAATCACTCTATTGGTGAGTTTACATTGTACTCGATAAAGAGAGCTGTCAAATTGTCTAAGATAATACTCTCAAAAGAAATAAACCCTCAAAGTCATTGGTATTACATACTGTTAATATGTTCACTGTGGAGGTGATCTTGTTCCTAATTAACTCTGATACTATATTTAGAATCCTGGTGGAAGTCTAGGATTATTTTAATATTGTATTTTAGCAGCAATAAGTGAAGAAAACTTTTCTTACATGCAATTCAGAAAACTTCCAGTTTAGTTTGATGCCATTTTTCTCTCTGACGTTTAAGTAGTCAAATTTAAAATGGGATTGTCTTCATAATACCAGCTCAAATGTTTTCCTCAAAATGCGTATATTATTACTAAAGTTTTTTTTTCTTCCATTTTTAATGGAATGAGAGATTGTCAAGTTTAATGTCTGACTGGTGTTTGTCATACAGTAATAAACACAACTGCAGTTGTTGGCACACTGGTGTTTTACACTTCATCTTATTTTAGTCCTTAATTAAATCCACACTGAGATTTTTAACATTTTAATTTTGAACAAATTTTTAAGATTGTTTAACTCGTCTGTGTATTTCCCTTTCTCAGAGGCAACAAAGATCACTTTAGGTCCATTAGATGTGGAGGTGGCTGTGGGTGACAATACAATCCTGCAGTGCTCTGCTTCATATGACCCCACCTTTGATATCACCTTCATCTGGTCAATGGACACATACATTATCAACTTTGCCACTGATTATGAGCACTATGAGCAGCTGATGGTGAGAATGAAAGAAATTCTCACTTTATCATGGATCACAGTGCTTTATCCTAAAAAAATATTATGAACACTATTTTTTAGCTATAATTTAATTTTAATTGGTTTTTTTAAGATTAAACTAAATTGTTGACTAGACTCTGATGCATGGATGTCACTACAGATTATACACTTTACATAAGTAAATCTGTGTGTAATGTCTTATTGCTATTAATTTACATATTTATGGATTTGTATATAGGATCAAGAGTCCAGTGGACATCTGCTGATTAAAAACATTCAAGTTGGCCACGCAGGGCACTACACCTGTACAGCACAGACAATTGTTGACAATGCCACTGCTTCTGCTAATGTCAATGTCAAAGGTTAGTCCTAAATGATGATCCTGTTAATAAAATTAATAAATACATAAAAGAATGATTTAAATGCAATATCAATGTCATGTCATACCACAAATATACAGTAATTCTAATATACAGTAAACATTATAAACTTTAATATATTTCCTAGATATGTTTTAAGGATTCTTTTGTTATTGTTTGTGATCTAAAAACCCTATTGATCTGTTAGAAGTACTTTTTATTAAGTTAGTAACGTTGGTACAGTTATACAGGAATGACAATGCCAATTCTGTTGTTTTCGCTATACACTAAAGGTTTGAGATCAGACTGGACATAGTAGATGAAGCCATAAGGCAGAGGAAAGAAGTTAAAGAAGGCTGTTGACAGGCCCTGCAGATCTCCTACTCATTTGAGTAAAGCTAATGTTAGTTGAAAGAGCTTCTTTTAAAGTTTTAGAGTAACTTCTCTGAGGCTGAATATAAGGGCTCAAAATGAGTTTTTATAACCTTTCCAGGACTAGGGAAAGGTACAAATATGGAACTTGTGGCTTGCATATAAACCTTAGCCACCTGGAGCCACACAAAAAGTAAGAAACTAGAGGTTGACTCCAACAGAAGCTCCAACAATGGGTACGTGGATGGCAGAAAGAGCAGCTAAATATACCCTAAGGGTAGTAGGGGCTAACCCTGCTGCAGCACTGCACCAAATGAGCAGTGGACTGGTTTCAAGTCATGTTGTTTGCACTACAACACAAAGAGCTGTTTGTTTCCTTGTGGAGGGAGTTCTGAAACTCGGAACTGTCTCAATGACCCCTGCACTTGAGACAGAAGGTCTCTCGACAGAATTGCCATCTAGGAGACATACTAGGTCTGAAAACCAGACTCAAGCTGGCGAGCAGGGAGCCACCAATAACGGGTAGACTTGTGAACCCTTGCTAGAACTCCAAGGAGCAGAGCTATCAAAGGAAAGGCATAAAGATGAAACCTTGGTCATGTCTGTACCATGACATCCACTCCCTGTGGAGCTGGAGGTGTGACAGTGAGCCAGATGGGACAGTGGGCCGAGTCCTCAGAGGCGAACAAGTCTGCTTCCTCTAGGCCATACCTTTGCTATATGGACTCCACCACATTTTGTGGGTTGTGTTGCCATTTCCCAGGCCTCTGCCCCTGCTTTGACATGATGCCTGTCCCCAAGATTGCATGCCTTGAATGTAAATTGCCCTCAAGAAAAGCAGTTTGCTTTCTTCCAAGAGCAGGATTTCCTGCAACTGCCTGAAAAGGAGATGTGAACACAGTCCATCTTGATGGTTAATTTAAGAGACCACCCTAGTGTTGACCATGCAAACCAACACATGGTAGCCCTTCAGTTGTGGTAGGAAGTGCTTCAATGCTAGGAACACTACCCACATTGTGTGTGCCACAAAAGCTAAGGGCCATATTGAAATATTCTTATAAGCCATATTGAAATACGCAGTCCCGCCTGCATATGTTGCTGCCATTAATCCCAGCATTCTGAAGGACTGATGAATCTTGGCTTAGACTGATGCCATGCATAGCAGCAAGGATTGAATCTACCCATACAGGAGACAACTGCTACATTGTGGCCAAATCAAATAGCACCCCTAGAAAAATGGTTCTTGTGGGATATAGCACATTTTTCTCAAGGTTCAACCTGAGCTTTAAACCTGATGTGGGCAAGCATGACGTCTCAATGCTGTGCTGCCAACTCTTTCATTTGAGCTAGGATGAGCCAGGAATGTGTATGCAATGCTCTATAATATCATATGCATAAGTATAAGAAAATTTCTTTTCATGTATCAGGTAAGCCTGGTCCTCCTGGAGGGGTGCGTGTGGAGGAGATCAGAGACACATCAGTGAAGTTGGTTTGGAGTCTGGGCTCAGATCATGGTAGTCCACTCACCCAGCACATTGTACAAACCAGAGACTTCTTCTCTCTAGACCCAGAGGACTGGAAAACCGCAGTGACATGTACGTCCACCAGAAGAGGACACCACAGAATTTTATAGACCAATTCATATATGTATAAAATAAAATGCACTGCAAGCTCTTTCTTTAGACAGTTCCAGTTACAGTGTCACATGGTGCTACTATATACTTTTCCCACAATTGATGTATTTGGTATTGCTCCATTCAGAAGCTTAATGTTAATTTCTAGGAATGTACACAAGTGGTGCAACAAAGGCAACAGGATCTATTCCACAGCCATATCTCATACATCAGGGATACTAGAGGCATTTTATTGTTATTTAGGAAGAGCTGAAACTTTTGAATCAATGATACAAGATAGTTCTTACAAAATATGTATTTACATAATGATTTAAAGAATTTACTGAATTAGATATATTAATATAACATCTGTCTTGTTTAGCCCCTATGTTTTTGGATGGGAAAGCTGAGGCTGCCAAGGTCATTGAACTGTATCCTTGGATGGAGTATGAATTTCGGGTATATGCCATCAATGATCTGGGAGAAGGAGAGTGCAGTGTGCCCTCCATCAAAATTAAAACCTGGGATGCCAGTGAGTTTACATGTGCTGATTTATGCTACTTAATATAGACTGACTTTTATGTCATTGTTTTGACTATTTTCATAATAAAACGTGTGCTAATGATTTAAGGTTAACCAGCTTTGTTTACCTACAGTTCCCACCATGGCTCCCACTGATGTAAATGGTTACATAGGCTTGAACGGAGAGCTCATAGTGACTTGGACAGTAAGTCTAATTATTTTTCTGAATAAACTAAAGCATGTATTTCTTTTAATAACCGCTGTCAGTCTTTATTATTCCTCATAAAAATACTCAGTGGTCTTGCCATATTAATATTTACAGCATGCTCTCGTGCCTTTTCCCAGCCTATGAAGCCCCAGTACTTTTTTGGTAAAAAGTTTGGCTATACAGTAGGTTTCAAGTACCATGAAGACGACACATTGATGTGGTCAACAGTGGCTGATCCAGAGGCGAGGCGCTATGTCTACAAGGATGGCATTATACCCAACTCTGAGATACAAATCAAAGTGAAAGGTTACAACAACAAAGGAGAGGGACCATTCAGCCAGATCAAAGTGGTATACGCATCTGAAAGTGGTGAGGCTCCTTAGCTGTAACAAGAAACATGATAATAAAATGATCATTTACTGCTTATATAAGGATATTTCTGGATGTTGCGCCAAGAAATCTTGATATATATCCACAAAATACATTGTTGTGAGACCCTTTTTTACAGTCATTGTTAGATAAATGTTTGATTAGCCATGCTACATTTTTGCAGCTCCCACAGAGGCACCGCTAGATGTTTATGCCCGCCAGGTTACTTCCACTGAGGCGCTAGTGTGGTGGCTACCTGTTTATCAAGTTCCTCCTCACTGGGTGGATGGCTACCAGGTCAGTCCTCAAAAACACACAGCTCTTTTCTAGTTCTCAAAATAATTACTCATAATACAGCTTATAATCTGAATAAATAAACATGATTAAGTATGAGTACTTGGTTTTGGTTGAGAATGAGAGTTGCCAAAGTTTTGTGCTTGCTTCAATCCCTTTAAGGAAAATTTGAAAACACCAAATACATTTGCCTTCCAAAAAGTTTCCTTTGAATTCAGAAGCAGTATCACTGGTTATGTGCTATCCCTCGTTTTCTGTGATCTTGACTTCTGACTGCATGCTACTGGCCACCTAAGACTGAAAGCTTTCTAGCCTGTTTGAGCAACTTGATGTCTCAATGCACACCTTAACATGTGGGTTAAACCAACCCCGAGTGCAGTTAACATTCTTATATTTTAAGCTCATTTTATGGTTCTTATGGCTGTGTCTGCTTCCTGTTCAGATACGCTACTGGAGGAAATATGATGACAATGAGGCAGCAGCCTCTCGTGTTCTGGTCCACAGCTCAGTTAACCAGACTCGTTTGGAGAACATGCGACCTGACTCACACTACCTTATTGAAGTGCGCGCATACAACGGAGCTGGACTTGGTCCACCCAGTGAGCACTGTGAGATGTTTACCAGGAGACCACGTAAGCATATAATTAAATCCTTGGGTATTTATACACAATGTAAATGTAATATATTCATTTTAAAATGATTTACAGTGAAGTCAGTGACGCACTTTAAGAATGGTTTAAAAATTTAACATCATAACAACATTGTGATCAGTGCCAGGTGAAGTGAATAAGACTGATCTCTTTATCATGGCACCTGTTAGTGGGTGGGATATATTAGACAGCAAGTGAACATTTTTTCCTTGATGTGTTAGAAGCAGGAAAAATGGGCAAGTGTAAGGATCTGAGCGAGTTTAATGAAGGGACAAATTGTGATGGCTAGACCACTGGATCAGAGTATCTCCAAAACTGCAGCTCTTGTGGGGTGTTCCCGGTCTGCAGTGGTCAGTATCTATCAAAAGTGGTCCAAGGAAGGAACAGTGGAGAACTGGTGGCAGGGTCAAGGCTCATTGATGCATGTGGGGAGCGAAGGCTGACCCATGTGATCCGATCCAACATATGAGCTACTGTTGCTCAAATTGCTGAAGAAGTTAATGCTGGTTCTGATAGAAAGGGGTCAGAATACACAGTGCATCACAGCAGGTGGTCATATTGTTATGCCTGATTAGTGTATAAGCTGGTAAACATAGCTTGTTCATTATATGAATATACACTGCCTGGCCATAAAAAATTGCCACCTGGATTTAACTAAGCAAATAACTTAAAAGAGCCAACCATTGGATAATTACTGCAGATTAATAGTTTTCATCTGGCAACAAATTATTTAACCCTAACATGTCAAAGCCAGGCTCAGATTCATCAGGCTCAGATTGTGTAAGAGAATGTAAACATGAAGACAACATTTTCACACATGGATTGGTCACCAATGAGTCCAGACCTTAACCTCATTGAGAATCTTTGGGATGTGCTGGAAAAGACTTGACGCACCGCTCCGACTCTCCCATCATCAGTACTAGATCTCAACGAGAAATTAATGCAATTCTGGAAGGAAATAAATGTTGTGATACTGGATAAGCTTATCAAAATTATGCCACAGTGAATGTGTGGCATAATCAAAGCAAAAGGCATTCCTAAGAAATATTAGAGTGTGTGACTTGTACTGGCCAGGCAGTGTATAAATATACATGCTGTTAGTCACTCATGATTCCTTCATCATGAATACTATATCATTTCTATGTCAAAAATAGCCCTGTCATATCTAACCAAGGCTTACAGCATATATTGTGTCCTTGGACTCAACTGCACATAATACAAATGCCTGTGTCTTTACAATTTTGGATTTTTCCAGCTCCCAGTCGACGACTACGAGTGTACAAATATGTCAGCTTTACACGCAAATGGCTGTATATCTACTGGGATCACATCTACAACTACTGGAATGAATCCTATGTGGAGGGGTACAAGGTGGGTATTACTTTAGTGTCAGAGTAACCCCATTGTCCACCTCTTAGAACCTCAACTATATTCACTAACAATCACAAACATTCATTAGTCACTTCAGTTTTGGAGACCAGCAGGTCCATCACTTTCATTTTATTTCTGATGTGCAGTGAGGGGAATTAAATATTGGGACACTTCTGTTTTTGTCATTTATCAAAACTGCTGCAAATATTCTATCTTTTAAATTTCTATTTATGAATATGAACAAAAAAGTATTTTAAAAATGATATTTAAAAAAATAAATTGATAGGGGAAAAGTATTTAGGAGGAAAAAAAAAAAAAAAAAGGACCAATTAGAAGTCAAATGAAATTGGTCATTTGCCTTCTCAGCTATTCTATAACTGGGTGTCTGTTATTACTTTATTATGCTGCTTACAAGTAAGCAAATACAAGGGCTAGAGTTGATTACAAGTGTGGCATTTACATTTAGAATCTGTTGCTGTTAATGTGAAGTCCAAAGAGACACTAACACTGAAAAGATCTATCAAATAAAGACCAGATTTAGTACAGAACCTGTACAGTTCTAGACGTGACTGCTAACAAAAGCAGCAAGATGAATTCATGTTTCAAATCTCATGGTTGATGTGGTATGGATGCTTCAAAGTACAGATGGGCAATGACCCATAGCAAAGAAGTGGAATGTTCAGCAGTGGCCAAAACAATCTGAATCCAACCAAGCACCTTCATTTACTGAAGGTTTCACTAAGAATCCCAGCATTAATAAGATGCTAGCTAGTATTGGATCATAGACCATTGTGCATTTCTTTTGGTTAGTATTGAATCTTCCTCTCTTTATAAAAATTGGTCTTGTTACTAAAGTGTTTTTTTAGTTGTTGTAGCAAGCCAAATTTGTTCATGTTGCCCTGAAGCAACACAGTATAATAGAGGGCTACTGAAACTATTGTAGCCCTTGATGTAGTGTCCATACTTCATCTTTCTGGCTTTTTAGATATTGTTTAGGAAGGAAGGGGAGCGCTATGGGAAACTGTACACCACCGGCAGGCACTACATTGACTTCCCCATGCCTGAGACAGGTGATTATGTGATAGAGATACGGGCTCGCTGTGAAGGAGGAGATGGCCCTATATCACAGATACAAGTGCAAGGTATGCTGAGAATGCTTTTGTAACTTGTGTTTTCATTTTTTCACTCTCATTTACATGTATTCAAAAGATAAACACATATGTTCAATTACTACCAATATGTTCTTGAATTTTGAATGTTAAAGCTCTTTTAAAGTTCTCTGCCATACGTTTCGACATACAGACTACTTTACCTTGATCTCTGAAACAATTCTGTAACCATTCCACTTTTTGTGTCTTTTCTCTTATGTTGTCATAGGTGCTGCCATCCTGAACTCTAGGCCTCTTTCTGCTGTAGCTCTGCTACTGCTGGTGTTGGTCTGCATGAGCCTTTAGGAGACGTTTGCTAGTTGAGTCAAAAAGAGTGAAGGAAATCCCAAAACCTCCTCCCAGTGTCGTTTCATTATACAAGTATTTGTATGCTGTATAACCTTCCTAATGTGTAGATCAAAATGAAACCAGTATTAAAACCAGACTAGAGTTAGAGATGTGTCCACATGATCTAAAGAAAACAACACAGTAGGTATAAGACTATTTGCATTATTTATAATTGGATTATTTATTTAGTCAAAAAAATTGTTTTTAAAACCAGTAAAATTCTTATTTTAATTTATTGTTTCATATGTTTCTTTTTAATTTTGTTCATGTGGCTATCATTATATAATGCTGTACATATAAAAAAATAATAATAATAATAATAAGAAGAAGAAAATATAGGATAAAAATAGGATATAAATTTCATCCAATTAAGTTGCTGGTTTTATTGGATGATCACTTTAAACTCCTATCACATTTTCATAAACTGGAAAAGGACAACCTATAATTGAAGATTTGCCTAATGCCTGTTAGCTGCAAGACAATGTCACATAGAAGCAAGAAGAATTGTGTTTTTAATTATTAGAATCTATTATAATCTGCAAAATTAATTTAATTAGCAAATACGTCACAAATTGTAATTAATGCAACATAACTGTCAGAATACTGGGGTGGGACCCAGAACAAGGAAATGCAGAACAAGAAATGCAGAACAAGTTCCAATTTCAAATCCAGAGAAGAGAGAGGCAGGAGGCCTTTTAATCCACAGGCACTTAATGCTGGCACATTCGGTGAAGCACAGGTCACATAATCCACAAGTGACATGAGCAAAGCAACAAAACCAAAAGGTCAAGCAGAAGAGATGTCGGAACACAGCCCAATAATCCACACAAACTGGCAAACAAAGGTAACACACACAGAGACACAGGGCATAAAGTGGACTGAAGAGACCATCTGGTGAAGATGTGGTGGAGGCATCCTTATACAGCCCCTAAGTGCATAATATGGCTTATGCCCTGGAAGCACTTGCCAGATTGCTGCCAACCCAGAAGCACACGTCACAAAGGACTTTGGGGGGCTTGAGCCGAACTGCCACAGGGTTAAACACTTTGGAAACTGGGAAGGGACACACAAATTGAGATGCAAGTTTCCTGCAGGCAGACTTCTGAGGCAGGTCCCTGGTGGATAGCCAGACCCTCTGGCTGACACGATAAGGTGGTGGCTTGAATCACATGTGGTTGGATCACTTGCCATAACTCTTTTTAGGGAAACTATTGAGTGGTGTGAGGTGGGCATTTTTTCCAGGTGTGTCACAACACCTGACAAAGGCCAGGGTGGATGGCACAGAGGCTTCTGATTCTTGGTTGGTGAAGAGTGGGGCCCTTGTGCTGTGTGGCAGGCCATGGAAGATGTGATGGAACATGGAAGTTGGAAGATGTGATGTACCAGTGTACTCCTTTGCCAAGGGGAGCTTTGGTAGCAGGATGAAGTGTACCAGCTTAGAAAACCTGTCAACGATGGTGAAGACAACAGTGTTGCCAGAGGACCGATGGAGACCAGTGATGGTCTATGGAGAAATGGGACAAAGGGTGCTTAGGGATGAGAAGAGGTCATAGGTGGCCGGTTAGAGGAGACTAATAGTTCGCTTTTCAAGGTGGCATAGTTAGCCGAGCTAAGGTGATGGTAAAAGAAGATGTGTTCTTACAGGGACTGTGAGAAAATTAACATGTCATCCAGGTAGACGTTGAGAAGATGAGAGATCATAGGGTCATATAAGGTTTGCTGAAGACAGATCTGAGTTTGTGGTATTCGGCCATTACAGAGCCGAGTTTGATGGAAGTGCCTTCCTCTTCAGAGGGAGGCTGAGGTCAGGCAACTGGTGTGACAAGTTGTTCTCCAGTCCAGGATGTGGCTGCTAGTCCAGTCCATCTAGGAGGTCGAGGCCACCATGTAGTCTTTGCTGGAGGCACTCTCTGATGCAATGGTCGATGCAAGTGGCCAGGTTGATCAGGTCATCGAGACTCTCAGGCAGTTCTCTGGTGGTCAGTTTGTCCTTGATCTTGGCGGAGAGGCCCCTGTAGAAGCCACTGAACAACATCTCAGAGTTCCACTTGCTGTTGGCCGCCACAATCCAAAAGTCCATGTCGTACTTGGCCACTAGGCTATTCCACTGCCTCATCTTGATATATAGACACCTCCTTCTTGGGCACAGTGGAGTCAAAGATTTTCCTCAGCTCACTTAAGAAGTTGTTGTAAGAGGTGCAAGCTGTCACAGATTGATGCTCCCAATCAGCCGTTACTCAGAGTCCAGCCTTGGCAGAGATCTGGGAGATAACACAGGCAATCTGGGCTCTGTGTATAGTAAATGATGAGGGCTGAAACTCAGCACATTGCATCAGAAAAGGTTGGCAGAGGCCTGGTTTTCCCTCAGAGTGTTCTGGGTGAGGCAGATGAGGCTTGCAGACATGGTGGGGAGCAGGCACGGCAGGGGCTGACTGAAGAGTTAACTGGCTTAGTCAGCTGACTAAGGGTAAAACTGACCAGGTCCCTGAGGCTGCATTCATGGGTGGCAATAGTCTGAGAAAGTATGTCTAAAAGGACCTCCGTCCTACAGATGGCACTATAAGAATACTGGGCTGGGACCCAGGTGCAGAATGCCAGAAAGAGTTCCAATTTTAAAGGCTTTAATGAGTATTTAGGGAAACTGTTGTAAGCACACAGGTAAGCAGATCAAAGTGAGCAGACAACAAATGAGCAGCAACCAAGACAGTCTTAAACAGTTTGCACAATTTCATATCACACAAAATTATGCACGGACAGAGTTCACCGTTCATATAATCCATGGACACTGAACGCAGGTAAATCAGTGAAGCACAGTTTCTATAATTCACAGTCACCGGTAACAGAGCATAATGAGCCAAGAGACATAAGCAGAGCAACATAACTGAATTGGGTAGGCAGAAGAGAAGTTGTAACACAGTCCAATACTTCACACAAATGGGCAAACAGGGTAATACAGGGTAGGCTGAAACATAGAATGTGAGCAGACAGGGTCAAAGAGAAACACACACAGAGAAAAGGCGGGATGACTCACAGTGCATGAAGCAAACTGAAGAGACCATCTGGTGATGAGGATGTGAGCCGTCCATATAAAGTGCTTCAGCACATAAAATGGCTGATGTTCCGGAAGCACATGCTTCGATGGCCGCTGACCTGGAAGTGCACTTCTGACACTAAAAATTTTAATTAAACAAGAAAAAATTATTACAAATCTATTAAACAGGCAAATTTATGTAACACGTGATATCAGCAAACTCACCATTTACTTTAATAGAAAGACACTTGCTCATTTATTCAATTATCTAGTCATTCAGTCATGTGGCAGGAGTACAGCATATAAAATCATGCAGCTACAAGTCAAGAGCTTCCACTAATGTTCACATCAAACCTGTTCTCTGTGGCTGTAACTGTGACATGTTTCTTGGTACCTGATGGACTGGTCTGAGTATTTCAGAAGCTGCTGCTCTTCTGGGATTTTCACATACAACAGTCTTTACAATAAATGGTGTGAAAAACCAAACACATCCTGTGAGCGGAAAATCTGCAGGCTGAAATGGCCTCGTTGATGTGAGGGATTATATGAGAATGACCAGACTGGTCTGAGCTGACAGGGTCTGCCCACTTCAAGGGGAAAGTCAGGATTCCTTTGTTGAGGGATTCCAGAAATATTGAAATATTTCTTTGAAATCAGCAAGGTCAAGCAATGTGTTGGTGCTACAAGCATTTTCATGTAAAATGTCTGGGGGATAGCTTGTGCCAACAGTGTAGAGGGTGAGATTTTTAGAGAATACATCCTTTCACTGCAAAACATGAGTCTGTATCATGCAGTTACTGAGACTCATACAGTTACATTTGACTGGATGGCTGATCTATTTACGGTGCAAAATCTGTAGCTATATGCTCCAGGAGGTATTCCATAAAACAGGCTATGCAACTTACCAGGGTAAATTTGCTCAGTGTAAATGGATAACCTCAACATTCGGTTCCAAAAACAGGGATCTAAACTTTCATCTAAGCAGCCATAGCAGGTAGGTCAAGGAACCCCAAGTGAATCCAATGGACCAAAGAGATGATGGTACGAGATGTGAGCTGCCAAAATCACTAGGTAAATGACTAATGTACAAAATGAACTGTCGAGTTTTGTTCATTGTTTCATTTTTTATTACCTCTGATTGAAAAAGACATTTATTATTACTTTACCTTTCAACAGTAAATGACAGAATCATCACTAGGCAAATACACTTTCACACCTTTAATACTCCAGCAAATCCATTTCAAACTAATCTCTGATCGAAATTGTTCAGGGTCCATCTCCATGTCACTTTTTTTTTCCAACATGCCTTTTTAGATAGAACTTATACAGCTCCTTTGCAGGCTGCCATGAGGACAGAATGATAATTCAGTATGATTGATAATGTAAATGTCTGTAATACATACACAAACCAATTATTTGTAATCAAGACAACTGCAAACATTTCTTACACTGCCAAGATTCTGACTTCTCATAGGTGTATGTGTCCATAATCTCTAAAGGGAGAATGATGAGATTTTTATATGGCACATCTTCTTAAAAAAGGGAATGCATTATGTGCTACACCTACAGTGTGTAGGCCTCCCTCCTCCTCTTCATTTTCTGTCTTCGTCTTTATCCTACAGTGCAAATTACTAATGATTTTTGGTCTAGCAAACAGAAACCATACTAGAAGGCAATAATCACTCGTAACTGTGGCAGGCTAGGCTGTTGTAGAAGGGTCAGTTAATGTCCAATGTCCAGCAACAGTAAGAAAATGAAAGCAGTAACATGCTCAGTGTGTTCTCAAATACAACATACACAAACATATACTCAAACCCTTACAAAACAAAAGGGTCATCTAGTAGGGGCACTACAGTTAGGATTACTGTACACACCACATATAGTAAAATAAAATAAGCATGTGTAATACACAAGTGAAACACTGGCAGTAAAAAGTTATTTCAAAATGCCCTTTTCACATGGTGTTCATGGTAAACTTTAGTGTTTAAGGTTAAATCACTTAAAGCACTGAAAATGTGCAAAGAGTTTCCCTGTGGCTTGTGCCCCCCTCCCCCCAGTCCAAAGACATCTCTGAATTGTCCATATTGTGTGAATGGGTGTGTAAATGTGTGCTGTGTGTAAATGCCCTGTAATAGACTGACATCCTGTCCAAGGTGCACACAGCCTTGTACCCTGAGTCTCCTGGGTTAGCAAAGGTTATACATTATATCTATGAAAGTATTAAATTGATGCTGAACTCATCATATAATAGAGCTCATGCAAGACTCATCATGTTATTGTCCCTGAAACTTGCAATGTGCACCATCTTGAGCAATGATGAGGCAACTTCTATTTATTGAAGTTATTTATTTATTTGTTTGTTTGTTTGTTTGCATTTTTATGCAGCCTGCTTTTTTGCTAACATGAGCGTTTATAAAATGACTTATGAACTAAACAATACCAGACTGGAAAGCTGTTTTCTGAACACTGGTGAGCAGAACAGCATCTCAGCACACACAAAACACTGAACCTCGAAGCGCATGGGCTACAACAGCAGAAGAACGTATCAGGTTGCATTCCTTTCAGCCAACAACAGGAATCTGAAGCTACCATGGACGCAGACTTACCCAATTTGGACAGATAGACATCGATTTTTTTGCATTCCTCTGATGCCACATGACTAGCTGATTAGAGAACTACAGTAAATGTGTTATGTTCAGAAGGGTCAAAATGTTAGATTTTGTCCAAATGTTGTCCTATGACTTTTTTTTTTGCCTCAACTTGTGATATGCCAAATATTATTATGGGAAAATATTATTTATCACAACCCTTGTCCTTATTCTTTAAGACAGAAGCTTCCAAATCTTCTTGTTGGGTTCAGATGGAGAAAAAGAGCCCATGACTATATGTAATAACAACCATTAATACAGTGTTTGTATTTTATCCTGAACATTTGACAGCGCTGTGTGTATAAAGATTTAACTCAACAATAAATCTAATGGGAGCAGTGGTATTGTTCCCGTGACTGAAGAAGTGCTATCACATCAGGTATAGGTCTTGTTGTGTGTGACTTAAAACACATAAAAGTGACTGTCAATTATCTTGTTAGAGTTGTGTGTAAGCGAAGCCATAAATGACCAGCTCATTTCCTTGATTATTTAATCAGAAAAAACTTTTTGGGCCATTTCAAATGTCAGCAGGCTGGGGTGTGGACACTCCTGCTTTAAAATGATGACATAATGGCTCATAATGATGGCTTATAAAGTAGAATTAAAATAAAATGTCTTTTCACCAAACTGTGCTGCTAATTTAAGTTTATCTGTTAAAGAAAATGCATGTGCTGGTTTTAAAAATGCTGCTTTGAGAATTTTTTTCTGCCCTTAATGCTAAAACATGTGAAATGTGAAAAATACTTAGTGTATATTTGTTTTAATAAAAAGAATACAAGTATTTGTTCTCAGGTTTTGTTTTCTTATGCATGTCAGGGACATTATATGATTTACTCAGATTTGTTAGACTCTGTTTAAACTGTTATTTATTTATTTATTTATTTATTTATACTTATTTATTTATACAGAAATAAAATATGTTGTATACAGAAATATATATTTATATTATATTAAATACATATTTCTGTATTTATTTATACAGAAATAAAATTATTATAAATTATTTATTGCCACAAAAATATAAAATTATTTTATTATACTGTTACATGAATAAATTATATGATATTAAATCAGTCACTTGGATGCAATTTGAATGAATGTGTTAATGTAGTTATATTTAAAGCAGCAGTCAGTTTAAGGATGGTAGGAAAGGAGAATAAAATTAAATAAAATATTGTATTGAGGCTTTATAATCCTCTAAAAGAGCAGATTTCCATCACTGCTAATTGATGATGATGATGAAGGCTGGATATTTCATCACTTTCCAGTTCTAAAGCATACTGGATGAAACTTTCTAGTTCTGTCATTGTGTTCGTTTGTTTTTTCTTATTTATTTTATTTGTTGTTTATTTGTTTATTCATTGAAATTGTTGATTGTTAAATTCCAAGATGTTTGTATATGTGTTTGCATTCAAAAAGTAAAAAAAAAACGGTTCTGTGAAGCAACCGGAGATTCGTTGTGTATATATACTGTATATGTGTGTGTGTGTGTGTGTGTGTGTGTGTGTTTATTGAGCTGTCTAGCTGACAGGTTTATATACCGAGATCATTCACCGTGTACTGAGTTCAGTGCTACAGTGCCTTTTACAATGCGCCCCCTGGTGTGTGTGTCTGGAGCTGCAGCCATTACAGGAGTTTATTATTATTATAGCCGTCGCTGCTTTTCAGAGAGAATAGCAGAGCCCGCGATCACAACTCTCATCGGAGGTATCTCTCTCTCTCTCTCTCTCTCTCTCTCTCTCTCAAAAGAGTCTTCATAAGCTGACCTTATTTGACAGTCAGTTTTCTTTATATTTTCTCTCCAAAAATATCTTCAACCGGATCAGAACTATGCAGTAGTTATGGTTTAAAATGAAAACTGAAGAGTAGAAGGTGTTTAATGGAGTCTGTGCTGGCTGCAGGGTGATGTGATGTTGTGGTTGTTTATATTTAGACGCAGTACTGATGGCTACTGCTTGGTTTTCTCCAGCATTCACCTCCGCTTTGTATAGAGTCATTGTCAGATGGACTGGCAGCAGTGGACCCAAGGTATTCACTAAACCAGTCACACACACATCTCTGCCTCTACACCTCATGACTGTCATCAGTAAAACTGTCCGTTATGGCCGTTTTGTAGACTCCAAAATAACTTAACATCATAACTAGACTGTTAGTAATGCAGGACTGTTAATAAGGTCATGTATCACTACTGCTAAGATATGTCAAATGTTAAAGCATGCAGGAAATCTACTATGAATCAGTGAATTTGAGTTCAGTGTGGGTTTATTATCAGTAATGACACACACACACACACACACACACACACACACACACACTGGAAAGTTGTCTAATCACAGATCAGCGGCACTATTTGAAAAGAAATTTTGCTCTCCTTTCTTTCTGGCTTGCAAATTTCTCAATAAGCTTCTGCTTAAAGTCAGTCATCTCAGTGACCAGTCTCTGTTCCACTGACAGCATGTCCGTTAACTAACTGACCATCTGCTGAGCGGTAATGAGACTCGTTGAGAATGGTCCAATCACATGAGGCCAAATATAGAAACACAATATTGATTCGCTAACAACAAAAGTGGGCGGGTCCGGGCCGCAGAGTGCTGCACACCAAGGAAGATTTGAACCAGCCAATCAGAGCTCAACCTCAAGTCACATGCTTTTCAAAAACGGTTTTTAAAACTTGTTCATGCTAAACACCAGTGTTGCCAGATCGGGCGGGTTTCCGCCCGACTGGGGTTCTTTTGGTCACGTCTCACCGTGAAAAAGTGAATTGGGCGGGTTGATAAAATCTGGGCTGGTTTGTGATGCAACCCTTTTTTTTTTTGACTATATACATGATATTTTTTATTAATTTTCTATTCAAACGAATAAATAAAGTGTAATATGTAATGTTGACGTTTTAATAATATGGTTCAGTTTAGCCAGTGAGGTTCAGGAGAGTCCTGTCCAGTCAGACTTCAGTCTTGATTAGCGAGTTGTTGTAATCATTCTACTCTTAAGCCAATATCACAAAGTTATAAACTGTTTTTTTATTTTATTAGTTATAACAGTATGCATTTTGGGCAATTTTTTAAATTGGCGGGTTTTAAGCTGTAGTTGGGCTGGAAATCTTCAGTCCAATCTGGCAACCCTGTTCAACACTTCTGAGAAAATCAAGTGTATTTTTCCAGGACAAGACTAAGGACAGTACATAAAACAGGGTCTAAATACATTTATTGTAGAAAATTTCCCCAGAAAAGAATTGGGGGAAAGTAGAAAGTCTACACTGAGACAGTGCATTCAGCTGCATCTGGGAAATTTTAGAGGGTAATAAGGGAAAAGACAGACATTTGCATTCATGATTCATGATTAGTCTTAAGACTAATGTTTGACTCAGTTCATATATCTGCCAAATACCTAACATCCTAAACAGAAAAGCTGCAAGTCTTTCATTCAAACCAAATACACAGAATTTCTAATACAGTTCTCCTGCCTCCATTTCTCACCTTTTAACACTAAGAATTTAGTTTGTTCACATAAAACAAGTGTGAGTACAGTACAAGTGGAGCAAATAATTACAAGTAAATATCTGCACACTGTAAATGATTCCGCTCACACCAGACCCAGCTCATGAAAAGCTTCATAATTACCTGATAAAGATTGCATGAATGTCCTAGCTGGTCCCCATATAAACACATGGACGAGACTTGAAAGATGTAAGAAAATAGTAAGAAACCTGGGAGGTGAAATTCTGTGGCTACTAATTAATAATAAGCAGACCCCCCCCTTTTGTTTGACCAAATAGCCCACAGTCCAGCTCACATATTTTCTTCCGGCTCAGTCTGAGGCTCATGAATTCACAAGTCAGATGTAACCTAGATAAAGTTAGGGGTGAAACAAAATTGAAAGAATCAATTTTATCAGATGTAAAGACACATCTTTCATGTTAAATATTCCTTTTCCCTTCAGTAAATCTGCTTTTTTGATCTGATTCCTGCTTTCGTGGGGAAGGAAAAACAGAAAAACATAGTTTAAGTGACTCCCATATACTCCATAGACTCCCACTTAATATCACTGTAGCAAGAATCATACATACTAGAGCTAAATCATGTTTGTTGATCCCTCTGGCTGACCAGAGCATGGTGTCAGTACAACTGAATATTTCAGGTTTATCCCAGCATCTGTTTGATATGCAAGTGGAACTGAAGAGGATCATTGTAGTCTTTAAACCTCTTCTGCTCCATGGCTGTGTTTAAGGATTGTGTGCACAAGCAGGAGCATCACAGTATCCTGAAGTACCATAAGATGTTCGTTCTTGTTTTTTCACCTTGTTGGTGACATTTTTTAGTTTGTCCATTAAATATTTTAAGCAGTTTTGATGAGTGAGGAGGCAAATCCTCCAATGTCAGAATGTGTATGTAGAAGTAAATTAAACCAACAATCTTTCTGTTTAATTCCTAGGCCCTTGTGGCTGAAGTTGTGGAAAAACATGACCAAGTGATGAAAATCAATGCTCAGTTAGAGGAAGAGATATTGGAACTGAAGTACCATGTACACAAACTGAGAAACGTGGTGCGGCAGCTGGAGGAAATTCTCTGTGAGGCAGACATGACTCGTGGTGCCATAAAGCAGGTTAGTTAATTTGATAGTTTTTTTTTACATAAAAATACAACATATGAATAATACAGAATATTATTATTAGGGATTAAGCACCAAAAGTGATTTAGAAGAAGAAGAAAAATGCATATCCAAATATTATTTTTATCCCCTACCCAAAGTGAAAATGTGCAAATAGCCCTCTGCTGATGCACACATTATGTGTAAAACTTTTTATTTTCTACATGGCTGCCTTTTATGATTTTGAACAAGCAAGGGAAGCTTACAGCATCTTAAATTCAAAGTATGAAGAGGCTTTAAAACAGCATGAAGATTCACGAATGGTAAGCTTTTCTTATCACTAAGCTATGAATGCTGTACTGCTGCTATGGAAATTTCTATTTAAGACGTGTAAGGTTCATGTGAAACAGTCCGTTTCGCATGAATGTTAAAAATCTCTTCTGCTCGTTGGATGTGTTTTTGGTGTACAGGCGACAGTGGGGGGCTCACAGTACCCTGAATTTTTATTTTGTGATAAAAATATTCTGTGTGAAGATAAATATTAATTTACTTGAACACATGCAGTTGGGTTACAGTTGTGCCTGCAAAGTTTTAGTTCCAGTTTTATTCGCCAATTTTCTGATATAATGTGCACTGATATATCAGTACTTTTTATCCATGTCACAGGATTCCTGTAATGAAAGTAACCAAGTGTACATTCGCTTGGATTGGCCTGTTTACTCTATGCTGACTGAGGTGTTTATACAAATGTTTTTTAATGACTGTAGCTAATGGCAGAATGTGACATGTACATAATAGGGATCTAAACCTCAGGTTGATATAACATACAGTTTGTTTCCTATTGTTCAATCAACAATTTGATATTTGACGATAACACTGAATCTGTTATGATGTAATCGGTTTAGAATCCTGTTCAGAATCTGGGGTAGGCCTAACATTAATTCATGAATGATGACATAGTAAGGATTATTTTAAAAGCATCAGTTATGAGAGATTCGACTCTTTAGGATCACATAATGAGAGGCAGAGAGGATACAAGGGAAGGTAAACTCAATGTTTGTTGAGAGTGGGTCAGACAACAGGTCAGGTGAGCTACAAAAATGAATTTTAGCAATAAGCAAACTATGATAAATGTTCTGTATAGACATGACACACTTAAATTGAATGTGTACTTAACGCTGAACAAGATACACACAAGGGTGTGAATATCAAAATAAGGTAATGTAAGGGAAACAATCAGTGACAAGACATGGGTGAAGAGAGAACCAAAATGTGGCGATGTAAACAAAACACAGAACAGCTAGGAGCCCTGTAGCCCTTTGAGCTGCTCAGAGTTGGTGGAAGAGTCGTGACAGCTAGCCTAGTTATACTCCTGGTTAAAAATATGAACTATTATTTAAACCCCACTTGTCTGTCTGTCTGTCCTGATTTATATTATAATTAATTAATTTATTTATTAGATTTATAATTTATCAATGATTGCCTTGATTGATTTCAATCATTGTGTTTTAAATCAATGAATTGCTCCACATTGTTGATATCTTGTGCACATACAGTAAGTAACTATTTTGAAAAGAGAGCTGAAAGGCTGCCTACTTCTAGATGCTGGCATATAGTCCTCTCTCATGTAGTTCTCAACACACGACAGTGGTACTGGACCCAGTCACATCTTTCCAGTTAGTGATGATTATGAGTTTTTGTTCTAAATTCTTGGGGGTTTTGACACCACAGTAGCACACTGATTCAAGAGATTCAATTCAAGAAGCTTTATTGTCATTTCAACCACATATAGCTGACACAGTACATAGTGAAATAAAACAACATTTCTCCAGGACCTGGTGCTACAGAAACATACAACATAAAGATCAAATACAAAAAACAACACAGAGCTAGGAATAAAGTTTTTGTCCTAGCCACATAAAGTGCAAAGTGTGCAAGTGGGTGCAAACAGTGCAAAGACAATACAGTGCAAAAACAGTAGGTACAAAAAGACAACACAAAAACAAGACACTTAGCGCTTAGCTTAGCTTGTAATGAAATGTAAAAAATGGAATAAAAAGAAATGATGTACAGAGCAGGAAGTAGAGGCACTGCTGTGCTTTCTTGGTGATGGAGCTGGTGTTGAGTGACCAGGTGAAGTTCTCTGCCAGATGAACACCAAGGAATTTGGTGCTCTTGACGATCTCCACAGAGGATCCTTCGATGAACAGTGGAGAATGGTCACTCTGTGCTCTCCTGAAGTCAACAACCATCTCTTTAGTCTTGTTGACGTTCAGGGAGAGGTTGTTGGCTCTACACCAGGCTGTTAGCCGCTGCACCTCCTCTCTGTATGCTGACTCGTCGTTCTTGCTGATGAGACCCACCACAGTCATGTCATCGGCGAACTTAATGATGTGGTTGGAGCTGTGCATTGCTGCACGGTCGTAAGTCAGCAAATTGAACAGCAGTGGACTGAGCACACAGCCCTGAGGAGCTCCAGTGTTCAGTGTGGTGGTGCTGGAGGTGCTGTTCCCGATCCGGACTGACTGAGGTCTCCCAGTCAGGAAATCCAGGATCCAGTTGCAGAGAGAGGTGTTCAGGCCCAGCAGTCTCAGCTTCTCAATCAGCTGCTGAGGGATGATTGTGTTGAATGCTGAACTGAAGTCTATGAACAGCATTTGTACATATGAGTCTTTACAGTGCAGGTGTGTGAGGGCCAGATGGAGGGTTGTGGTGATGGCATTGTCCGTGAAGCGGTTAGGACGATACGCAAACTGCAAGGGGCCCAATGAGGGTGGTAGCTGTGTCTTGATGTGCCTCATGACGAGCCTCTCGAAGCATTTCATCACGATTGGTGTGAGTGCGATGGGATGATAGTTATTGAGGCAGGAAACTGTAGACTTCTTAGGCACAGGGATGGTCATTGTCTTGAGGCACGTTGGGATGGCATGAACAGAAGTTGCAGACAATGGCTTAGAGTAGCCTGCTCAGAACCCTGACCTCAACCCCATTGAATACATTTAGGATGAACTGGAACGCCAACAGCATGCCAGGTCTTCTCGTCCAAAATAAGTACCTTATCTGACTAATGCTCTTATAGCTGAATGGGCACAAATCCCCACAGCCACACTCCAAAATCTAGTGGAAAGCCTTTCCAGAATGTGGAGAGTATTCTAAAGGCAAAGCAGACTAAATCTATAACAGGCTGTTCAACAAACACACACACGAGTGTGACTGGTCACAATACATTATTCAGTTTACTTAATTAAATGAGGTTGTTGTCATAAAACACCATCAACACTCCAGGGCACAGTGGTGGCTCATTTGGTTAAGGCTTTTGGTTGTTGATTAGAAGGTTGGGGTTCAAGCCCCAGCACTGCCAAGCTGCCACTGTTGGGCGTTTGAGCAAGGATCTGAACCCTCTCTGCTCCAGGAGTGCTGTATCATAACTGCCCCTGTGCTCTGACTCCATCCTCCTCAGCTGGGATATGTGAAGAAAAGAATTCCACGGTGCTGTAATGTATGTGTGGTGATAATAAAGCTTTCTGCTTTTCGATTGACATGGAGCAGTCTGTTTATGAGCATAAAAGTAAACCTCTGCTGCACTGTGGCTCGGCTCGTATCTTAAAGCAAAAAATCGACCGAGCGACGGCTCGTATCTCAGAAAACTCGTAAGTTGGGTCACTCGTAAGTCAAGGTTTCACTGTATGATAGTTTTTAAATATTTAAATTATTTAAAAAGTACTTTAAATAAAAAAGAGTTCTAAGCGTTGCAGGGTTGCATAATCATTTGTGAATGGATTTGGGAATGCGTGATCAACTTTTAATGAAAAGAAAGAAAGAAAAAAGAAGTAAAACAGCAAAAAAGTCAACTTTTAATTTAAAAAGATGAACTTTAATAAATAAGTAAACTTTAGTTGAAAAGAGTCAGCTTTAAATGAAACTGAAATCAAGTACACAAATCAACAAGAATGAATCCGCAGTAACACAATAGAAAATAAAATAAACATTCTAAATAAATGATTTTAAAATATAAGATATAAAAAGGTTATAGTTTAGAGCATAGTTTTGATATGAAAGTTGGTTGAGGATTGGTAATTGTGAAAGGGTTGTGGAGTCTGTGGTCAGAAACAAACAATACTTCCATCTGAAATGTTTCACTCTCTGAAGTTCTTCTGTTGTGACGTGCAGTGGGTTAGCTGTTGCCATGGAAATTTGACATTTAAGGATATTTAAGGTAGTAATTAGGTTAAAGCACAAATATGACCCAGAGTGTGTAAAATATTGATTAACTGATTCTATTAAATATATACAATACACTAAAGACAAAAAAGGAACTCAAACCCCAGTGATTGTGGTATGTAGTGAAGTAATTTCAGAATTATTCAGAAACAAAACATCCCACTTGTAAAGATACACCTGAAGAGTATTTAAATACAACTCCAAGAGCTGGGGGCATCACAAAAGTGTCTAGCGTCATTATGTTCTGAAGACGTACTGGCACTCCATGCATCTTAGCACATAGCTCACCACAAAGGCCAAGAATTCCAGTACAATAACGTAAGAGCTTCTCTTACCTGCAGCCATGGACATGGTCAGAGAGGTGCTAGATCAATAGCAGAGAAGTTGAAAAACATACAACTGATTACAAATAATGCCATAGGAAGGTGCATAAAAAAATATCTGATGACAAAACTACAGACCAGAGCTCATATCCAAGCAGGCAAATGCGGGAGCAGTGTCTTTGCAGTAGAGATCTCTTTACCATGACCATAGCAGAAGCAATTTTCAGAACTGTGGATTTGTATTTGGGTTCAGTGGGCCTGAAAAGTGTGGAGAAATTACAACTGATGGTGATGCTTCCATGACAGATAAACTTTCAAGGATGGTGGAAGAGAATTCTAGAGAGGACGTGAATGTGACCTGGAACCACTACTTTTTGAATCGAGTTTTTGCATTTAACAGCCAAGGATAGGGGGACAGTGGCTGATCAAATATAGAATTGTGTTTTCCAAGTGATGAACCACAATACACAACACAGCCAGTGTTTTAAATATATGTGCATAGACTTTGAACATGTACAGGTATAGAAGTTGTTCACTGTTCATCAGGAGAAAAATTGTTGTGCTGATGACAAAATATGAGCACATTAAAAGCATATATACCCAAAAAAGATTTCCACCGAAACACTTGACATGTTTCTCAACAATGTCATGAAGCACAACAGATGGACAACACAGACAACAATGCCCTGAAGTAAATGGTCTTATTTAATTGCAAGACAAGATATTAAATCCTTCAAAATTGACATGGAACATAACACAGCCAAGTAATGAAGACAACCAGCTGGTGTCATGTGCTCAGATGCTGAAAAAGAGATTCAGTGAAGCAAGCTTCCCCTAGTATTGGGCCAGTGATGTGTTGGCTGAATGTCTGTCCACCTGCTACTCATGTACTCGACATCATCTGATTCAGAGCTATCTACCTGTGCAAAAGTGACTTTGGTCCAGTTCCTTCAGAGAAAATAGGTTGGACATTGAGCACAATCTTAGAGTAGCTCTTTCTACCATTATCCCTGACTTTGAAGCCCATGACATCTCATTAGCTTGATGACAGGAATGGAACTTTTAAATGACTGGGATGGATTTATAGAGCCCAGGCTCCAGCTAATCAGTTCCAGTGTTCAAATGAGTAGATTAGAGAAGAAAGAGAAATAAAAGTCACATGATTTGCTCACTCAGTTATCCAAGAAAGTACAATACAATAACACTGATCATGGATGCAAATGATTGGTGCTAATTTATTGATTTGATTTGATAGGGAGCAAAATGGACAAAGCAAAATGCATGGTGTTAGTATATGATCACAAGTACACTACAGGGATAGAGAGGAGATTGTGATGATCTACATATACTGTATATACACTATATTGCCAAAAGTATTCGCTCACCTGCCTTGACTCGCATATGAACTTAAGTGACATCCCATTCCTAATCCATAGGGTTCAATATGACGTCGGTCCACCCTTTGCAGCTATAACAGCTTCAACTCTTCTGGGAAGGCTGTCCACAAGGTTTAGGAGTGTGTTTATGGGAATGTTTGACCATTCTTCCAGAAGCGCATTTGTGAGGTCACACACTGATGTTGGACGAGAAGGCCTGGCTCTCAGTCTCCGCTCTAATTCATCCCAAAGGTGTTCTATCGGGTTGAGGTCAGGACTCTGTGCAGGCCAGTCAAGTTCCTCCACACCAGACTCTGTCATCCATGTCTTTATGGACCTTGCTTTGTGCACTGGTGCACAGTCATGTTGGAAGAGGAAGGGGCCAGCTCCAAACTGTTCCCACAAAGTTGGGAGCATGGAATTGTCCAAAATGTCTTGGTATGCTGGAGCATTCAGAGTTCCTTTCACTGGAACTAAGGGGCCAAGCCCAGCTCCTGAAAAACAACCCCACACCATAATCCCCCCTCCACCAAACTTTACACTTGGCACCAGAGATGGACAGTAAAGAAGTACATTTACTTGAGTACTGTACTTAAGTACACTTTTTGAGTATCTGTACTTTACTTGAGTATTATTTTTTCTGGATACTTTTTACTTTAACTTCACTACATTTGAAAGACAAATACTCTACTTTTTACTCCACTACATTTCTGTCAGGGTCATTGAGTAGAAAGTAGTTACATTAATCATAGGATGATTTTTTTCACTCTTTAGCGTCACGTGTTGTAAAGTTCAGTGGTTTTCCATAATTTTTTTAACTCAATTGATCAATTGATCAATTTCTGACAAAATGGACGAAGATATGCTTTGTATATTATACACCACCAACACACAATTGGTAATGATGTTAGTTAACACACAAAAACGTACGCTGTGTCCAAATTCTCATACTATGTGTCCTAAATAGTATTCAAAAATAGAATTAGTATGCCCCAAATCGTAGTATACTGAAAAGAGTATTCCAAAAATTCCTGGATGGTCTACTACTTCCGGTAGAAATTCAAAGTGCAGAACAATGCACACTCTAATGGGTAATATTGCCCACAACGCATTGTACACAGGAGGGAGGAGCCTGGACAATGGTGTAAATGCATATTAAAACGATGTAAATGAATTGTGGAAATATATATAACTCTTTGTTAAAGCAGTGTTGCTGTTGGCTGGTTGTACAGCTACAGTTGTGTAGCTGGGTTTTAAAGCAGGTTAGATTTTTTTTTTCTGACCAGTCTTCATTTACAGACCATTGGATTGAAATGTGCATGAGTGGATACACATAGATGTGTACAGGTACATCTCAAAATTTAGAATATAATGAAAAAGGTCAATATTTTTTGTCACTCAGTTCAGAAAGTGAAACCCATATATTATATAGATTCATTACACATAGAGTGAAATATTTCAAGCCTTTATTTCTTGAAATTGTGATGATTATGGCGTACAGATAAGGAAAACCCAAAATTCTGTGTCTCAGAGAATTGGAATATTGTGAAAAGTTGTAGTGTCACACCCTAATCAGCTAATTACCTCAAAACACCTGCAAAGGTTTCCTGAGCTTTTAAATGGTCTCTCAGTCTGGGTCAGTAGGCTACACAATCATGGGGAAGACTGCTGACTTGACAGTTGTCCAGAAGACAGTCATTGACACCCTCCACAAGGAGGGTAAGCCACAAAAGGTCATTGCTAAAGAAGCTGGTTGTTCACAGAGTGCTGTATCCAAGCATATTCATAGAACGCTGAGTGGAAGGAAAAAGTGTGGTAGGAGAAGGTGCACCAGCAAAAGGGATAACCGCAGCCTTGAGAGGATTGTCAGGCAAAATCCATTCAAGAATTTGGGGGAGATTCAGACGAATCCTAGACATGGCCTACAAATGTCGCATTCCTCGTGTCAAGCCACTCCTGAACCAGAGACTACGTCAGAAGCGTCTTACCTGGGCTGTGGAGAAAAAGAACTGGACTCTTGCTCAGTGGTCCAAAGTCCTCTTTTCAGATGAAAGTAAGTTTTGCATTTCATTTGGAAATCAAGGTCCCAGAGTCTGGAGTAAGAGTGGAGAGGCACAGAATCCATGTTGCCTGAAGTCCAGTGTGAAGTGTCCACAGTCAGTGATTTGAGCTGCCATGTCATCTGCTAGTGTTGGTCCACTGTGTTTTCTGAAGTCCACAGTCAACGCAGCCATCTACCAGGAAATCTTAGAACACTTCATGCTTCCTTCTGCTGACAAGCTTTATGGAGATGCTGATTTCATTTTCCAGCAGGACTTGGCACCTGCCCACACTGCTAAAGGTACCATAAGCTGGTTCAATGACCATGGTGTTACTGTGCTTGATTGGCCAGCAAACTCTCCTGACCTGAACCCCATAGAGAGTCTATGGGGTATTGTCAAGAGGAAGATGAGAGACACCAGACCCAACAATGCAGATGACCTGAAGGCTGCTATCAAAGCAACCTGGGCTTCCATTACACCTGAGCAGTGCCACAGGCTGATTGCCTCCATGCCACGCTGCATTGATGCAAAAGGAGGCGCAACCAAGTAGTGAGTGCATAGAAACGAACATACTTTTCAGAAGTCTGACATTTCTCTTTGAAATATCCTTTTTTTATTGATCTTATGTAATATTCTAATTTTCTGAGACACAGAATTTTGGGTTTTCCTTATCTGTAAGCCATAATCATCACAATTTCAAGAAATAAGGTTGCTAGTAAGTATTGCATACAACAATGCAACAATAATAAAACAATGCGTTGACATTTACTTTTGATACTTAAGTACTTTTAAAAACAAGTACTTCTGTACTTTTACTTAAGTAAAAATCTGTCTTTACAAGTTTTACTTGTAATGGAGTAATGTTTGACCAGTAGTATCTGTACTTTCACTCAAGTAAGGAAGTTGTGTACTTCGTCCACCTCTGCTTGGCACAATGCAGTCAGACAAGTACCGTTCTCCTGGCAACCGCCAAACCCAGACTTGTCCATCAGACTGCCAGATGGAGAAGCGCGATTCGTCACTCCGGAGAACGCGTCTCCACTGCTCTAGAGTCCAGTGGCGGCGTGCTTTACACCACTGCATCCGACGCTTTGCATTGCACTTGGTGATGTATAGCTTGGATGCAGCTGCTCGGCCATGGAAACCCATTCCATGAAGCTCTCTGCGCACTGTTCTTCAGCTAATCTGAAGGCCACATGAAGTTTGGAGGTCTGTAGCGATTGACTCTGCAGAAAGTTGGTGACCTCTTCGCACTATGCGCCTCAGCATCCGCTGACCCCGCTCCGTCAGTTTACGTGGCCTACCACTTCGTGGCTGAGTTGCTGTCGTTCCCAAACACTTCCACGTTCTTATAATACAGCTGACAGTTGACTGTGGAATATTTAGGAGCGAGGAAATTTCACGACTGGATTTGTTGCACAGGTGGCATCCTATCACAGTTCCACGCTGGAATTCACTGAGCTCCTGAGAGCGACCCATTCTTTCACAAATGTTTGTAAAAACAGTCTGCATGCCTAGGTGCTTGATTTTATACACCTGTGGCCATGGAAGTGATTGGAACACCTGATTCTGATTATTTGGATGGGTGAGCGAATACTTTTGGCAATATAGTGTATATACAGTGGAACCTTGGCATATGAATGTAATTAGTTCTGGAGGCGAGTTCTAGAGTTTTACCATAATTTACCATAATAAATAATGTAAATGCAGACAGTCCGGTCTAGTCAGCCAAACATATTACCAATTTTCAAGGGTCAAGGGCAGGGGTGTATCTAGGATTGGAAAACATCAGGGGCTGAGCCCAAAACATCAGTGGCTAATTATGAAGAGGGGGTAAGCAAGAATAACATGTTTTGTAAGGGCATTTTTATGTAATATATTTTTAATAATAAACACAAATGAACACAAACAGTATGCAACTTTAGAAAATTTCATTCAATCTTCTTTTCTGACTCCTCCCAGCATTTCAGAGTCTTGCTACTTGCTACCTCTCTCACACAGGTATACCATGCAATATTATCTCTTTTACAGCTTGTGTGTGAAGCAGTGCTGTGTAGATCCTTTATTATTATTATTATTTTACAATAATCTATATTATACTGGAACTATTATTTCATTCCTGATTTATGCTGCACTACTGTATGAGTTATTCTTTATTTTTTATTTGTTACAGCCTCTCTTCTCTTATCGTTCTCTCATCTCATTCTCTCATCTGTCCTGCTGCTTGTACCTTGTCTACTTCATGCTCTTGGTGACTTTTCTATCCTATTTCTTTGAGGGTGGAATCATCAGAGAGTATCTCCGAGACTGGACTTGTGCAAAATGGTCAATTACCATACTATTTATAGTGCTGAGAATTCCTTTTTTCAACAGACAGAACAGCTGAATGATGGAGTCTGTTCTGGTCCATTGTTCACCTAAGTCATGTCTGTATTTTAACTTAAGTACTGCATTAGGTGAATAATAGAAAGTCATGATGTTCAGACTGTAATGTCTTAGTGCTTTAACAGTTTATATTTTATTTAGATCTATCTTTAGGCTTATTTAATTTAAGGCTTTTGTAGGTCTTGGGTATGGAATAATATTCAAAAGGGTCCTATATGTCCGGGGTTTTCAGAATCAGAGACAGTGGGCCTCCTTTTTGACACAACATACATTTGTTAGCCGACTTTTATCAACTGTGTTAACATTTGACTTTTATATGAGTAATAAGATTGTTGTGTTTGCTGACATTTTTATTGCTGTCCTGCTCAAGGGCTGGAAGGTATTTAAGTCACGTGGTGTGAAAGCGGCGCCGCGCAGACCGACAGGTGTAGGACATTAAAGTATCGCGAGAGCAGTTCTAGAGCATATTGCAGTGCACACTCTCGCGGTATTTTGGCGCGAGCGTGTGTGTGTGTGTGTGTGTGTGTGCGTGCGGAGAGAGAGAGATGTCAGTCAAAATCCTGTACAATAAATGGCAAAAGTGCTCTACTAAACCGATCAGCATTTCATTAATTCCTCTACACTCCGGTGGCACAATGAGGGATAAAACATTCGGGGCTAGATTAAAATCATCCGGGTCTCGAGCCCCAAACATATATACACACTGTTATCTATGCCCTTTTGTAAAACGCGATTAAATTATTGCAGCAATGTGTAGTATTATGTTTCCTCTAAAGATGTCAGTAGTCGCACCATCATTAATGCTATGTGACCGTCACTAGAGACCCAAATATAATGGCGGAGCCGTGCTTGATTCGTCTTTTGAAGGCACAGTCACTGGTCCAGTGTACCTCGGCATGCTTTGCACATACATTTTACCATCGTGCATTCGTGCAGTTTATGCGGATGAGAAATTTTTACCTCTAGCAAGATGGCGCACCACCTCACTACCACAGAGATGTGAGAGCTCGATGACATTCTGCCAGGATGTTGGATAGGACACAGAGGTGCTGCTGAATTCCCCTCATATTCCCTACAGATTTCTATCTGTAGGGAACACTAAATTTGGAAACACTAGGGAACACTAAACTCTGGAAACATGTCCCTCTTTTCCACATGAATAACACACTGGAATTTTATCAGGATTACAAAGGAATGGTTTATCCTTTCTGTCTCCAGTAGCATGGCCCTCATTTCTTCAAGAAGCATTGCAGAGCTTTTTACCCACCCTCTGCTGACACAGGATAGGATCTCTTTAAGTTAGCATTGCTGTTGTAAAAATGTCATTTTATCAATTATGTCATTATATTCAGAGAGATGGATCACAAACAGCAGAACAGGTGAGTGGGTCACATTTGTTTATCAAGGCAGATTTAAAACTGACATCATTCTGAATAATGTTGGGATTACCACTGAAAGTTTTAAATGGCTTCAATAATCCCTCCTAGCCTGTTTCATCTCTAAATTATTAGCAGTTCTGGTTTTCTGAATTAAGGCTCCAGACAATGTCAGGCAAACACACAGAGTGAACTGTACAGTCAGAGTACTGACTACTGACTGACTGAGAATCTCTTTCTGAGTTCTCAACACTATCTTCATGCAAATCTGGCATTTCTGGAACTCGGTTACACAATGTGCCACCTACAGATATCTTCCTGGTGTTTTTCTCAGTTGTGCCATTTTTTATCAGAAATTGACAAGCAGCCTTTGCTTCCTCCAAATCGTTTGTCAGGGTTTTCAGGGATGATCTAAGCATGCTATTGTTAGTTCTAAGAAATGCGATTCATCCTCCATCCTGACCTTTTATTCTTTCCAGATAGTTTCACTAGGCTGGTAATTTCTTTTAGAAATTATTCCATCATCCAGTCTAGATTGAAATTATATTTTTAGAGTCTTTCTAGTTACTTTTTTACAAGGCAAGAACTGCTTGAAGTGCATTGGCAATTTTTCCTTTTTTGTTACTTTTCAAACTTTTAGCCCAATCATATGGCTTATCAACAATATTCTCTATTCCATTCCCTGAGAGCCGTGTTTAGTGAGGTTTTTACCAATTAGCTCTTCCATTTTTACAATATTATTGAATTTTAGTCATTCGACAACTATGCACAACTTTAGTGACTACATGTTATCTAGTTACTTTAAGATACCTGTCAGTCTATTTATTCACAGCTCCAATATTTCGGACGCGAAAGAATAAGAGCCACAATACAACACCCAGTGGGCAATTGACGCCAAAAAATTATGTCAAAAAACAAGTCAAAAATGCAAATCAAGCGTCAATTTGACATCCACATATTGAGGTCTTATTTTGAACACCAAAATAATGACAGAAAAATAAGAAATATTTTATTTATCAGGTGTTTGGCCACTTTCTTAGTCCAAACAGATCCATTGTCTATACCAGCTTTACTCCTAATTAGGGTCACAGGGGTCTGCTGGAGCCTATCCATCACAGGGTCACACAACCACATACTTACTTCTGTGTGAGTATTCCAATTTAGAATTGCCACCCAACCTAATATACATGTTGAACCTGGGATTCGAACACAGGACCTTCTTATTGTGAAGTAACAGTGCTAACCACTAAGCCACCGTGCTGCCCGTTAGACTGAACCTTAAAAACCAAAATTAAAATGACCCCAAAATTAACATTACTCTTTTGACATTACAAAACCAGCTTAACAACAAGAATTCCTCTGTTCACATAAGCCACAGCAAGCTAAACTAATACAGGATATAAAAACCTGGGAAAATAGCATAGACAAAAAGTACCAAATGTCCTTGCACAGAGTCATACTTCATTAAAACGTTTTCTTCTAAGTGTTAAAAGTTGCCCAAAATAATTTATAGTCTACATTTTTATGAGTTGTCAACACATTTACCTACACGATAAAAAGACACAGCGTGAGTCAGTGAGCCTGATAAAAGTTCACGTTAATGTGAAAGGGAAGGGTTTGTTAGGATTGATTCATTGCAAAGTCCCATTTACAGGTGTGGCGGTGAACAGCAGAGAAAGCATTTGTCAATGTGAAAAGGAATAATATCAGGGAATAATAAAAATAAATAAATATTATTAATTTCAAATTTGGAGGGATGCTTGTTATTGTTATTCAGACAAGAAATGTCAAGGTATTTTCACTGTGAAAAATTAGGCCTACTGTAAATTAATTAACTGGCAATACATTATTCCAAAAAATATAGTAATTTCAGTATTGTAATTACACAGCATTATGGTTTAAAAAAATAATAAATAACAAAAATAAATAAATAAAAAAATAATAACCAGTCAGAAATATTTTTAATCATCATTTTGCCACATGATGAGGCCTTATAAGAAAAACTGCTAAACAGCTGAATCATTGATGTCAGTGTGATGTCAATATGACATCAATTTCACGTCTAAAACATGACATTGATTTGATGTCAATTGAATGTCAAACATTTTGGCCTACATATATAATAAACCAATTTCAGTGTTGTATTAATTTCCTATTTTAAAATAATTACCACTGGAAGAAATTGCCTTCCAAACTGAATTTAAAATAACGTTATAGCATCTTGATCAAGTCTTGACTAATATTTGACATCAAATTTATATCAACATGCCTGCTGGGCAGGCTTTACCTTATATTTTAAAATAGTCTACCTAGCCACTGTGCTTCAGGGATGAATCTTAAGTTTAAAACACTGTCACAGTACATCAGACAAAACCACACTACCTTTACAGAGCCGCAGTGCATCTGGTCTTCCACACTATCACCAGTTTCAGTTACATTAGAATCTATTTAGCTATATTCAGTCGCCACACTGCGTCGGACTGAATACACTTAAGAAACTTAACAGAATTATAAAAAACACACAAGTTTCCATTAATTTAGACATCTATAAACTTAAGCACTTTGCTTTAGTTAATTTAGAAACAAAAATTTCAATATAACTGTCACCACACTGCGTCGGGTTAATTCAGCATTGTGTATTTAGTAGTTAGCATTGTGCAAATAAGAGGATTGTGATCAGGTTTAGTAAACATATGTACACTTACATAGCAGCATTGAATTGTGATGTGCAACAGCAGTGAATGGGCATATAACAGTGTCTACATGAGTGTTGCTGTAAAAATAGATGCATATTGAATTAGTGTGTGTGTGTGTGTGTGAGGCTTGAGGAAAAAACTGTTACACAGTTTGGTTGTAAGGGCTGAATGCTTCGGTACCTTTTTCCAGATAGCAGGGGGGTGAGGAATGTGTGTGAGGGGTGTGTGGGGTCATCCACAATGCTGTTGGCTTTCTGGATGCAGCGCGTGGTATAAATGTGTAAATGTATAAGATGGGAGAGAGACTCGATGATGCTCTTGGCTGTCCTTACTATCCTCAGCAGGGTCTTGTGAGCTGAAATGGTGCAATTCCCATACCAGATAGTGATGCAACTGCTCCAGATGCTCTCGATGGTCTCTCTGTAAAGCGTAGTCAGGATGGGTGGAGGGAGATGTGCTTTCCTCAGTCTTCATAAAAAGTAGAGGCACTGCTGGGCTTTCTTGCTGATGGAGCCGGTGTTAAGTGACTAGTTTTGTCAGCGTTCAGAGACAGGTTGTTGGCTCTACACCAGGCTGTTATCCGTTGCACCTCCTCTTTGTATGCTAATAAGCATACAAAGAGGAGGTGCAACGGATAACAGCCATGACCCACCCGAGACCCACCACGGCTGTATCATTGGCGAACTTGATGATGTGGTTTGAGCTGTGCATTGCTACATAGTCGTGAGTCAGCTGAGTGAACAGCAGTGGGCTGAGCACACAGCCCTGAGGGGCCCCAGTGCTCAGTGTGGTGGTGCTGGAGATGCTGTTCCCGATCCGGACTGACTGATTTCTCAATTTCTGAATCCAGTTACAGAGGGACGTGTTTTAGCTTCTTAATCAGGTGCTGAGGAATGATTTTGTTGAATGCTGAACTAAAGTCTATGAAGAGCATTTGTATGTATTTGCCTTTATTGTGCAAGTGGTCAAGGGGCAGATGGAGGGTCGTGACAATGGCATTGTACGTGGAGCGTTTTGGCTGAAAGGCAAACTGCAAAGGGTCCAAAGGGTGGCAGCTGGGTCTTCATGTGCCATATAAAGAGCCTCTCGAAGCACTTCATCACAATGGGTGTGAGCTCAATGGGATAATAGTCATTGAGGCAGGACACTGTAGACTGATTCAGCACAGGGCAATGGTAATGGTACTAACATCAGAAATACTGAAGGTATCAGTCAAATGTTGAAGATGTCAGTGATGACATCTATTGAAGAATTCTATTCTGCCCTTAATATATATATATATAATGAGAGGGTTTCTTAAATAAAAATCTAAAAATCTGTTTTTCTTACCTTTCCCTTCTTTTTCAGAAATCCCTCCTGGCTGGCTCACCAATGTAAGAAAAGAAAATGATAAGGATGTACTATGGAGTTCTTTGGAATCAAGAAGAACCCAGGATAAATCTTGATTAAACAATTTATACTGTTTGTATTTTAAATAAAGTTGCAGTTTTTAATGAAATTTGAGTGTAGGAATTGAGTATTACACAAAATGACCGGCTGATACTATTGTCTAGCCAGATGACTTTAGATGGCAGTCATGGTCACATAAACATATTATTGCAGATGTTGTCACCCTTTTTGCTGAAGTCAGGAGACAGAAAAATGACATCCTTTCTAGAGTCAGGAGGCGCAGTTTCGATATCCTCACCATATGTCAGAAGGTAGAGCAACAACCTCCTCACTGGAGTCAAGAATGCAGAGTGACCACAGCCTCACCAGATTCAGAAAACAAGATAAAGACATCCTCACTCAAATCGGGAGGTGAAGTGACAAAGTCCTTGTCAGAAACAAGAGGCAAAGTGACATCCTCACTGGAGTCCAAAGGTGGAACAGACTGTCTATGAGAGGTATTGGGTTTGTGCTTGGGCTTGGCTTGAGATGTCACCTCCTTGTTGGGTTTAGGATTAACAGAATAAAATGTCTCACCAGGCTTGCTCTTGGGCTTAGCTGGAGAGGCTGTAGCCCGCTTTACCAAGGGAACCTCTTCTACAGTGAGAACCCAAATTTAACCAAATTTTCTGCACATTTGCAAACAATGAAAGCTTCTTGACTTGACTTTGCCAGCTAAGCCATAACATGAAACATTCCCTCTCGCTCAGACTGATAATCTTCCAATAACTGTCAATAGAACTTACAGTACAGCAGGTATACATTATAGGAAGTTGATGGAGTGGCTTACCCAACTCACCTTGTGCACCTTTCTCTGCTGCATCCTTAAATGAAGTCTTATGTAATGTCTGGTGAAAAGGTAAAGAGGCAGGACATGATCATTTGAGCTAAACCAGAGCAAAACGTCAAGACGACTATTTTACATAAAAGTGCAATACGACTTTACCATGAGGCAAAGAAACAGACAGGTTTAAATAGGCATCATAATTAGAAGGTAACTGAAAACAGGTGAAAAGGTACACTAGAACAATCAACTGATGACAGGACAAGAGTGGTGACATGACTTCAATCTAATTGCACATGGACAATAATCAAATCATGCAAGTGCTGATACATGCTGGAAGCTGAAGAGTGCCAAAAACAGCCTACACTGAAGGGGGAATGCCATGACAATATTCATGTAATAAGCCAGAGCAAATTTATTATTACATTTAGAATGTCGCTGGTGGATCTACTGTTAAACAGCACTATGTATTGTCTTGAAAAATTAAATATTCATCCACATTTTTAGAACAAATAACAATAGAATCATTAATAGTGTTGCATTTTGCCATGCATAACTCATTTGTTTTTCCATTTCAAGCACTGTTTTTAATTCGGATATCCAAATGCATAAAAAATGTATGGGTTAAAAACCATGTTGTGTCCATTCATGCAGGATGTTTTAAGATTAATCATTGCCAATTTTTATCATACGTTTATGTATAATGAATAATAAATGTGAAAAATACACACATTTCCCTACTAATTGTACTATACTGTCTTAATGGTTGAAACTGCCCAAAATAAAGATAGTTTCAGACCTGGGAGAAAGAGAGAGAGAGAGATGGACCGAAATAATTTATGCTTTTGCATACAGTATTATTGGTTAATATATGGCTTAACAGCAATATGAAGGTTACAGATAAAAGCCATAGCCATTTCAAGATACTGTTCTGTCAGTATTGTGAAAGTATAAATACTCTTTGAGCTCTATTGATTTGCGGTGACCAATCCCTTTAAGAGTGACACATGCCAGCAAAGAGCCCTAGGTGTTTCATTTAATCTGTCACCTGTCTGTCTGTACAGACTGTGTACACTCTCTAGCACAGATGCACACATAACAGATATCATCGCTTCCTGCAGCAGACATATAGATAGTGTGAGATATTGCAAGAAGAGAGAGAAGCCATTAGCTCACAGCAATTCATTAAGCATTAGGTCCGTAACACAGCTGATAGCCTCCTACCTTCACATTTTCTTCCTTCTAGACACAGCATGATCTAATGTTGCTATCTTTAACAAGCCTCACACATATACTCTTGCTGAAGACACACACACACAGCCGAGGCTGTCCCAAGGACATCTTGCACTTGAAGAGATACACATAGGCGCTCACCCCCCACCCCCAGCACGCACACGCACACGTACGCACACACACACACACACACACAGAAAGGCACGCATTGTGGTTTTCAGCAGCATACCAGCACAGACCCGTGGCAGAGTGATCGGCTGTAGACCACAGAGACTGGGAATAAACCCACTTACTGGAGTGACAACAAGGACTGTGCAGGATTTAAGTCTCCTTCCTTGATCTTTCTTTTCTTATTTATTCTAATCTGCTGTCCTTTTCTTTCACTCACAACCCCTCCTCCTCCTTTTTTCGGGGTTGCTGTTGCTACTGTCAGCAGGAGAATATTTTCATTTCCTTTTCAGAGCATAATAGGAGCTGCTCCTGTGTCTCTCCATTATTAATCTACCCTAAAACCTCACTGCTTGTATTCGAAGAGGTTAAGCTGAGAAGGACGTCAGATAGGAAGACGGTGAGTGTCTCAGTCAACCTTTTTAACACACATACACACACACACAGTACTGCCGTGTAAATTTATCTCATGTATGATGATCATGCATTGTGACTGTGGGCTATGGAATCAGATTATGTCTGAAAAATCAATTTTTATATGTTTTAGCCAGACACAAACATTAACACATCCACACAGAATGCGTATTATGTATGCATGTTCATCTGTGTGTCAGCCTGGGTATGTGTGGGAGGAAGAAAGAGCATATTAGTGGGAGAAACAGAGAGCATGTGATAATGAAAGTGTGTGTGTGTGTGTGTGTGAGAGAGAGAGAGAGAGAGAGAGGGGATCAGATGAGTAAGAATGCTGCTTTGTTGCTGAGTATGTGATAGTAATGCTATATTAGATGGAAGCCCTAAAGGAACACATTCATTTGTATATGTACAAATAAATGTCAGTATAAATTTGAATGTGTGCACGGTCTGTATCAGCATATAGACGTCAGAAAATATTCATGTGTGTCCTATTCTCTTGGTGGGTGCTCTTAATAATTGATGCCAGAGGCCTTAGTGCTTTTGTTATTAGAACCTCTTCTGTTACAGAGACTCTTGCAGTTTGTGACTTTTATGCAATAGTGTGATATTTGTGAATTGTAGGGGCAATGATAAACAGTAGGCGTATTAAAGAACAATAGTCTTCTGTAAATGGAGCAGATCTTGACATTGTCATCAACACTGCAACACCTCATTGTGACGTATCATTACACACATGCTGTCAGAGCTGACTTCAAGACTTCACAGTCATTTGATCCATCCAGATTAACCCTAATCCTTTATATATTAGACATATGGCCCATTTCCAATGAAAAACCTCCTCTGTGTGTGTGTAGTTTACATATACGTAAGCTCTACATACAACAGCTTTGTGTTATATTAAACATACACATGTCACCTTGCTCATTCATTCATTCATAGGATTCCAGGAGATGGTGTACTCTAAACACAGTTAGGACTTCAATGTCACAGTGAAGTCATATAAAATCATGCTAGAAAATCTTGGATGAAGTAGTTATATCTAATTACTATACACAAGAAATACATCTTAGCAAGTGGAAATACTTTAAATATTGTCACATTTAACTAATATTTACTGTTTTAAGATAGTAAACCAAAACAGAATTTATTATTATTATTATTATTATTATTATTATTATTATTATTATTATTATTAATAATAATAATAATTAATTAATACATTTATTTATTTATTTATTTATTTATTTTAGAAAAAAGGTATCTGATTTAAAGTAAAATGATTTGAGTAAAATGATTAAATTCAATTTATTTGTATAGCACCTTTTATGACGGGCATCATAAAGCTGTCTCAAAGCAGCTTTACAAATGATCTCATATCTTATATTTATATTTAAATATAAATATAATATAATAATTACTCTGCAAAATGGAATCTTAGCCAGGGAAGATATCTTGAGTAAAGGAATTATCTACTTTTTCCCACTATGAGATTATTATATAACAAATATAATACCATTAACCATTTCTAGGCATATTTACTAAATCCTTATAATTTTGCTTCTTACTAGAAATAAACCACTGCAACTGTCCATCAATAAAAGAAGAACATTTCAAGCTAGAAATGAGTAACAAATATTCAGAGATTGGCTACATAATCTTATACCTGCTTAAAAAGCTATCTAATACAGAGAAATGGTAGTCAATTTTGTCTATATTCAAGATATTTGTTTCAAGATATTTGTTACTTCCTAAGGTATCATTTTTTCAGGGAATTTTTTACCTATGCCAAGTGCAATAGAGATAAGTAATAACTTTATTGTGGTGAAGTTAATAAACATTACATTAATAAACCCGAATTTAATTCTCCACTCTTCTCTTACACAAGACCTGTGCTTTGCTTCATGGTGAACTGAAAATAAAGACAGTGCAATAAATGAAGATTACAGCTGCTTTTTGACACTCCCGTGTCTGCAACTCCCATGATCCTCATCCTAAAAAAAGAAGCACAGAGATGTGCGTCAAAAAGCATTAAGATAAAATAAGAACTGTTTTGGAACACTGTACTCTGTACAGACGAAAACAAAAATAGAACTTGCAATAATTCAGCGCATCATATTTGGAGACAGAATGGTTGTTCTTATGATCCCAAGACCAGAATACCCACAGAAATGTATGGAGGTGGAAGCATTATGAGAAGGGGCTGCTGCTCTGCAGTTGGTCCTGGAACATTATCTCTCAATGGAGGAAACCTGAATGGAGCAATTTACTGGAATATGTTAGAGGAGACTTTAATCTCATCATCCACAATACTCAATCTGGGGAGAAGTTTCAACAAAACAATATTCCAAATATACAGCCAAGATAACTCCTGCCTGGTCAATTTCCTGACCTGAATCACATTTAACATTTAGGAATGATTGTGAAATTCCCAGCACATTAAAAAAGTACACGGACCATTGAAGATGATTTGAAAGAATCGTGGCCAATATCGAGCCACAATTCTGCAAATATTGAATCATTTAAAGCTGTCAACATCTTTACAACAAAGTACTACTGTTAATTTGTTCATTTTAATAAGTTAATTAACTTTTTCCCCCTATGAAGTAAATTGTTCCTAATACAGTTGTTCAGTAATACTTGGTCAATGCTATATGCTAGTATGTTAGGTTAGCATACCTATTAATTGTACCATAATTCAAACACAAGTTTTAATAATTAGTCTAACATTAATGCTCTTAATATCAGTTGATACCAGTTGCTATATGTTATATAAATTATTATAAATTATAAAAGGGTTAAGCACGTTCGCCTCACACCTCCAGCATCCTGGGTTCGAGTCTCGCTCACTGTGTGTGTGTAGTTTGCATGTTCTCCCCGTGCTTGGTGGGTTTCCTCCGGTTTCCTCCCCCAGTCCAAAGACATGCTTCTAGGCTGATTGGAGTCTCTAAATTGCCCATAGTGTGTGATTGTGTGTGTGTGTGTGTGCCCTGCGATGGGTTGGCACTCCGTCCAGGGTGTATCCTGCCTTGATGCCCGATGACGCCTGAGAGAGAGGCACAGGCTCCCCATGACCCGAGTATAGATTGGATAAGCGGTACAGACAATGAAATGAAATGAAAAAATAAAAGGGTTATAATCCATTAATTTCTTATTGTGCATCTTATTATGATTTTTCCAACAACACTCTTGATACAGTATGTAATACGATAGATTTTATGTCTCACTAAAAGAAAAAAAGAATTTGATTTTGGTTCACTTAATAATGCAAAGTATTATAGTATCCAAGACAATTTATTACAGATATACTGTATACTATATGATTACATAGATGTTTAGGTGAACTGTGTGTAGTTTATTCGTTTATGCAACTTAGAAAATTGTTCAGACCTAGAGCCAGCAAATGGTATAGCTGACCATGTATCTGTACTCTTATGAAGAAGATAATATAGGAGAGTGTGCTCTCAATGTTAAGAAAGGATAATGGAGGAAATACCCTGATCAGCCATAACATCAAAACCACTGAAAAGCGGTATAACATTGGGAATAACATTGATTATCTGGCTAAAGTGGCACCTTTCAAGGGGTGGGATATATTAGGCAGCAGGCAAACAGTAAGTTCTTGAAGAAGCAGGGAAAGTGGGCAAGCATAAGGATCTGAGTGACTTTGACAAGGGCCAAATTGTGACGGAGAAATGACTGGGTCAGCTCTAAAATAGCAGGCCTTGTGTGGTGTTTCGGGTATGCAGTTAATGGAACCTACCAAAAGTGTTCTAAGGAAGGACACCTGGTGAAATGGGGAGGGGATCATGGGCATACAAGGCTCACTGATGTGTGTGGAGTGAAAGCTAGCCCATCTGGTCAGATCCTACAGAAGAGCTACTGTAGTACAAATTGCTGATAAAGTGAATGAGAAAGGTGTCAGACCACATAGTACATCAAGCTAGCTGTGTAGGAAGTCCTGTCCACCATCAAAAGTGCCGACAAAAGGCATGTAAGCATCAGAACCGGACCCTTAAGCAACAAAAAACGGTTGCCTGGTCCAATGTATTACATTTTTTCTTTTACATAATGTGGTCAGCCAGGTGTGTGTGCATTGCTTAGCTGGAGCAGAGATGGCACTAGGATGCGCTATGGCAAGGAGACAAGCATGCAGAGGCAGCCTGGGCAGAGTGATGCTCTGGGCATTGTTCTGCTAAAGTTCCCATCTGCTTTAAGAAGCTAATCATTTTGTGCCTGTTCCAAAACATAAGGTAACATAATAATGACTGGCAGCCTAGTGCTGCAAATATTTTGAGAGGCATGTTAAAGACCTGACCTGCACATGTGAATCCAAGGACAGCACAATCTCCACAGCAGTACACACTACCCCCTCGTTCACCTGGAAAAGAAAAAAACTTACGTGAGAATACCATTTACTGATTACATCACCCTCTAGACATGATGCTTGAAACTAGGTTTGAAACATGGCTGATATGGATGCAGGTTTTCTAGGCTAGGCTTTACATGGTTGGTGTAAGCATGTTTTCATTCTACTCAGGCAAGAGACACACCTGATTCCACCAGTTTAATCGATTTATTTTGGCTTTTTTAATGTGGCTCATGTTTAGTTGAAATGAAATTCAGTGGAATTCAGAAAAGCGGACAGAACACCTTCAATTCTAACAGAGCTGTAGCTGAAAGGTTGAGAATATTTAAATTTCCTGGTTTCCAACTAACAGATGATTTCAAATGATTAGTATACACAAGAGCTGTGATAAAACGGCACATCAATCTTTACAATATCAGGTGCTATAAGACGTTCTGTTCATATAACATACACCTGTACCATAGAGAGCATCCTGACTGGTAGCATCACCTGCTGGTTTGGGAACTGCAATGCTCTCAAAATACCTGCAGCTTGTAGTATAAACTGCCCAGAATATCACTAGAAAAGGGCTTTCTTCCCTCTAGTACGTGTATACCAGATGGTGCCTGAGGAGAGCCAGGAGGATTAATAAAGGCCCCAACCATCTGAACCACAGCCTATACTGGTTCAGTATTGGAATACCAACAGAATCAGAGACATACAGGATATAAGACTAAATATCCACACTCTATATTAGCCAGACATTAACTGACGCCTTTCTTTTATCCAGCTGCTGAAGCCATGGTCCACAAAGAGGTTGTAAAGCCTGTAAGGGATCTCATTGTCAAGACGTATCAATCAGGGGAGGGGTGCAAAATAATTTTCAAAACATTAGATGGAACACTGTAAAGGTCAGAATCAGATCCTGTCAGCAGCACAGTGACAAGAACAATGCAGCCCTGGGTGGCCAAACAAAAATGTCAAATAATGACATGTGCAGCTTATTCTTCTATCGCTCATCAGTGGATCAGTGATTCATGTCACCATACTGAGAATTTTCTTATTGTCAGAATGGACATCTTACATAGCTGTCCTTGTCATTTCTCCTCTTTGTGCACTTAAAGAGATACAACCGCAAAAAACCCTATTTCTGATATAATGTAGCACAGAATGTGGCATAATACTGTTTAACTGTTTCTTACTGTATTGTCTAAAAGCAAAATAAACATAAGCACTCACATTAATGAGTTATCATTTAATGATAGTGGCATTATAAATGGTTTCTATGAATGCATTGCAAGAAGGTTATGACTTATTCATGTATTATTAAGTGGATATGCCAATGCTGAAACAAACATTAACCTTCTTGTCTTATTATTTCTCCCAGGCTGCCACTGGTGAAGGCCATCATCAACCAGTGGGGAAAATGGGGCACCAGACTGACATTTTTAAGAACAGGACATCCCTCCAAAATTGATGAAAAGGACAAACGAAAAGGAGCTGCAGGAATATTTGGCAAGTACTGGTCACTCCTTGAATGTGACAATCTCTCGTATTCTTCACATGTCTGGCCTGTGGAGGAGGGTAGTTAGGTGTAAGCTCTTTCTTATGAAAAAAAAAAAAACCCAACTCTATTCAAAATAGAAACGAAAACAACAAACCAAATCACAAATCTAAATCAACAAGGCTTCAGAAGATGATCAGTGTTTTTGTCCTAGTCAGAGTCCAAGCTCTAAATCCTTCTGAAAACCTGTGAAATGACTTGAAGAGGGCTGTGCACAGTATTTTTGGAGTATTTCTGCAAGGATGAGTGAAACAAAACTAACAAATCAAGATAAGCTGGTAGACTCTTACTCAAAAACAGAGTGCAAGCAAAAAATTTAGTTCTTTTTATTTTGGTTTCTTAAAACATTTCAGTTTTTTTTATTGGTTTTATCACATTAAAGGTGGAAAAAGACCTGGCGTGATTTATACTGGTTTCAAAACCTGCAACTTTAACCCGGGTGTTTCTATTTTCACATCACCAGTATTCCCAGGATTTTTATAATTCTGCACAGTTCATAATAAAAGGTTTACCATCTATTTATTTTTTATGAGGCACACAAGTTAATTTGTATTATTATTATTTTTTTTTTAATATTTTTCTTTTCAATTTTAGTTTTCCAATTAAGGCTATTAATTGTTTTCTAACTCACTGTTTTCCTGTGGGGGCTCTGCAGCTAAAGAATATCACTCAGATGGACCATTTTTTAAAAAACTTTCCACAGTCCCTCTGCCTCATTCCACCACAAGCCCAGTGGGTCTGCTTCTGTCTTTTAAAGTCCCTCTTGCTCATTCTCTTTCCTGGCTTACCTACAGCTTTCAAAATACCTGAGTTTCTGTTTCAACATGGTTTCAGATAATTTAGTAATACACTGGGCCTCATTTATCAAGCTACATATGAACAAAATTATTTGTACGAGCTTTTACACAGGAAATGTGATGTCTGTGGTGATGTTTAAATAAATTTTCAAGGACACTTACTAATGATTATTTGGACCTATCACCTTGATAGCCATTAAATCATTTTAAAAACAAAATTCACTGAAAAAGACAAATAAGAAAAGTATTTTAATTAAGACAAAATAACTACACTGAGGTATGAGCTGATCTGTGCAGTGGCTCAGCTGCCATTAGCCCACTGCAAGAAGGAATGAATATTTAAAGACTGGTGTGATTTGTTTGGGGGATGAAAGCTGGCTTACATATTGTTTTTGTTTACCTTTAAAGTTAACACTTGCGGTTATTAGAACCACAAAATGATCTTGTGCCATGTGTGTGCATGTCACTGCTTGAATTTCTTGCTTCTGGCACTTTTCAAAAAGAGAAAAGTGACCAATCTGGTGAGTGACTTCTGGTCAACAATCAGCAAAACAATTAAAACCTTGTCTTATGTGCTTGGTGTCCACTTGGGTACAGTGGACACCAAGCAATCTTTCCTTCATTTTCATCTCCATTTTCTTCTCACCTCATTTAATTCACACCTGTTTCACTTTTTCTATAATTTGTCTGGCCTTTATGTTTGCTGTTATGCTGCTTAATATTATTTCTGTATTAGTACTGCTGTCAGTCAGAATAAGTATAGAATCTACTTTTCTCCATGATATCCTTTTTTTACTTTAATGGAGTTTTATGGACCTCAATAAATACTAACTAACTGTGAAGAAAAAAAACTTAATCAATCTCAATCTTAATTTCTGTTTGCTTGGAAAACCACATCCACATGGATTACTAACAGAATGGATTAGTAACAGAACCTATTTGCAATCACATTTCTCTTTTTAAATAATCCACACTCGTATGGTTACCTTGGGAAATCTCACTCCAGCAACGTGCCTGACTCCAATCTTTTCAATTCTGATTTACAATAGTCTACTTCACGTTACCTAGCATTGCCAGGTTTCTGCCTGGTTTTGGATCACCTACCCATTTGTCTGCCGTAAATTGCTACACCTCAGGAAAACCCAACAGAACTAGAACACTAAAACATAGAAACAGTGCTGGACTTGTCTTGACTGGAATTTTCAACCTCAGAACTCTGAACCAGTAGAAAGTTCTTTATACAAAATAATGTTGTATGAATATACAAAAAAAAATTAAACAATTTTCTCTGACACTCTCCTTCCCTCAGACACTTTCCCAGCTAGCAGCCAGTCTGCCCTATAAGATTGAAGGTGGGCATCGAGGCAGACTGATGCTTATCCAGTTCTGAGGTGGGAACCACTGTCACACATAGGCAGACCGTAGCTATGTGGCTCATTGCTGGGACTGCAATAAGGCACTGCAGAGGAACCACTCAAAACAGCTTGTGTAAGTTAATATCAGTGCTATCTACTCACACAGAAGACTGGCACAGAGATATGAGAATCATTCATTCATCTGGAGTTAGTGATGCTAGTGAGATTGTAGAGTGATGATTATACACATACAGTGTGTCACTCAGTCTGGAAGATAATACCATATTAATGTGTCTCAGCTGTATTCATGTATGTGGTAAAAACAAAGAAATCCTAATATTTAAATATACTGTCCTGATTTTTAATCAAAACAGCATTTATAAACACTCTTGCTCAGACAAAGTAGGAATTCTTACAGGGAAATTACAATCTGGTATACTGTGCAGTACACCTCATTAAAAAGGTAAAGAGGGCAAGGCAGGGAATACTGTATGTACTGTGCTTCAGACCTAATGATCAAAATCAGCATAACCTCACTACTTAACTCATCAATTAACCCTCTAACTAATTCTCTTCTTCATCACCCAATCTTCCTCTCTTTTTTTACAGCCTTTGCCAAAATGACACCCTGTCTGCCATAGTAGCATTATCGCCTCACAGCTCCAGTATCTCTGGTTCCCTAAGCTCAGGTTGTTGTCTGTATAGAGTTTCTCAAGTTCTTCGGTTTCTTCCTGCCTCTTAAAACTTGCCAGTAGGTCGATGTCTAGATTTCCCCTAAGTGTCATGAGTGTGCAAATGTGTGCATGATGCCCTGCTATAGACTGGTGCCCTATTTACTGTGTATTCCTGCCTCGCACCCAGTTTTCCTGGCATGGGCTGTTGATCCACCATGACCCTGACCAGGACAGCATGGTCACACAAGATGAATAAGTGGAAAAAAACATCTCATGAATCTTTGCACCAGACATTAAATATCTCTAGCATGTGTGTATACAGTACTGAGGATGACAAAAGTGGACAGTGGAAACTGAAAATCTAGAGTGAACTCTCCCATTACACTGGGATCAAACCAAAGGGCATATCTCAGGTGTCACTGGTGTCTATATAACCTTAAACATGAACATCCACCCACACTCATAACCCAGTCATAGCCACACATTGACAGATCATGTTACATAGTCACAGAACAGAAGAATAAGAATGTGCAAGACCAATTAGTTTTCCAAAGTGACAGCAGCATATCATGTGAGAGGTAATTATGGCGTCTCCAAGCAGAGATGTGCATTATGACTGAGATCCTACAAGACACACAGGACCATCAAAAACATGGGAGCAGAATTTTTTAAAAGCTATGTTGGAGGGAATGAGCAGTCAGATAATACTAATAATGCACTTTTAGTAGGAACTTTATCCTGTTCAGTGTTCATGAAGCAGCAACAGCTCCTGGATTGCAGGCACACAATTCACATTTATACCCCATTTATCTTAGTCAATCCACTCATTGGCAGTTTTTTATATTACACTGACCTATTATTTCCTCAGGAGCTCTTGGTTGCACAATTCCTTGAGACTATAAACTGATTATAAACTGAAGAAAGGACATTATCAATATTCACATAATTTACTGTCCAGTGTCACCCAAATGAGAATGGGTTCCTTTCTGAGCCTGGTTCCTCTCATGGTTGCTTCCTCATATCATCTCAGAGAGTTTTGTCTTGCCACCATCGCCTCAGATTTGCTCATTAGAGATAAATGTCAGGAATAAATAGTAACTTAACTTTATCATTTTTATACTATGGCTATTGTTAAAAGCTCTATACAAGTAAATTGAATTGAATTGTACATTTTTGGAGGAAATTGGAGAACCTGGAGGAAACCCACACAAACACAAGGAGAACATGAGAAACTGCACACAGACAGTAACCCGAGCTTAGGATCCATCCTAGAGGTGTGAGGTGGTAATGCTATCGTACCAACATGACATACTAATATTGTTGAATTTGAGTATACATCAGTAAACATCAGTAAACATCATAAATCAGTATGAGCAGAATTCCACTAGTTCATTAGCTGGGCTTTCGAGCAGAGTGGAGTGGTGAACGGCTCAAGGAGTAAAAAAATCATTACAGTCTTATTCAACTCAACCTACCCATCCATTAGAGACCTAATAGACTATATATTTTGACAAATTTAGCCTGATCCTACTTTAAATGAAGTTGCTTACAATTACTTTTATATCTGTTATGCTGGAATTGATGCAGTATCTTAGATATTTCATTTCATCAAAGGTGTAATTGTGATGATTCAATGATGATTCTGTAGTGTGGCCACCTTTGAAGCACCTCATAAACACTTTCTGTTTTATCTAGAAGAAAAATTGCTTGTAGTGAACATGCCATTATACAGCACATGAATTTGATCTTCATCATCAGAAATATGAGTGGTGTAGTCATTAAAAAATATATACTATATATTTTAATTTTTTTTAAAAAGCGAATAAGTCAGTAATAGACTAATAGATCATAACAAACACCACATATATATGACATATGCTTTGCTATGTCAATCCCCTTCAGACTGGCCTTGAAAGAGGGCAGTTGTGAAATGTCAGGCAGTTAAAGGATGCCTATCATGTGGGTACTGTGCTAGTCTTGGTTGACATTGGCCTTTCTCATTAATAATGTATGTCAGTCTTGGCTTGCATACACACACACACACACACACACACACTGCGGCTCTCAGCCCAAGGCTTTAATGATTCAGTTTACTTTGATGCATGCACTACACTTAAAAAAGAGGAGATTTCTGAATATTTGTCCCCTGGACTTCTATTTAATAAAAGGAGTGTAAAAAAATAGTTGTCTTATTAATTCAGTTGCAGTAAATAGTGAGTAAAATACTTGAAAATAGTGATTACCCTTCTCTTTTTGTTGTCTCTTAATATCAGCAGTGCACTGTGTGCTCTACCTTCTGCTTCTGCACCTTCAGTTGTGCTCCAGTTGCCCATCCATTTGTGTGTGCAGTTCCACTGAAGCAGACTGTGGTGGGCATGACTTGATTGCACTGCCTGCCCTTTCCCTGCTACCTTCAACTATTCAGACCCTGCTCCTGCCCAACAACCACCTCACAACCTTGCCTGCTTCAGCCTTTGCCAACCTTAGCTCACTGGTGAGGCTTGACCTATCCAATAACTACCTGGATAACCTGCCAGCTCATGTGTTTGCTGAGCTGGCCAACCTGACTGACCTAAGTCTGAGGAACAACAGCCTAACAGCACTGGACCGTGACCTCCTGCAGGGCCTGGGAAGCCTTCAGCGGTTAGATGTGTCACTGAATGGCCTGGGTACTGTGCCTCTTGGTCTGTTAGAAAATCAGCATGGCCTGACCTGGCTCTCTCTGGCAGGGAACAGACTCCAGGCACTAAATAGGGCTGCTTTTGAACCACTTGAGAACTTGCAGCACCTTGAGCTTGGCTCCAACCCATGGGAATGTGACTGCAATTTGCGTGACTTCAAGAACTGGATGGAGTGGCTCATCTACCGAGGTGGGAGGAGTATCCAGGGGTTCAGACTCTAAGTTTGTGCATGAAAACTTGGAATTAATTGTTGATTCATTGTCTATATCCTTAACTATTAACACTTTTATAGCATCATAATTAATTTTCTTTACAGTCGTCTTCATGTTATCCATGCAACTATAAGTCCATTCTTGCCAATACTTTGAAAGAAGACCAAATTCAATTCTATACTACCCTAAATGAGATTGTAAACTACACAAAAAGTTAATGACTCACAATGACAGTGACATGAATATGGTAGTCCATATTTGTGTTTGTGTCTAGTTGGTCTTAAATGTATTTCAGTTCAATTAAATCTGTTCATTCCATGCATACATGGTGGGCTGTTGACCGTCTTGGTATTGTTAGCTGCTGCTTGGGTTTGGAGCTGTAATTCAGATTACTGCAGGATGTTGTTTATCATGGAGTGTTGTAATTTCATCTCAATCTTTATCTCTCTCTTTCAGGTGGCTATGTAGATGCTGTGGATTGCACCCTCCCCAAAGATCTCAGAGGGCGCGACATCCGGACTGTTCCTGTAGAGATGTTCAACTACTGCCTCCAATTGGATAGTGAGAATGGGGGTGGGGCTGGAGGAACAAAAAGTGGTTCTGTCCCGTGTGCACGTGCAACCACTGCTCCATTGCCTGAGATTGCTGTGGTACAGAGTGAGTCAGAGCCAGTGGATTGTGCTAAGCAACGTTACCGGCCTGTAAGCGTCCGTCGTGCCATTGGCACAGTGGTGATTGCTGGTGTTGTTTGTGGTATTGTGTGCATCATGATGGTTGCTGCAGCTGCCTATGGATGCATCTATGCTTCCCTTATGGCCAAGTACCAGCGTGAGCTGAAGAAAAGGCAGCCATTGATGGGGGATGCTGAGGCTGAAGCTGACCCTGAAGAGAAACAGATTTCATCAGTTGCATAGAAATAATATAGATTCTATATACTCTAATGTGATGACAATGGTCTCTTTGCATTTCTGCTTCCACACCTAGTTTTTAAATGTGTGTGCACTGTTATGTACTATTTGGGTGTTTTCACATATAGTTATTTTTAAATAAACCATACACAGTCCTCTTAGTGGTCCTAGATGATAGGTCTAAAAGGGAACTAGCTGCAAATTACCTCAGTACTTTTGGTGTTCACAATACAAGTGGACTTAAAAGTCAACTCAGAACACTTGTTCAGACCACAACTTTTTTAGAACTCAGACCCCATGGATAATGTAATTAAAAATGGGTAATTTATGTGATGCAATCATTTAGCTGTGGATGAAAAATACCAGAAGTGTCTAGGGATCAAGAAATCAGTGAGAACCGACTCACGAGTCATGGAATTTTTACTAAATCGTTGGCTTTGACCAAATAAGTGAATTTAAGGGGCCTAATGCAATGTCTGTATCTGTATTTGCATTTTTATTTGTTTAGTGCTCAAAATATTCATGTGCTTTGGTCTGACCCAGACTTTTTTAATGTTGCTCATACAGCTTTGCCATAGCAACACTGGAAAACACTGAAGAACCAGGGCTACTGTTTTTTTATTGGCAAATGATAACAAATAGCAATTTTCAGAACATAACTTTAATCAGCCCCAGATCCAAAACATCTTGTGTAACCTTCTGGATAGATTTCTAATATGACATTTTTGTGGGCAGAGTTACCAGATTCTGTGTCTAATTGATGCGTATTGCAGATATAGAGTCTCCTCCCAAAGTATTGGAACAGCATGGCCAATTCTTTTTCTTTCTTTTTTTTGCTATATACTGAGAAGTGAAATCAAAAGATAATTATAAGACAATACAATTTGCATCAAAATTAAGAATGAGCAAATAGTCTGAATGTCTATTCTTGGTTTGAGCAGACATGTTGTCAAAAAGGATAAACTAACATAAAGTCCAGAGAGCTGTCTATGGGAGAAAAGCAGGTCATTTTTTCCAAGATGATGGAACAGATCGATCAGAGCCACAAACAGATATTGAACAGGTTGGCCAAGAAACAGAGAGCTGTAGAGGTAATGAGAGCTGTAAAGTGAAACCCGTCACCAACAATATCCACGGGACAGAGGTGAACCACCATCACAAACCACCAATCAAAAACAAAATTGAGAGCAGAAATATAGATATTTACCACATGATACAAACCACTTATCAGCAGTAAGAATCAGAACATCAGACTTTTGAATTTGAAAAGAAATACAGAGATGAGCCCCAAAGGCAAAATGATGGAAAGACCAAAGTGTGGAGAATGAAAAGATCTCCTCATCAGTATTATTATTATTATCATCATCATTAGTGGAGGTAGTGTCATGGCTTGGGCTTGCATGGCAGCTTCTAGAACAGACTCACTAATCTTTATTGAATTCAGAATGAATTCAGAATTTTACAAGAACATTCTGTCTGCCAATTTACAGATAAATGCCTCCGATCAAATTAGGAGGAACTTCGGGGGGAAACGTGGAAGGTTTTAGATTGGCCAAGTAAATCACCAGACCTTAACCCAATTAACCAGCATTTCACTTCCTGAAGAGGAGACTGAAAGGCAAAAACAAATAACAACTGAAAGGAGCTGTGCTAAACCTGAAAAAGCATCACAAAATAAGAATATAAGAGTTTTGTGATTTCAGTGTCACCAACATGATGAACAAAAGAACTGGCCTTGCTGTGCCAAACGCTTCAGAGGAGAGCAACCTATTTCCCCTAAAATGACTGAGAAAAAGAAGACAAATTCATCTATGTTCTCCTATGCCTCAACAATTTTGGCTAGTTATTATTATTTTTGTGTGGTTTTTCAATTGTAGTTGAGGTGTGAATTTTGCTGAAACCTGGTAACCCTCTTTGGGGTTTGAGTTAAGTGAGAGCTGTTGAGAGTAAAAACCATGCAGTCATGCAACTGTTCTGTTGTCTAGCAGGATCCTATTGCCTAAAGCTAGCAAGCTATCCAAATAGTGTATTAATATTCAGTCATGCTCCAATCATCTGTAAAGGAATACCTGTACACCAGGTCATTCATGCAATTATTCGAAGGGTCAATCATGTGACAGCAATGCAATGCATATAATCATATACAAATAAAGAGCACAAAATGAGCATAAAAACTGATCTCAGTAACTTTAGCATGATTGTTGGTACTATTCAATGTAAAACATAATAATGCTCACATTCAGTGAGTGGCTGTTCTTAGTGCAAACGCATTTTGTTGATGAGAGAGGTCAGAGGAGAATGGTCAGCCTGAGTCACGCAGACAGGAAGGAAACAGCAACTAAAATAATCACCCAACAACTACGATGAGCAAAAATCTAAGCAAGCACATTCACTAGACCCTGAGACAGATGAGCTACAAGAGCAGAAGACCACATCAGACAGGAAAAGGAATCTGAGGCTATGGTGGGCACAAGTTCACTAAAACTGGGGCAGTTGAAAATTGGAATAATATCAGCTGGCCTTTTCCTATCTTCAAGTGCCTGGTTTCTGCAGATCTACTGCTCACTGGATCTATTTTGGGAGTTTTATTTTTTCCAACCAAAAAATATCTAAATGAAAAAAATAACCAGAATACTGTGTGTGAAAATTAGAAGAGATTTTATAAAATACTCATCAACAAGGTGTTTCCACCCTAAGAACATCCACTCACTGTAGATGAGCACCTTTACGTGTAACCTTCACTGGCACCGACTGCCATGTCATGGCTTGGGTTTAAATTCCCAACTCCGACAACATTCTGAGTTTGGTCTGCATGGTTTTGGTTACGGTCATCTGTGGAGGTGGTGTTTAATTCCTAACACTGGATTTCTGAAACTGTAAGTCCAATCAAGCTGCAGTTTGTTGTATTGAATCATTTGTGCTAAAAACAGCAGACCGACATTTCACAGTGTTAGTATTGAACTGTCAACCAACTTGTACAGTATGTACATCTATAATACCTTTAGTGCTCTGTGTAACTTGGCAAGAACTGGATACTGCATGCAGTATTTGTGAAGGGTGTTTAGATTCCAAGATCACTACATGTGGCAATTATTATTATTATTATTATTATTATTATTATTATTATTATTATTATTATTATTATTATTATATGTAATGTAACAGAAAACCACAGCTACATACAGACAATAAGCCTCCAGTTCTTTACTCATATATCAGAATGTGAAGTCGACTGGGGACTTTTTTGTTTTCATAAGACACATAATGGACCACAAAATATACGACAAAGAAATCAATACAATTAGCCTGTGGTTAATTTTTAAGGGGTCTGAGTTCATTGTTGTGTTTATATATGGATATTAAATGCTGTCACCAATCTGAGACCACTTGGAATGCTAAAACTGACTGTGAAAACACCCATAGTTTGTCTTTACAGTATTCAACATTACAATATTTTGATGGCTAAAGCTGGGTGCAGGACCTCGTCATTACAATTTCCATCATTTCGACAGATTCCCATTCCTCTCCAGAAATACAGAAACAGTGAGAGGACACTTTGACCTGATTAGGACAAAATGTCCATATTCTATCAGCATGTTTGTTTTCAACTGCTTTTCTTTATCGATTGAAATAGCAGTCAAAATAAATAGTGTTTTTCAAAGTATAATATATTTAATTGTTTCATAAATGTATGGGTTTTTAGCCTGTATAAAAAACGAAGAGGTTGGATTCTACTGTTGGCTGAATTTTGTTACATTATTTAGCCTCTGCAATATACAGGCACTAGACAAAGATTATTCTATAACAGCTTCTCTCTATCTTATGCTCCAGTATTGTAGCTTACGCTCAGAACACTTAGCGTCCAACACATCAAACATCAAACACTGAGTGAAAGATAATCAGAGAGAGGATGTACATTTTCTGTTGATCCCTCTCAGTCTTATTTGTTTACCACATTGGTTGTTATTGGCACAATGCAGGCATATACTGAGTACTGCAAAGTAGTTAGCGAGTGAGCTAAGTGTCAGATTTCTTTATGAGAATTGATTAGAATTTCAATCAAATGAAGAATTTTCTATTCAGATTCATTTAAATAAAATACAGGTACAATATATATACTGACACAAACAAAAAAAACATTATATACCACAAACTGTGTGCATTTCATAGGTGAAGACAGTAATATCCTTAAATAAAGTTTGTTTATTCACAGCAAAGTTTATGTTGAATAAGATATTACAATTCAGTTTGCTGTGAAAAAAACAGAGGGTATATATATGTATTCTTTCCCAAATGGTTTTCCATTCAGCTACATAAAAGGCCAAAGAAATGAGGAAAAGTGTGTTTTCATTGCCTTGTGTTGGATGATTATAGCTAGAGCGAGAGACCCTTAACATTCACTTCAATCATTTTTCTTTAAAAGCATCAATATCATAAAACCCATTGTCAAATACCCATTTTACAAACACATACATTTACATAGACACATTTTTATGCACACAGTCAAATGTATGTGGACACCACCAGATATGCCATCTAATTTCCAGAACTATGGGCAAAATAACAGTATAGAGTTTGTTCCCCTATTTGCTGTTATAATAAGCTCCACTCTTCTGGGAGGTGCTTGACCTGTATTCTGCAGCATGGCTGAGGGTGTGTTCATGCAGCTACAAGATTAGTGAGATCAGGTGCTGATGTCAGACGAGGAGGTCTGGGGTTCAGTCGGTGTTCCAGTTCATCCCAAAGGTGTTCAGTGGGGTTGAGTCAGAGTCAGGGCTCTGTGCAGGACACTCCAGTTCTTCCACTATAACATTCGAAAACCTTTATGGGCTTTGCTTTGTGCACAGGGCCATTGTCATGCTGGAACAGTTTTGGGCCTCTTAATTAAAGTGAAGGGAAATTGTAATGCAACTCCATATAAAGAAATTCAATAATAAAATCTGGTTTGGCTTCAAATTGCAAGTCCAGATAACTGCATTCTAATCAGATTTGAAAGCACACACAAATCTGGTTGGCTGTTAAATTGTGCTTACATTAGGCGTTCTTTAAATAGGTATCTGTTTGCAAGTTCAGAAGCCCTCTTTAATTTTCGTTTTTTGAAGAAGGTGGACAAGCCAGTAGTTCAGTCTTATCCTAGGTTTTCTAGGTAAAGACATAAGACACAAATTAATTTATCCTTAGAACAGCATTGCATTAGTTTTACACATCTTCAATAATTCCCACTCTACTAATAACAAGGAGAAAATGATTTAATAGGCATTAGACAGACAAAGGACAGAACAGACAGATGGTTGTACACAAGAAATAGTACAAGTATACAAAAAAGAGGAAAGAAAAAGCAAGGGCTTGAGCAGGGGTGTGACATGTCATATTCTACCCCTGTACATGCATAATATACATACAATATACAGACCATTAAACAGAGTTGAAACATGAATACAGGGTTGTTTATCCTAGAAAACACTGAGAGATTTTAGACCCAACGAAGAGGAATTTGACCTATTCTGTGGCAAATGGGGTGAAAGCTTGCCACTTCGATTTCTTGGTTATGATTTATTTCAGGCTCATTTTCTTTAATATTTAGCTCAATAGTCCTTGAGATTTTTCTCTTTTTAAGTTATATAACTATATGGGATGACACACAATTATTTTTTTTCCTCTCAGTTTGAAAAAATGTTTGTGGGCTGTGTAATAAATCTATGTCAGAAATTAATAAAAATGTATTTCCATAAACTGATGTATAACTGAATCTGATGTATGACTGAAAGTTCAAGTACAGACATATATAAAACACTCTCATACACCTCCATGAAGCACAACATTTAGGAATTATTAAAGGTATTTTTCTGTAAAATAAAGCTGCAGAACCCTGGTACATAATGATGTGGAGAAAGATTCAGGAGACAGGTGGAATTTTAGCACAGCTCTGCGATGCCCTTTATTTACACCAAGCTTTAAAAAAAATAAAACTAAAAAAAGTGTGAATCATCACAAGTTACCTGGATTTTCCACCAGCCTCCTTGCTGTCGTGATGCTCGACCATGCCTCCGCTGCCTAATACCCCCACCATTGGCCCCCGGCCTGCAGCTGTCTCCCCCTTCCCAGGAGAGGTAATCAGCCAGCACCATCTGTGCCCTCAGCCTGTGGGACAACCTTTGAATTTGAATATCTGCTCTTTCATGCAGTGGAGCCGTTGGAGTGAGGTGTGATAAGAATAGAGGGTAAGGGTGCAGTCCAGCTGCGTCTGTGGATGTAGTTGACGGGCAGCAAGCTGGGCAGAGCCTATTTCTCCCCTGGCCATTTATATGCAACTGTTGCACATTCATGCCTACCAAATTGGCATGTGGATGCTGACTTGGTAGGCATCACATGTGGACCAGTGGCAGGGGACATGGATGGAGATGTGATTTGATACAGCAGCTTGGAGTGTCCCTTAGGTCTTGCCCTGCTCCTGCATGGGAGCCGAATGTCCTGCATGTTGTGAGGTACTTGTTGTTGGGTTTGGTGAGGGACTTTCATGACCGTGTCTGAGTCTTCCCAAATCCTGGGTTTTTAGTATAATAAATCTTTATAATAAATCTGTCTTGTTTTAATAGAATAAATCTCATGCTAAAATACCATTATTTGCAGTGCATACTGATCTACAGTATTGTTCTTACAATTTGATTTTGATTCTTTGAGTATCCTGAACAAAATCTGAACAAACAACAATAATAATCTGAAAACACTGCAGCATTTTGTCACACAATCACAATGAAAAACTCACTGGCTGTGAGAAAGAAGTACCCTCATCTCTAATGTGTGCTTCTCCTGCTGAACCTCCAGACGAAACCTGGTGCATTAGAATATTTTAGCAAAGCCTTTTTTTTTTTGCTGTTGATTGTCAATTTCAGTTCTTGTTAACATGTTGGAGACAAAATACAGCATTCCCTCACACCCACACTTCATTTAGTAGTAATGCATTCACTTTAGGCCCGGTTCAGTCATGACGTATATTTCTATCACAAAACAAAGAGCGTGACGTTAGACTGTAGGTCAGCGGCACAGAGACAATCAGGCACAGAGTTGTGCTAGTTTACATCCCACCAGAGATTTATCTACACATCATACGGTGTGGTGTTTTGCACCTAACACATCTAGTAGTTTCTCTTCATTCTCCTGCTCATCAATCCTTTTCTAAAAGTGTAGACAGTTAACAATAACATTTTTAGGCAAACATTTTCAGAATGGTCTTTAATAATATCATTAACTCATTAACTCAACAGCTAGTAGAAAAGAACACCATGAACTCGTAGATCCATTTTTCTCCTGTGTTTCATGTTTGCTTCACAGAAGGCAATATGAATACAATATGAAAATACAATCATTATGTGTAGTATACTAATATAATGTACAGGTTTTTATACTTGCTGTATTTCATCACTTTCTTTTTCTTCTAAGGAAGAGTGAAACATGGAATTTGTGTATGTTCTTTTCTGCTGTCTCAGGTCTGCAAGTACTGGTTTGATTCACTGCCCCCTAGTGTACACATTTACATGTTTGAAAACCTCACTATATGTGTGTCCCCACCCTGTGCCCTAACACACTAACAGATCACAATTTACACTTCATTATGACATTAATGAAAGCAGTTCATTATTACGTCTGGATACAAAAACATATAAAACAGATAAAAGTGATAATATATCTTGCTATAAATACATTTCTGCTCCTTGCAGCTGAAACCCAGAGCACAGTACATTCTAACAGAACCAGACATGGCATCAGGGTGGTGGGTTTGCAGAGCAGAACCACACTGGACAATAAAATCAAGACATTTTCTACAACGAGTATCTAGTAATGAGCTAACCCCCTTCACACTGATACTGTATCTTTCATAGTTCCTGCAATAGAATAGAGCAATATCATTTAAATGCAATTTTTTAAAGCATGTTGGGAAAATACATAGGGTTGAAAAAATGAAACAGATGTAAATGTTTTTGTGCTTTAGAAAAGATGTGACATAATGTTCCAACACAAGAAGCCTAACCCTAACAATCTCTCTCCATTTATATATATATATATGCATAAAAATCTACCTTTGTACATTACTGTATTTCACAAACTGATTTTAATACTCCTTTATTCACTGTCAGAAGAGGTACTATAGTTTATGAAGTCTGAATATTACTGAGCAAACAGCAGGTGGCACCAAGACCATTGAGCAGCAAGTTCATATCCAAATCATAAAGAATAGTAAAGTTTCTCTTATGATTTTATTATAAATAATTATATTATATTATATTATATTATATTATATTATATTATATTATATTATATTATATTATATTATATTATATTATATTATATTATATTATATTATATTATATTATATTATATTATGTTATGTTATGTTATGTTATGTTATGTAAAGGAGCCCTGAAAGATCTCATCAGTTCCAGAGACACACATCTCTTCTTCTTCTATAGGCCGATCAACCAAACTGAAAATCTCTTCTCAGCTATTCAGTCTTTTATCACTATTGTCATGGACAGTCTTGTTAGTCAAAATCAATACTTCTAAAGACAAGGGGTTCAGGATGCCAAAAAACACTTTATCGACACACAAGAAAGCCAAAATGTCTGCAGATCACCTGACCCATGCATGCACTGCTTCTTATAGCATTTTTTTTTGTTTGTTTTTCTTATCATATTGTTTCTTATCTTATCAAACAGACATGCATATTGATTTTACAGTTTCCTAGGCAAAAACGGCATCGCTTCATTAGGATCTGGACACCATATATAAACTTATAAACTTATAAAGTTCTATAATGTGTCACATAACTGATGAGAAATACACTAATATTACAAGACAGATGCCCTCCCCAGAGGGGTATTCGTCATCTCTCACCACCCCAATGACAGTCACCCCAATTGGGCTGTGTATTCACAGGTAATGGTGAGGGATCAGGAATAGCACCTGCCGGGGATCAAAACCAACAGTGCTAAAGTTCTTGAACATACATTAATATATAATGTTATATCATGGTCACAAAATGTCACACACAATGTCAAAAATAATATAAAATATTGCAAATTATTCCATACTATTAATATGCCTTTTAAATATACATCAGTAGGCTTAAGTACAGTTTGGTGATAGGTTTCAGAGAGCATCATGGAGAATCTGCAGCAGTTCCTCTGAAGACAGGTTACTTTATCTTTAATTAGTTACATCTGCTCTGAGTAACTAAGAAACTCATTCTCAACAGAGTTGCCTCACTACTGCATGCACTCTCTCAGGGATACATATATTGTCAAACTAGTCAGATGGGTCTTTAGGTATCTTTAGAGAATAAATTAAAAACGTGCTGCGTGTGTATGGATCATCACAACTGTCTTTTAACCATTCCCAGAAGTATACTCATTCTGTTATGTTTTAATGGGGTCTAGATGTTCTGCTCATGAATCATGCAAGTTTGGAATAAGGAATTGCCAAGGTCACGGTCAAGAATATTTATTAAATAAACACAAAAATAACACAATGCCTGATATACAGTATACTTTAATGTGATACAAAGAATTAGATGTAGAAGTACATTGCTTCACTTTATACTGATCTTTCTACCTACTTATGTGATGAATACTTTAGTGTACTTTGGAGTGTAGGTTAGGAATGAGAATTTGGCACTTTTAAATGTACTTTAAAAATTACATATTTATTAACTGCTTACTTTTATGATAGAATTATATATATTTTAGTTTGGAGGAACATATATTAATTGTGTTAAAATTATACTACAATAAAATATGCATTCATTGTGACTTAAAACAATGTAACTGTGCAGCTTCCTGTGAAATGTTATTTATTTACCATCAGAAAAATGTTCTACAACAATTTCAATATAGACACAGTGATCTCTAGAGAGAGTTGCATCACAGTTGTATGGACTCCAGTTCTTTCCACATACTGTACTACATTTTCTCTAAATAAAAATAAAATAGCTCTGGGAACAAATTATAAATAACAGAACATTTACTTCTCATCATTTTTGGAAAGACAGCAATTATTTTATCAAATTCTTATCAAATTTCAAATACAAATGTTGATGAGTGCACCATCAAAAAATGTATATATATATATATATATATATACACTATATTGCCAAAAGTATTCGCTCACCCATCCAAATAATCAGAATCAGGTGTTCCAATCACTTCCATGGCCACAGGTGTATAAAATCAAGCACCTAGGCAGGCAGACTGTTTTTACAAACATTTGTGAAAGAATGGGTCGCTCTCAGGAGCTCAGTGAATTCCAGCGTGGAACTGTGATAGGATGCCACCTGTGCAACAAATCCAGTCGTGAAGTTTCCTCGCTCCTAAATATTCCACAGTCAACTGTCAGCTGTATTATAAGAACGTGGAAGTGTTTGGGAACGACAGCAACTCGGCCACGAAGTGGTAGGCCACGTAAACTGACGGAGCGGGGTCAGCGGATGCTGAGGCGCATAGTGCGAAGAGGTCACCAACTTTCTGCAGAGTCAATCGCTACAGACCTCCAAACTTCATGTGGCCTTCAGATTAGCTCAAGAACAGTGCGCAGAGAGCTTCATGGAATGGGTTTCCATGGCCGAGCAGCTGCATCCAAGCCATACATCACCAAGTGCAATGCAAAGCGTCGGATGCAGTGGTGTAAAGCACGCCGCCACTGGACTCTAGAGCAGTGGAGACGTGTTCTCTGGAGTGACGAATCGTGCTTCTCCATCTGGCAATCTGATGGACGAGTCTGGGTTTGGCGGTTGCCAGGAGAACGGTACTTGTCTGACTGCATTGTGCCAAGTGTAAAGTTTGGCGGAGGGGGGATTATGGTGTGGGGTTGTTTTTCAGGAGCTGGGCTTGGCCCCTTAGTTCCAGTGAAAGGAACTCTGAATGCTTCAGCATACCAAGACATTTTGGACAATTCCATGCTCCCAACTTTGTGGGAACAGTTTGGAGCTGGCCCCTTCCTCTTCCAACATGACTGTGCACCAGTGCACAAAGCAAGGTCCATAAAGACATGGATGACAGAGTCTGGTGTGGATGAACTTGACTGGCCTGCACAGAGTCCTGACCTCAACCCGATAGAACACCTTTGGGATGAAATAGAGCGGAGACTGAGAGCCAGGCCTTCTCGTCCAACATCAGTGTGTGACCTCACAAATGCGCTTCTGGAAGAATGGTCAAAAATTCCCATAAACACACTCCTAAACCTTGTGGACAGCCTTCCCAGAAGAGTTGAAGCTGTTATAGCTGCAAAGGGTGGACCGACGTCATATTGAACCCTATGGATTAGGAATGGGATGTCACTTAAGTTCATATGCGAGTCAAGGCAGGTGAGCGAATACTTTTGGCAATATAGTGTATATATATATATACATATATCTATATACATTTATGCACACAAAGAGGACCCCAGTTTCTAACACTTTGTGGTATATGCATTAACACTTGCATTAACAAGTGTACATTAAAAATGTCATATTTTATTTTCATATTTTCATTTTCAGCTTCCAAAAAGCTGCAATTTTTTCACTGCTCTCTCTGCAAGATCTATATAGCACTGATGTCTTGAAGAAGCACACGCAGACCAAAAACCAGAAGGAAATGATGTTTCCAGAACTTTGTAAAAAAAAATCCTTCACTGTTGGTAATGCATTAAACAGAAACACTTTCCATTCAGAGGCTTTTCCATATTCCAGTTTTAATAATGTCCGGAGGAGGCTGAACTGTTAACAACTACCTTCTACTGAGTTGATTTTAGTTTCCATTTCCAATCCTTTTCAAGGAAACAAAAATCAAACAAAAGACTAGACAGATACCATGTTACAAAACAGAGACTAGACTGATACTCAGACACAAATATACTGATCATATGAACATTGTTCAATTTCATTAGAGGGGCTGGACCATTAATCCTAATCACATGATTTCTGGAGGTGGTCTCAGTGCATTAATATAATAGACACAGGAACCTCCCCCTCTGTGGAAGCAAAAGTCAGTCCCACTGAACTGATTTGTAGTACTTAGTACTTTTGACAGGAACCACAATCTGTTTGTTTTGCTATCTAATACCAACATTTTTGCATGTTGTGTCTATGTGCCATTGTATAAAGGTTGTGAGCAATGTCATCATACTTGTTTTTCTTCAGATTTTAACTATAGACATGGAACATACTGTATTACATTATGTGATCACAGAGATCCAGCGCCATTATCTGACACTATATTGGCCAAATCTGATATTTTGACCCTGAATACAGGAATGTCATTCACACAGTTCCACAACAATAGATCATCCTCACCCAATTCACCCTAATTCATTCTGTAATTAATGTCTGGTTCTCCATTCTGAATATCATTAAAACATTTCCAGTTGGTTTAAATGATAAGCCAGTGTACCTTGCACTTATAAGTGCTGTGACATTTCACAGAAATGACATGAAATGGACTTTCCTTAATTTTTTTACTAGTGTATATACACTACTTATACAAAACCTTACAAACTTGTACACCTCAAGAACAGGCTCATTTTGCTCACTTTGTTCATTGGAAGGAAAACAGTAGTAGCATTCTTCACATTCTACTAAAAATCCATTAGCGTTACACATATTTCTATAATTAAGTATTATCGAGGACAGTTATGTTTAGCTGTCACACTCTTGCAATATTGTCTCAAAATATAGCACTTATAGTAATCCCCTGTGTAAGGAAAAGTGTGAATCCTACTGGATTTATTTGGGCATTTTATTTTGCAGCACAGTGGAAAAATCCAGTGGTTCTTTTCCTGCTGATTTCTCTGGATTCTGAGTGGTTTCTGGCTCTTCTAAAATGACATTACTCCATAGAAACAACCAAATATCTACCACACAAGAATCCTTGTGGCAGGCACAATGATGGATGTCAACATATTCCAAACCTTGAGTAAAGATCTATTTAAAAATATTATACTTTAAATATTCTGTATCCTATTCCTCCAGTCAATGTTTTATACTGCTATGGCACAGAGTATGGATTTAAGGTTAAGCCTGATATTTGTTGTACATTTCTGGAAAAAGAGCCTAATATTTCTATGTATAATAGACTATGGTGTGGTTTGTTTAAACCAAGTGTCTGCAAAAGAGGGATGTGGCTGCAGGTTCTCTTTCCAACCAAACCATAGTCATTGTTGATCTTTCAGCTGCTCCCTACATGCATGAGGGATCGCCACAGCAGACCAACTGGTCCACACAACAACATGGCACAGGTTTTACGCCAGGTGCCCTTCCTGATGCAACCCTCCCATTTTACCAGGGCTTGGGACCAGCACTGCATCCAGTGGCTGGGGTGGGGGTACTGGCTGGGTCTCGAACCCAGGCCTGCTGCATGGTAGGCAAGAAACCTACCACTGAGCCACCAGTACCCTAACCAAAGCACAGTCCAGTTGTTTAATTATTTGATCTCTGTTTTCTAACATGTTTGCCCATGCTTGACCCCTGCAGCCACACCAGACCTGCTCTAAACCATGCCAGCCTTCATTACACCAACTAGGATAAATCAAAGAGATATAGTTTATTAAAATGTTTAGTTTGGCAAACCAAATTACTATTGCTGTTTGTTCCAAATTCTGTTCCAAATATAATTCTGTTCCTACAAATTGGTGAAAGTCATGAAGAGAAACAGAGTGTATACTGTAGGTGGACTGGATTGAATTCAACAGACAAGTGGCTACAGGAAGTGCCTTGTTTATGAGAGGAGTCAGGAAAATTAAGCTAGGACTGTTTGAGTGTCCAGGAAGGCTACAGTAACTCAAACAACCACTCTTTACAACTGAGAGTATAGAAAAGCATCTCAATACCCCAAGAACCTTGAGATGATGAGCTACAACAGCAGATCACATCAGGTTCCTCTCCTGTCAGCCAAGAACAGGAGATGATGTCAAATAATAACCCACAACATACAAACGGTACAAATTTTATGCATAGTCATTTCTCTTACAATATACAATATAACTGAGTTCTATTTTCTGATTCCATGTCAACAAAGCACCTTTGGGATGTGGTAGAAAAGATGTTCAGCATAAATCTGCAGCTTAAAAATCTACAGCAGATATGTAATGTAATGATGTCAACATGATGCCAACAAAATCTCAAAGGAATGTTTCCAACACCCTGTGGACTCACAAAGTCACCCACAAAGAGCTATGAGCAAAGAGGGTTATACACAGAATTAGCATGATGTTTCTAATAAAGTGTATATTAAATATATCACAAATTAAAAAAATTAAAAGAATGCACAGGGTCTCTTCTGGTCTGAATTGCCTTGCACATTTCTTCAGCTAGATAGACTGTAGATGTTGATGGTCTCCAGTTTCAAAGAATAATTTTTAAATTTTTTTGTAAGATCTTCCCAGCTCAACAATTATTCCAAAAAGGCCATTTCATTTACTTGAGACATCTTCATTTATAGGAAACCACATTTGTGCCTTTAAAAATTTTTTTTACCAAAAATGCAGTTACTGGTTGGTTAATTAATTTTCAGTGGAAATTTCATATGAAGAACTTTTAACCATCTTATTATAGTGTTGTTAATTCAATCAATTACCAATCATTTGGAAATAAATACCCATCTCTGATTGGCCTAAACTGTGGTACATTGTAATGCTGCACATGTAGAGTGAGAAAAATGGCTAAACCTTGTGTGAAAGAGTCTGGAAAAGCAGAGCAAGTGAGAGGACAATGTGTACACTATATACTACATAATGATAACATTTCTATAAAAAAACAGTGGCCCTTTTATAGCATGGATCTCCCAAACATCCCTGAATATATTTTACATCCTGTATTTAACCAGGTTTTTATATATTGTTTTTTTATTATTATTTATTTATTTTTTGACTGTGTCATTGCACAATTTCCAGAAAAATATTGTTCAAGAAACCTTGGGTCCTTTGACACGTACCACCTACCTAAGCATTGTTGCAGACCATGTACACCCTTTGATGGAAAAGGTATTCCCTGATGACTGTGGTCTCTTTCAGCAGGATAATGCACCGTGACACAAAGCAGAAATGGTTCAGGAATGGTTTGATGACCAGAACAACCAGTTTGAGGTGTTGACTTGGCCTCCAAATTCCCCAATATAGCATCTATGGGATGTGCTGGACAAACAAAGTCCGATCCATGAAGACCCCACCTCACAACTTAGAGGACTTAAAGGATCTGTTGCTAACATCTTGATGTTATCAGCCAGATACCACAGCACACCTTCAGGGATCTAGTGGAGTCTGTGCCTGGATGGGTCAGGGCTGTTTTGGCAGCAATAGGGGCACTAACACAATATTAGGCAGGTGGTCATAATGTTATGGCTAATCGCTGTATAACTATTTCAGCAGTACTTAAGTACTTAAATCACTTTCATGCTGCTTTTTGGACAATTACTTAAGTATGTGAACAATTAATACTATTTGCACTGTCACTTGTTACATATAAAATTTCACATCAAGGGCTGCACTGCAATTAATCTCATTTCTCTTATTCGTGGTGTTTTTTATTGTTGTTTTTTTCCCCTTTTTAAATTGTAATTTATATACTGTGTTTATATACTTCTTATATATCTTGTGGTTTTTGTTCTTAACATTGCACTATTAACTTGTGTTACTGTCTCTATTGCTGCTGGATATCTGGAATTTCCTTTGGGATCTATCTATCTATCTATCTATCTATCTATCTATCTATCTATCTATCTATCTATCTATCTATCTATCTATCTATCTATCTATCTATCTATCTATACTTTTTTCCTTCAAGGGACATTACTTGAATCTTAAATTAATGAATTGTTTTGATTCTGCTATACACCTGCAAGTCCCATACGTGTTTAAAAGTAATCCCAGGTGTATTCCTTACATATTCCCTACAGATTAATAAAGCACTGATTAAATCACCAACACTAAATGCATTAACTTTGATAATAAATTTGTTGTTATTCCTTTGGGAATGGAGAAAGTGTTTTTATTTTTTTAACACCAAGAACACTGCACATGAGCACTTAACATTAATCTGTTGGCATATCATTTCTATTGTTAAGAAACTTCTGAGATGGCTTTATGTCATAATTCTCTGAAGCTTGTCACTTTTTTCAATTAGAGTGAGACAGCCAAAATACTGAGTAAAAATATATTCTGTGGTTGTTTCAGCCTCTCTCAGAAGAGAACGCTGCTCCACCACTGCTATAACCAGATATGGACCTCCTCACTTTTTTGAAGTTACTCCAAAAAACTCCCCCAGAGCTCTGTCTCTTCCCTCTGCTTCTCCACTCAACCTTAATCACAGCTCTACCACCACCAAGAAACCCCCATAGCCCAGGACTCACCAAACCAGCCTCCTTCTCATTTCTTCATCACTCCTGCATTTTTAATAAAAGGACACCCCATTGAGAATTGTTATCTGCCTCTGTATGTGCTTTCTGCCTGCCACTGCTGTGACTTACTACAAGTGACACTGAGAGATATTACAGTGATCTACAGGCTCAAGAAGGAAACTACTGGCTCTTTTACATCAGAAAATAGAAAAAGAATAAAAAGCTGTCATATAGAATCATATTAAGAGATGCAATGACTGTACTGTAAGTTGCTTAATCTTCTGCCATGAAAAGCTGTGACCTAATAATGAATTACTTAAAATGAGCTTCAGTGGAGTAAAAATATTTTAGTTAATAAAATTATCAAATATCTCACTGCAGTCTCACACTGTTTTTGCAAAATAAAAAATAAATCTGGACAGTGTTTATTGGACAGTGTTTCACTCTTCATGTCCTACCCATATGCATGATACCCCATCTGATGCCAGTCAAATTTACTCTAAGAGTTTTACTGTTTATCTTTCTAATTATGAAAGAATAGAGTTGGTAATATTTATAGGTCTAACTAGCATTAGCCATTGTCTTCTTCGGTAAAAAATTAGCAAGCTAAACATTGCAAAGTAACTCAAATAAGGGGTGACCCAAAGAAATTTGCTGGACTAGTTCTCTGTCTTGATTGACAGTGACCCATAATATCCCGGTATGGAAGTTGATTATACACGCCTGCTAGAGACCAAAGAGTGGCATCTTGTCACTTCCCACATCTGATCCACAAATAATCACACACTCCTAAATGAAATGAAGTGTGTTGTCATGCACGTACAGTACTCTGCACGTTTTAGACAGGTGTGAAGAAATGCTGTAAAGTAAGAATGCTTTAAAATCTATGTAAGTGTTTAATTTGATCAATTCACAAAAAATCTAAATCAAACCAAAATTTGTTGTGACTATTCTTTGGCTTCAAACCAGCATCGATTCTTACACGTGTACAAAGTCAGGGATTTTATAGGATCAGGGTCAGGTGTATGATTAATCAGTTATACCACGCAAGTGCTAATGATCATCAATTTCATATGTAGGTTAAAACTCAGTCATTAACTGAAACTGAAACAGGAGGATTAAAACTGAGTGAGGAAACAGACAAACTAAGGTGAGGCCAGACTGACCACAGCAACAAAACACAAGGTAGTTCCACTGCATCAGCAAGTCTCTCCCTGGCAAAGATTTCAGAGCAGACTGGGATTTGGAAATGTGCTGCTCAAGCTATTTTAAAGAAGCACAAAGAAATGACAACACTGAGGACCGTAAATGCAAAGGTCTCCCAAAGGAAACACGTTATTGTGTTTAATACTTAATGTCTCTACTGAATTTACATTAGCTACACTAGACCTATAGGGTGTGTGTGTGTGTGTATGTGTGTGTGTGTGTGTGTGTGTGTATTACTATTCTGCTTTTGCAGTTGTTTCTGGGTTCCTCAGATTGCTCTTGCTTGGCCTTGTTTATATCTTTGTTGATTGCCTAATTGTTGTCTGCATCTGAACCCTGACCTTGAAATGTGTTTTGTTTAGGCTGCCTGATGAAAGAAAAGCCCCATCAACCTGCACCTGCCTCCTTGCCTGCATTCCTAACAGTGTTTCTGTCACTATATATATATATACAGACTGGTTTATATCCAATATTATGGACACCTCTGATATAAACTTCTAATCTTCATGCTAGTTTTTATTCTAACCAATTAGAAGCCACACATGAGTCAAGATCAGCTGATTAAACAGGTGTGGCTCCTGCTAGTCAAGGCAATCGTATGCATTTCACAATATATAATGAAGTGTAAATGTAAATAAATAATTTAATCACTGTGCTAAAACGATTAGTATTTACCTGGTGAGCGGGTGAATCTCAGTTAAACACCAGATGCTCAGTGCTGCGGTTTTCTGGCCTGAGAGCTTTTTATCTGACTTCCTACACCTGACTGCAAGTCATAAGAACAGTCCGGATTCACACTTTACATTTTCCACAGCTAATCTTCCACAGCTGTATTATTTTACACTTTGCTGAAACATACATTTTTTAGGCTATACTTAAATACAGAGTAAAGAAACACTAAAAATGGGAAATATAAAGTAATTCTGCACATGGCTGTTAATTCAGGTGTGGTCTGATGTGTTTTGCTGTCATTTATCCACATTTAACTAGAGCTTAAAATACTGATTGAAAAGGATGTGCACCTTTAAAAAGGATTAATGATTAAAAAGAACAACCATTTTTAATTCCTGATCAATTAGTAAAAAAAATTAAGCATGGTGCAGTTTCTATAGATTACTAGTAGTGTATTCAATGGGAAATCTCATGGAAGAAATCACATTTTTGTGGCTAAATAAAAATGTATCTCATTTTTCCAACATGATGATATGATGATATCATTACTTCTTAAAAAGGCCAAGTAAATGATACAGGTTTTGGCAGATAATATTTATGCTACTGTATTATATTGCCTGGTAGAAAAGTGCCTGTTGTTGTGTTTAGACTCTGTGCTGGTCTGATTTGAGTGATGATTTCAGACCAAATGAATATAAAATATATGCAGTAGTTCATGATAAATGTACCTTCAAAATTCAAACAAATTGCAAGTGTACTCTTTAGAGCTAGTTTAATGGAGTATGTAACTAAAAAAGGAAAAGGAAAAAGAAAGCTATATTGTGTTAAGTGCATTATTGTTACACTATTTATTCTTCACATTTGTAAAGCATTAGGCAGGGCTCTTTAAAAACTCGAAAAAATGAGCCAGCTGAACTGAGATCTGTTATCAAACCCACACATTAGGCTCTCCTTTATAAAATGTACATTGTGATATGTGCTAATGCATGGAAATTATTCATCAAAGACAACAATGAACAATATATTGAGTTTTGTTTTCATTTGCACCTGCACAGTTATTACATGAATTATAATAACTTATTAAAATGACATGGTTTATTTATAATGTTAACATTTTTATTGAAGTTAAGATACAAGCATGGCATATACTGAAGGAGTTTTTTTTTCTCTGGTATTCTTTGAGTGTTCATGAGTGCTCTATTACATCAAACTGTATGACTACAGAACTATACTAGCTACAGTAGTGCTCTCTCTATATAAAAAAGAAATCCAAAAGTATGTGGACATGTCATTATTTCAGTGAAAGTATTATTCAACAATTATTTTTTTCCTCACTACCTGTGGGTGAATTACCTGTCCACTCGCCACGCCACATATCACTACTGCTTTGACTCGTTTGTAAAGCACTTTAACAGCATTCATGACCTCCTCTGTCTTTAAAGTATAAATAATGGGGTTTAACATGGGTGGAATCGTCTGTGTCAGAGTAGAATTGATTATCCGATCATTGACTGTTATAAATGATGTAAGAGATGCCACATTGGTGCCAAAAAATGGCAGATAAAATAAAGCCACTAAAATAAGGTGGGAAGTACAGGTTTTCATAGCTTTTTTACGCTCAAAACCACGTGAGATATTCAGCAAGGCAATACCAATACAGATATATGATACAGTTATTAACATCAATGGAAGACAAGCCAGCAAAACAAAACAGGCTACAGCCATGACACGATTTACAAAGTAGTCATTGCAAGCTAATAGATAGACAGGACCATGATCACAGAAATAGCTGTTGATGACTGTAGATCTGCAGAAGGACAGCCTGGTGATCAGAGCTACGAGGAGGGCAATGATTATTATAGAGATAATCCAGGTAATAACAATGAGTAAAGTCATTGATGCTTTGGTAACAATAACATTATACCTTAAAGGAAAACATATAGCAACTACCCTGTCATAGGCCATGACAAGCAGAGTAAGAGACTGCTCAGTCATGAAGATTAAGACAAAAAACATGTTCGTCAGACAGGTTTCATACGATATGACCTGATTCCCAAACAGAAAAGTGTCAATAAGCTTTGGAATAAGAGCAGAGCTGCCACCTAGATCAGACAGAGCCAGGTTAAACACAGCAACGTACTTGGCTGTGTGGAGAGCACGTGTTAGATAGATGGTGCACATTATAAAAGAATTCCCTAAAATTGTCACTGCATAGACAGTACAGAGAAATACATAGTAGTACTTTGTGTGTGGAATATTGGAAAATCCACTGATGTAGAAAGTGGAAGGACGAACAAATGTTGTATTTGCAGAGACTACAGGCGGCTCAGGAGTCATGTCAGGTGCTGTGTGGAGAGATCAGCTGTGGAAAACAATAAGAAATACTTTATATAGTTCATGCTTTTAGTTGATGGAAAGACTTATCAACTTGCAAAACAGAATTATTATAATGTGTTTAAATACATTATTTGCATTCACCCTGCAATATAAATACATATCAACAAATGACATACTTCATCAGTAAATTACAGCAAAACACATTTTGATGAAAGTCTCTACTTTTGAAGGTTATACCTGGTCCAGTTAAGTCAGTGGATAATAATACCTGCAGACATCAGTCGCATTTATACTTTTTATGTACAGTAGTAATGCCATATCTTTGACCACACCTCTGAACAAACTGAAAAGGGTGGATCTAACCATGTGGCTGGGATCAACATTTATATGCTTATTATAATAATAAATTGAACCACCAAAGTATGCTTATAATATTTAATAATAAATTGATAAGTATTGGATTGTTCTTTTATTTTTCATGTAGTATATTTCAGGTAATGTGTTAGAGGTTATCAAACATTTATAAATGAATGAACTGAGCATACTTCTATATTGTTGTTGTGTGTACACAGTGGTACAAACAAAGAAATTAGGTTACCAGCTCCTTAAAACACCTAATATTAAAAATAATAAGTAATTAGTAGTAAATAGAAGCTAACATAACCATATGGACAGTGTAAACAATATAAACAATATAAACAGTAGTGCAGGGACAGCATGGTGTTAGAAGTGATCTAGTGCAAGATACAGTACCTTTTAACTGTGTCAGTATTTGCATGAGTGTTCATGAGATGAAAACAATATAAACAATATAAATTGAGACAGTGCAAAAGACAGTAGCTTATACATCAGTTACACACTGCAGATAGTGTGGCTGGAGGATTAGAATGTAAGGTTTCCTGTTTGCAGACACAGCTTTGGGGAAGAAACTCCTCTTAATACATTATATGGCCAAAGGTTTGTGGACACCTGACCAGATTTGTGAACAGTCCATTCCAGATTTAGTCTCCATTATACCTACACTCTTTTGGAAAGACTTTTCACTAGATTTTTTAGGTTTATTGATTTTTTTTTAGAGTGTTTAGGTCTCTTAGTTCCTGTGAAGTAAAATTCATGGTAGAACATGCACAAAGACATTTTATAAAGTCTGCTTCCAATTTTGTGGCAATAGTTATGGGAAGGCCCATGTTCACTAACTGTTGGCTATGTAGTGTATTGAGGATTAAACATATGAGTATCATTGTCACAGCATTTTATCTAATATCTACATATCTATATAAACTGGGTAAAGCAAGAATTAAAGAAGCAAACAATTAAGTTTAGCAAACAATTAAGCAAACAACAAAGTAGGAAAATACAAAGCCGTGGCATCTATAGGTGAAAAAGCCACAATAATCTGGCATTAGGGAAGCTCTTCAACAGCCAGTTAGTTAGTTAGTTAGTTAGTTAGTTAGATTTGCTGCCACCACATCCCTCTTTAGGGTGATCACGGAGACTTTATTTATTTTACTTCATTCATATTTGTAGATGTGTAGTACTTTATATTTAAGGCTTAGGGTGGATGAGTGGTGGTATAGGACATTACAAACAGGACAGTGTATGAGACAAAACAATAGAGAAGACACAAAATGGACATCAGAACAGTGTTTGGATTTGGGTTATGAGGAGATGAGCAAAGTGTAGCAGTCAGAATGACGTTCATTTATATGAACTTTAATTTCTGTGCATGTAATGAATTTAGCCCTGCACATCAAAATGACACACACATTCATTACATTCACAGAAATACATGTGTGTTAGTGAACATTATGCTTGAGCTGTGTGGAAAATGCTTTGGTTATGTGATTTGCATATGGTTAGTGATTTCCTGGTGTATGTACACGATGTACATGAGTTCAGTATGGTCATTTTATTTTTGATAAAGACAGTATGTTAGACTTGTACCATTATTGTGTAGCCAATTACATTATAACATTTATTACATTATCTCATTATAACATTATAACATTTTCCAATGTGTGATATTAATGTGTGATATTAATGTGTGATATTAATGCTATTCTTTAAGTTCAGTGTTGTTAGCATGGTATTCTTGGCGATGGTTAGCGTTGTAAGAAACTGTTATGTTTTTGTTATGTTGATCCCAGATGGATTTATCTCCAAGTAAGCATAGTGAAGGAGAGAGTGGGATGATGCAATTTAGAAAACAAGATATTTCCTTAGTGATTTGTTTTCAGAACGCTTAACTATTGTGCATCCCCATATGGTCTATATGTAATCATCTGGTGTATTTTGTCTGCACTTCATGCAGATGTTGGATTTCCTGTAGCTCATATCCTATGACCAGTGTAGTGATTTCTGCGGTATTGTATTATGATGCAGATTAGTGTTATTAGCTATGTAGGACATGTTGTGTAACATTTGTGACCAAAAATATCTGGGTGTGATTGCTAGGTCATCTTCCCATGTTTTACATGGTATTATAATTGAGTTGGATCTGAATGTTATTTAATTATTATTTATGAATTTATGCAGGTCTAGAAGCTTGGTAGAGATTTTGACACCAAAATAAGTGATGTAGTGAGTGATTATAAATACTCTGGGTAGGAGTTTAGTTTGTAGTAGGATATTCAGAATTCTGAGTCAAATGTTAGCTCTAATGTGTTGTATTTTAGGTTTATTAGAGAATATAATGGATATGAGTTGTAAAAATTTAAAGAAATTATTATTTTATATACAGTGTGTCTCAGGTAGACATATAAATTACATAAAGGTGATATTGTGATGTATGTTTTTTAAGGTGTTTAATGCTTTTTTATACCCATGCAGAGATCTTCATGGTGTTTATGATGTCACCTTTGTGCCATAGGGGATTGTGTTTAGTTAATTGGAGTGTTTCATATGTAGTATTGTACAATGTTGACCAAGCTGTTAAAGGTGCTGCGGTCATTGCAGTCAGGGGTGGTCTTTTTAGCTGTGCTTATAAATGGTATTGTATTTTTATGGTGTTAATAAGCGATTCTGAATTTTTTTGCATAATGCCTTTTCAGTATCTATCCATATCTCTTTTGTCTGACTGGGTTTTATCCATTACATTTGGTTGATGATTCTGCAGTTGAGTGATTTGAACCAGGAAGGTGGAGGCTGAACTGAGATCAGTGAAAATAAATAATTATTTTGGGTAATATTGTCATTTTTATGGATCATTGACATTTTTATGTCATTTTTATTCTGCCAGTAAATGACAGAGGAAGATTTATCTGGTGTTAAAGAACATTATTTATGAATTTATGCAGCTTGGCAGAGATTTTGACATCAAATTAAGTGACATAGTGCTTATGGGGATGGCTAGAGATTGTACTGGACTTTTAAGAAACTTCATTCTAAGGCAGAGCATAGTGGATTTTTTCACTATATTCTTATTAACTATAACCTTGCTGATTATTTATGTGTCTGTGTTAATCAGTGTAAAAGACTGATGGTCCTGGCAGTATTCATTTCTGTCTGTAGTATAATTTTCTGTATATTTTTAGAAATGAATTGCATTCATTTGTTTGTTAAACAGTGATGTCAAAATACCCAGAACTATTTACAGAGTTCAGCCAGGACACCATCAGGACCTGGTGCTTTATTATTAGGCATCACTATGGGTACTATGGAATTAACTTGTTCTGTTCATTTTGCTAGTGTGATATTATTTTGAAAGTTATTGATGGATTTACTTGGTAATTGATGAAGGTATCAGTCTTGAAGAATGATGAAAATGTATTATTAATGCCCTGCGGTGTTTATTGTCTCTTTCCTGCTGATGTTTTTTCTTTTCTTTTCTTTTCTTTTCTTTTCTTTTCTTTTCTTTTCTTTTCTTTTCTTTTCTTTTCTTTTCTTTTCTTCTCTTTTCTTTTCTTTTCTTTTCTTTTCATGCCTGAGTCTTAGTATTAAAGATTGAGTTTCTTTGTTGAGGTCATTGTATTCTAGTTTGTGTTGACTGGGGTTGACTTTCAGTCTCTTCAATTCCCCAATCTTTTCTATAGTATACAGTTATGTTCAGAAGTTTACATACACTGTGCATAAACATTGCAGATTTTTTTTAAGTTCTGAATAAGCAGTTTTAAGTAGCAGAGGTTTACATATGAACTATAAGACACAATAATAACTGAATCTACACAAAAAAGCAACGGTTAAACATCAGCATAAACCTAATTGTTATGACTGTAATCATCTGAATAATCAGTGACCATTTTATGTTTTAGGATAGTTGTTCTCCTGGTTCTTTACATTATTTGGTATTCCATAAACTTATGCATGTTTGATCCATTTTCAACATTAGAAATATGATTTTGAGATCCATCTTTGCACACTTGTGAAAACATATACTTTGTGTTCTTGGAGCCAGGTTTGTAGGAGATCTGTAAACTGTTGAAGAACAGGCCCCACAATGCTTGGAAAAACGTTCAGTCATTTAGCTGACTTAATGTTCTTGTGGTCTATGAAAATGGATGGGGAGCTCCTGCTGCCCAGGGTACCATTCCTTCAGGGCCAGCTTTAATGCCAGGACTTTCTTTGGTGGACAAGGGGTAGACAATAGCACAGTCAATGGTGCAATGAGGTGGTAGACCACTGACCATGGTTTTGCTGAAGACTTCATTATGTCCTGCTATTCAGGAGGAATTTCCCCTTGTGACTTGTTTTCAGGACTTTCAACAATAGTGAAAGCCACATACACAGGCAGGACAATAAGACAATGAGGCAGAGAATGTCATAACCAGCATGTGATTTCTTTTTCCAGGAGATCTAAGGATTGTGTGCAAGCATCCATGTAAATTCCAGCACTGTGACAGTTGCGAATATAATCAGCAAAATGCTAATTACTAATTAAGGTTTTAATGTATGATTAGCAAAACTTAAGCTAGTTATACTTTCCTGGTTAGTATTATGTTACTGCTGCAGTTTATTACTCTAGAGCTAATACGTCACAGGATTTTTATTATCAATATTTAGAGCTTAATAGACACTAAATAAATTGAATAGGTGAATTTATGTAACAAAGTTAAGACCAATTTTATTTTCTATTTTATTTTGATAGTAATGATTGTTTGTTTGTTTATTTATTTATTTATTATAAAGAGTTAACCATAATTTATAGCTTAGGTGTCACACAAAACTCAGTGTTATCTAAACATAAAAGTTAGCACAAAGTTCTTTATGCTAAAATAATATCTGTAACCACAAAAAACACTGAATGACTGAGTCAATTCCACTAATTATTATTATTAACAGGCCCCAGGAGCCCTATTCTTAATTCCGCTGATGGATTTGGATTTCATCTCAAATCTAATTGATTTTTTTTTAAAGAATTAATTGTTGGAGATTCATATTTATTTTGATAATCCTTTTGATAATGTGTTTATTCTAGATACAGTAAGAGTTAATCAGAACATAGTAGGACTTATACTGGTGCTCACACTCTTAATCTAATAATAATCTCATCTCATATAAAAATCTGTCTTTGTCAAAATGTATGCACCTTCCCATATTATTACATTGAATTACATTAGATTTATATCAGCCACAACAGTTTTTTTTATTTTTTATCAATAATCTCTATGAGTGATCCCCATCATCTGACCCCACAGACCTAGTTTAGGTAACTGAATCTCCTGAAACTGTAACTGAAACTAAGCCTCCAACATGTCACCTAAAAGTTTATAGTATATGTCCTAAATTGCTAAATCTATAAGCACAAAGTGAAGTAGTTTGTATGACGGATAAAGAAAACACATGGCAGAATCTTTTACGTTGGAAGCTGCTGGGGTTTTGACAGCATTAGGAATAAAGCTAAGGTGCTGCCAAAGTAAAACCATTGAATGAACCTGTCCATGCAGGATGAAGATGCAGGAAGAGTGAGCTGTAGACATTTCTTATTAGTGTTTCAGAGTAAATTACAGTTTCATATTTCCCATTGCAAATGGATATGAATACTATACAAATGTAATTTTATTCATTTTAATTTTATGTAATCAAATAAAGTCCAATAAAACTTCAGGTCTCTGTTTTCAAAATGAATATTACCTTCAATATCAAAGGCGTTCCTTTTTTTTTTTTTTTACAAGTAGAGACTTTTTCAGTCTTGCTCAGGACATCAGGGTCCTGTCAGGGCTCAGGACATCAGGGTCCTGTCAGGGCTCAGGACATCAGGGTCCTGTCAGGGCTCAGGACATCAGGGTCCTGTCAGGGCTCAGGACATCAGGGTCCTGTCAGGGCTCAGGACATCAGGGTCCTGTCAGAGCTCAGGACGTCAGGGTCCTGTCAGGGCTCAGGACATCAGGGTCCTGTCAGGGCTCAGGACATCAGGGTCCTGTCAGAGCTCAGGACGTCAGGGTCCTGTCAGGGCTCAGGACGTCAGGGTCCTGTCAGGGCTCAGGACGTCAGGGTCCTGTCAGGGCTCAGGACATCAGGGTCCTGTCAGGGCTCAGGACATCAGGGTCCTGTCAGGGCTCAGGACGTCAGGGTCCTGTCAGGGCTCAGGACATCAGGGTCCTGTCAGGGCTCAGGACATCAGGGTCCTGTCAGTAACAATTTCATGATAAATAACAGAATCCATGTGAATGAACCAAATCTGACAATAATAAGTAAGGGGGAAAAAAGCATTCTGGTATAATGAAAACAGACCACAAGAAAATTTGAATATAAACGGCAGCAAACTAAATTAGTAGTATTCAAATCAATTCAATTCAATTTAATTTATTTGTATAGCCCCTTTTACAATGAACATTGTCTCAAAGCAGCTTTACAAATGAAGAGAAACGGAGAAAAGGGAAGGGGGAAAAATGAAAAAAAAAAACCCTAAATAACTAGAAATAAGAATAAATTATTAAATTAAATTATTAAACTATTTTATTTTATCCCTAATGAGAAGCCTGGTGGTGAGGAAAAACTCCCTGAGATGATATGAGGAAGAAACCTTGAGAGGAACCAGGCTCAGAAGGGAACCTCATCCTCATTTGGGTGACACTGGACAGAAAATAATGTAACTGTAACTGATTAATGTCCTTTCTATAACAGCAATCAATGGCCCATGAGGAACTATTAGGTCAGTGTAGTTTCTAAGGTCATTATAGACACTAATTCCTTGCTGTCACAAGCTGACAGATGAAATGGCAGATCTGTGACGGTGTGAAAGTCCCCAAGTGGCTCTGTCCATGGCTGTCTCCTGGTCCACACAGATCCATCCCCAGCATCAGTGGGCACCACCAAGTAATGAGACTCTGACCAGGGGTAGGGCAGAGGTCACAATGGAAACTGGCAAACACTGGGAGCTCAGGAGTGGGGTGTATAGCTCAACAGAGAAAGACAGAGAGAGAAAGAGAAAGATATTAAGAATGATTCTAATCATGTGATGTTTAAAGACACTGTAGATTATGTATAAAGTGCAGGCAGGGACTCCGGCAAGACTAGCTATGACTAGAAGGGAGAGCCAGAAGGTCACAGACATGAAGGCTTCCAGGGACAAGCGTCCAACCACTTCACAGTCAGCAAACCTGATGGTGGTAAGATGACAGCATCCAAATATCCCAGTACACCAAACACTCTATGCCCATGAACCTTCCAGATCTGCTCCTTTACCTAAGAAAACTATACATTAAAAGCTTGACTAAACAAATGTGTCTTCAGCCTAGACTTAAACACTGAGACTGTGTCTGAATCCCCAACACTAATTGGAAGGCTGTTCCATAACTGTGGGGCTTTGAAAGAGAAAGCTCCGCCCCCTGCTGTAGTCTTTGCTACTTGAGGTACTACCAAGTAACCTGCACCCTTTGATCGGAGTAGGCGTGGCGGATCATAAAAGACTAAAAGATCGCTCAAGTACTGCGGCACGAGACCATTTAGCGCTTTATAGGTCATTAACAGAATTTTATAATCAATGCGAAATTTGACTGGGAGCCAATGCAGTGTGGATAAGATAGGAGTGATGTGTTCATATCTTCTGCTTCTAGTTAGGACTCTAGCTGCTGCATTCTGGACTAACTGGAGCTTATTCATGCTCCTACTGGAACATCCAGACAGTAAGGCTTTACAATAATCCAACCTAGAGCTAACAAAAGCATGAACTATTTTTTCTGCATCATGAAGTGACATCATATTTCTTATCTTAGCGATATTTCTGAGATGGAAGAAGGCTACCCGAGTGATATTACCTACATGAGCTTCAAACGAAAGACCAGAGTCAATAATCACACCAAGATCTTTTATTGCTGGACAAGATGAAACAGAAAGACATCTACAGTTACTTTGTAATCAGAAAGCTCACTTCTAGCTGCATGTGGTCCTAGTACTAGCACCTCTGTCTTGTCCGAGTTAAGCAGGAGGAAGTTAGTGACCATCCAGTGTCTAATGTCCTTTACATATTCTTTAATCTTAATAAGCTGGTGTCTCTCATCTGACTTCGCTGAAACATATAGCTGTGTGTCGTTGGCATAACAGTGGAAGCTAATACCATGTTTATGAATAATTGCACCAAGGGGTAGTATATATATGGGAAAAGCAGTGGGCCTAAGACAGAACCTTGTTTAACACTGAACATAACCTTGGTATGCATAGAGAAGTCACCATCTACATCTACAAACTGATAACGGTCAGTCAAATAAGACCTGAGCCAGGAGAGTAGTATTACAAATGGAAGCAAGGAAGGAAAGCCTCATAAGCTACAGAACATCTCTTAGTTCTGCTAGATGATAACCAAAAACAATCCTAGATTCTAATTTTATTCTGTAACAAAACAGAAATATGTCGTAGTGATGACAGAAAAAATCAGGCAAATTCAAAGTATTAATTGAAAACCGGCCAATTATTTTAGATAACAATTTCACTCTATAATATCAGTGAATTGAATGTTTTACTCATAACAGCCCAAACTAAATTCACTCATTTCCATATCCAAATCCTCAACCTCTATACTGTCATTTCAGGCACGTTTGGAGGGAATTAAAGTATTTTTTTAGCAGTTATGTTTAATGATGTTTAGCATGATGTGTTTTACAGTCATGTTAAGTCTTCAATTTTATGGCCACTGTTTTGTAAACACTTTTTCAGTCTAAGGCTTACTGAAGCATGTTAGGAGAGGTTGATTGTCCACCTCTAACAGCTGAATAACAACATTGAATCAAGTATGTCTCTAAAATGTGATCTTACAGCCAGCTCTATTCCTCATAACTTACTCTTTTTTGTTAGAAATATGTGGCTTTAGAGTAAGAGATGTAAACTGACATTTTATTTGGTGCTTATTAAAATTTAACTGTAGAATACACACCACATCTTTAAGTATTAGTGGCTGGTTGATCTCTCGTATATCAACAAGCTTAAGCTTTTGTTAGGATTTTATGGAATAACAGTTATAGTCTTTTCACTGCCAATCAAAGCAACACTAGCCCATCAGGAGCTTGTGTATGTGCAGCTACTATTATACTAGAGTCTTACATTGTTCTCTCTAATGAGTTATCTTTTAAAACATGCTATATCTTGATCTTGAGTGCAGCAGAACATCAGTCACATTACTGAGTTTAATCAGTCCTAACATTATAACACTGGGAGATTTCTGTACAATACAGATAATATGCTATATTTGAGGCAGTAGAGTGGCATGTTTTATGAACAAGACACATTTCATATGAGTTACCGGAGATACAGTATGTGTGTATGTGAGTGCTATTATTTTCTCCCTTACTCTGATCTCTGGGGATTTTGTCTATTATTAAATGAATATTCCCCTGGAGGTCTGTTAATATTAATTAGTAGAAACAGTTGACTAGACTTATTTCAGTATTCTTACTTACACTAGATGCTTTAGATAGCAGATCTCAGGGATGTCACCCATTCACTGGGTCACAGAGGCTCTGCCTAAGACTTTCTCCTTCCAAAACTCTACAGCTCTTGTTTAACTCTCATCAGTTTCATTTTGCCCTGTTTCCATACAGGTGCACTATCTACAAAGGATGTTAAAGCTTGACATTCTGGTGTGATAAACTAATTGTGACCTCTGGTGTTGAATCAGTGCTATTACATTAAACTTAGAATTAAGAAAAACACACTGTTAAATTTAAACAGGCAGGTTATAGTGATATCTGCACCTAAACTTATTGGGGGTTTATTTTAAGTTTTTAGACAAACTTATGATTAAAAAATAATGTAATTCTGTTCTGCAGTTGTTGTCCTACAAATTTCTATAAATTATATATCTATATATATCTATATATATACACTATATTGCCAAAAGTATTCGCTCACCCATCCAAATAATCAGAATCAGGTGTTCCAATCACTTCCATGGCCACAGGTGTATAAAATCAAGCACCTAGGCATGCAGACTGTTTTTACAAACATTTGTGAAAGAATGGGTCGCTCTCAGGAGCTCAGTGAATTCCAGCGTGGAACTGTGATAGGATGCCACCTGTGCAACAAATCCAGTCGTGAAATTTCCTCGCTCCTAAATATTCCACAGTCAACTGTCAGCTGTATTATAAGAACGTGGAAGTGTTTGGGAATGACAGCAACTCAACCACGAAGTGGTAGGCCACGTAAACTGACGGAGCGGGGTCAGCGGATGCTGAGGCGCATAGTGCGAAGAGGTCGCCAACTTTCTGCAGAGTCAATCGCTACAGACCTCCAAACTTCATGTGGCCTTCAGATTAGCTCAAGAACAGTGCGCAGAGAGCTTCATGGAATGGGTTTCCATGGCCGAGCAGCTGCATCCAAGCCATACATCACCAAGTGCAATGCAAAGCGTCGGATGCAGTGGTGTAAAGCACGCCGCCACTGGACTCTAGAGCAGCGGAGACGTGTTCTCTGGAGTGACGAATCGCGCTTCTCCATCTGGCAATCTGATGGACGAGTCTGAGTTTGGCGGTTGCCAGGAGAAGGGTACTTGTCTGACTGCATTGTGCCAAGTGTAAAGTTTGGTGGAGGGGGGATTATGGTGTGGGGTTGTTTTTCAGGAGCTGGGCTTGGCCCCTTAGTTCCAGTGAAAGGAACTCTGAATGCTTCAGCATACCAAGACATTTTGGACAATTCCATGCTCCCAACTTTGTGGGAACAGTTTGGAGCTGGCCCCTTCCTCTTCCAACATGACTGTGCACCAGTGACCAAAGCAAGGTCCATAAAGACATGGATGACAGGCAGGTGAGCGAATACTTTTGGCAATATAGTGTATATAGATATAGATATAGATATACACTATATTGCCAAAAGTATTCGCTCACCTGCCTTGACTCGCATATGAACTTAAGTGACATCCCATTCCTAATCCATAGGGTTCAATATGACGTCGGTCCACCCTTTGCAGCTATAACAGCTTCGACTCTTCTGGGAAGGCTGTCCACAAGGTTTAGGAGTGTGTTTATGGGAATGTTTGACCATTCTTCCAGAAGCGCATTTGTGAGGTCACACACTGATGTTGGACGAGAAGGCCTGGCTCTCAGTCTCCGCTCTAATTCATCCCAAAGGTGTTCTATTGGGTTGAGGTCAGGACTCTGTGCAGGCCAGTCAAGTTCATCCACACCAGACTCTGTCATCCATGTCTTTATGGACCTTGCTTTGTGCACTGGTGCACAGTCATGTTGGAAGAGGAAGGGGCCAGCTCCAAACTGTTCCCACAAAGTTGGGAGCATGGAATTGTCCAAAATGTCTTGGTATGCTGGAGCATTCAGAGTTCCTTTCACTGGAACTAAGGGGCCAAGCACAGCTCCTGAAAAACAACCCCACACCATAATCCCCCCTCCACCAAACTTTACACTTGGCACAATGCAGTCAGACAAGTACCGTTCTCCTGGCAACCGCCAAACCCAGGCTCGTCCATCAGATTGCCAGATGGAGAAGCGCGATTCGTCACTCCAGAGAACGCGTCTCCACTGCTCTAGAGTCCAGTGGCGGCGTGCTTTACACCACTGCATCCGACGCTTTGCATTGCACTTGGTGATGTATGGCTTGGATGCAGCTGCTCGGCCATGGAAACCCATTCCATGAAGCTCTCTGCGCACTGTTCTTGAGCTAATCTGAAGGCCACATGAAGTTTGGAGGTCTGTAGCAATTGACTCTGCAGAAAGTTGGCGACCTCTTCGCACTATGCGCCTCAGCATCCGCTGACCCCGCTCCGTCAGTTTACGTGGCCTACCACTCCGTGGCTGAGTTGCTGTCATTCCCAAACACTTCCACGTTCTTATAATACAGCTGACAGTTGACTGTGGAATATTTAGGAGCGAGGAAATTTCACGACTGGATTTGTTGCACAGGTGGCATCCTATCACAGTTCCACGCTGGAATTCACTGAGCTCCTGAGAGCGACCCATTCTTTCACAAATGTTTGTAAAAACAGTCTGCATGCCTAGGTGCTTGATTTTATACACCTGTGGCCATGGAAGTGATTGGAACACCTGATTCTGATTATTTGGATGGGTGAGCGAATACTTTTGGCAATATAGTGTATATGTCTCTCTCTCTCTCTCTCTCTCTCTCTCTCTCTCTATATATATATATATATATATATATATATATACATACACAGGGGTTGGACAATGAAACTGAAACGCCTGGTTTTAGGCCACAATAATTCATTAGTATGGTGTAGGACCTCCTTTTGCGGCCAATACAGCATCAATTCGTCTTGGGAATGACAGATACAAGTCCTGCACAGTGGCCAGAGGGATTTTGAGCCATTCTTCTTGCAGAATAGTGGCCAGGTCACTACGTGATGCTGGTGGAGGAAAACGTTTCCTGACTCGCTCCTCCAAAACACCCCAAAGTGGCTCAATAATATTTAGATCTGGTGACTGTGCAGGCCATGGGAGATGTTCAACTTCACTTTCATGTTCATCAAACCACTCTGTCACCAGTCTTGCTGTGTGTATTGGTGCATTATCATCCTGATACACGGCACCGCCTTCAGGATACAATGTTTGAACCATTGGGTGCACATGGTCCTCCAGAATGGTTCGGTAGTCCTTGGCAGTGACGCGCCCATCTAGCACAAGTATTGGGCCTAGGGAATGCCATGAGATTGCAGCCCAAACCATCACTGATCCACCCCCATGCTTCACTCTGGGCATGCAACAGTCTGGGTGGTACGCTTCTTTGGGGCTTCTCCACACCGTAACTCTCCCAGATGTGGGAAAGACAGTGAAGGTGGACTCATCAGAGAACAATACATGTTTCACATTGTCCACAGCCCAAGATTTTCGCTGCTGGCACCATTGAAACCGATGTTTGGCATTGGCACGAGTGACCAAAGGTTTGGCTATAGCAGCCCGGCCATGTACATTGACCCTGTGGAGCTCCTGACGGACAGTTTTGGTGGAAACAGGAGAGTTGAGGTGCACATTTAATTCTGCAGTGAGTTGGGCAGCTGTGGTTTTATGTTTTTTGGATACAATCCGGGTTAGCACCTGGACATCCCTGTCAGACAGCTTCCTCTTGCGTCCACAGTTACTCCTGTTGGATGTGGTTCGTCCTTCTTGGTGGTATGCTGACATTACCCTGGATACCGTGGCTCTTGATACATCACAAAGACTTGCTGTCTTAGTCACAGATGCGCCAGCGAGACGTGCACCAACAATTTGTCCTCTTTTGAACTCTGATATGTCTCCCATAATGTTGTGTGCATTGCAATATTTTAAGCAAAACTGTGCTATTACTCTGCTAATTAAACCTTCACACTCTGCTCTTACTGGTGGAATGTGCAATCAATGAAGATTGGCCACCAGGCTGGTCAAATTTAGCCATGAAACCTCCAACACTAAATTGGCCAGTGTTTCAGTTTGATTGTCCAACCCCTGTAAATATATATATATATATTATCAATAATATACAGATGAGAATCAGAATCAGGAGTAGAACAATCATTTTATTTTTACAGTGAAGAGTGAAGTACATACAAAACTACTGAATCTAAGGCTTTATTAACATCTATGACTTCAACATTTTAGTTTTCAAGCAATTTTGCATACATGATAAGTTTTGCCCCTCAAATGGTTGATCAAATATTACAAATTAAGATTTTCTGCACATAAATGCCTCATTCACTGTAGACAATCCCCCACACCACCAGTCACAGAAGCAGAAGCAGCAGCTCCAAATGTTGTGGCCCGTCCAATCCCAGTTCCTCCACCGGTTTGATCCCAGGCTTAATCTCCTATTCCAGTTCAACCATTCCAAGACAAGCACGAAAACCACTCTCTCATACAGACATGGGCATGACTGGCAGCAAAGACACACCTAAGACTGCAAACATGGATTAGATTCAATAACAGATTTCTTAAAAAAATAAATAAAAGTGCTTAAGGAACTTACATCCTTGGGATTACAGGGCTCTTCTTTGGACAGTCTCCACTGAATAAGTTTATATTGATGGCAAATATTGATGAGTTAAGAGCTGTGCAAATGCCCAAATAATCCATCCTTTTGAAATGCCATTGATGGATAACATGGCAAAAGTGTGAGGGACATTCTTCTCAGGATTTGCTGACAGATTTAGTAAATTATGTGTATTTTGTATATAGCACGATATAAGTAAGACACCACAGGCAGAACATGGGATCGTTGTGGATAGTAGCACTTAGAGATCACAGAGATGGACTGCAATTAACACGATCAGTGCATGCTTCACACTGCAGGAAGATTGAGCCATCTTGTGAAACCAACAGCACTGGGAAGCTGTTATACTGTATTATAGCCTCAAACAGAAGAGTCTGAATAACTAAATAAGGGACAGAAAAATAGAGCTTTCACTGCACCTTCATATCTGGGTAATTTTTTTGTTCCTTGGTACTAAGTGTTCTGTCCTAAATGCTGTTATTTCCATCAAACTTTGTTTTTGTGAGCAGAGCACTGGTATTTTGAAATGTACCTTTCAATGTGAATTTGTGTGTTTTCATTCATATATACTGTGAGAAAAAAATGGTACATGTCAAACAATGTTTTCTGCTTCTGCTACAAGGTGACCAGTCTGTTTAAGAATCACCTCAATAGCCCAAACAATTGGCTCCTCTTCATTGACAGGAGCCTCATGAAGTGGCAGCTGAAACTGTGTACTTCAATGAGGATTTACATCAGCATCAGGACATTGCTGGATGCCTGTACAATTATTATTATTTTTATTAATTAAAATTTAGATTCTCAAAATTCTAGATTTTTGAGGTACCAGTAATTAGAAAATAAAACCTTCTACACAGCAACAAAAATCGTGTTACATAGTTCATTGAGTTATTACAAAACAAGTTTAATGTAATGTAGCTCTTTTCATGCTGGTAGCTTGGTCTTTGTTTTGTTTAAAAGATTTGTAATACAAATAAATACAATAATACAATTCTGTGTAAAAAGTAATTTTACAGAAATAAATGCCATGTTACACCATTCTTTTGTTACGCAATTTGTTAATATGTTTATTTGTTCACAGAAAATGCAAATTAAGATTTATTATCAGTCACATTTATACAAACATTGCTATCTGTCTTTCGGGGGATTTCTGTTCCTGCGCCGTGTGTGATACCTGCAAATAACAAAGAGAGAAGAAAATAAATTAAATAAACTACAATTTTATTTACCAGTTTATTGTAAGCAGGATAAACCCTGAAATATCAGCAATTCAGTCAGAATGAATTCATTTGGAAAACATATGCCTACTACAGAGCCAGCTGTTCAGCAGAGTTTGAACCTGCAACAACCACAGCCATTCTTTCTTCCTCTCCCCTTCTGTTTGCACTTCATTTCACCATTCTGTCTCACAGCATCTTGTTATCAGGGCAGACCCTCCCCAGGAGTCTCAGTGGGAGATTATGCTGCATTCAACTTACCACATGATCACAAATCAGTGATCACTATGGGTGATTTCCATAAACTCACTATGATTTAGAGCCTCAGATATTTGGCCACATTTGACTTTAAAGTCAAAATCCATCTCTGTTGGTCAGCTTTTCATCAGTACACCAGGAAATGTAATAAGAAATAAGAATACATGAGAATAATATAGAACTTACTGTCCGACCGGGTACCAGCGGTGCTTTGTGGTGTAGAACATCTTGGCAAGCTCCTCCACACCTGGGCTCTTTCTGTTGTCTACAATGTCCTTATTAAGCTGAGACTTCAATACTAGATCATGTGTTTCTGTAGAATCGAGTGTAGTCTCTGGTCTGGGGATGGGCTGGAGAGCAAACGATAAATATTATTTTCTCTGAAACAAGGACATAACAGAAAATGTACAAAATGTATGTAATCTAAATAAACCAGTTCATACACCCCTTGTGTGTGATGCCCACCTGTGTCAGATCATAGGGAAAGTCTGGAGCAGGGTGGAAGCACACTATGGTGTCACCGTCACGTGTCACACCAATCTCCACAACCCTGGTTAGGAAGGAGTAGAACATGGATGTAAACAAACCATTATAACCATTACTAATGTAGAGTGTGCCAGCATGCCACTACAGACATATCAACAACTGTAACAGAAAACAACAATATAACAAAAATGCTAAAACACTGGGGCTGTAACATGTCCAGACACATCTACAATCTACAGTTCAGACATCAGAAATGATATTAGAGAAACAAATGTAAACTCTTTACCGGTTCTCATCAGAAGCAGACGTCTGGTTTCTTAATGCTGGGTGACATGACAAGGCGCTAGCTACAGGAGGAAAACATCTGAATTAATATAAAATGCTGAACACAATACAAATAATAATCACTATACAGGGTTTATATTCACACACAACACACCATTTCATATAAGGAGGTGAACATCCTCTTTAAAGCTCAGTTCTATCAAATAAATCACATTAAACTGCTGAAAATGTATTCACAACGCATCCACACAGCATTCACACAGCATTCACACCACATCCACACAGCATTCGCACAGCATCCACACCACATCCGCTCAGCATTCCCACCGCATTCGCACAGCATTCATTCAGCATTCGCACAGCATCCACACAGCATTCACACCACATCCGCACAGCATTCCCACCGCATTCACACCACATTCCAAACTGCATTTGCACAGCATTCACACAGCATCCAAACTGCATTCGCACAGCATCCAAACTGCATTCGCACAGCAATGGAGAGTTGTTTTTAAACCCTGGGTGCTGCTGTGGCAGTTTTTGGAAATAATACCCCACAGATCTGCAAAACTTATTTAGTACTGCCCTTCAGAAGCTAAATAAATTATTTACATGTCTCTCAGAACACAAATGAATAACAATTTACACAGATCATCCTGTTTCTGATGAATCCCACAGCTCTTAACACATCATGTGGCCTTTGTGAGCATCAGTGAATCTTCACACCTGATGTAATAGTTGTGTACGAGTCCCTCAGTGTGAAAAGATGCATTTAACATGATATATGACATAGCTGCTGATCGAAGAGGGGCAAATACAGAAGATGCTGAAAGGGACATGCAGGACCTGGAGGATTGTTCTGAAGAGCTGTGGGCAGAGTCACTGCTCAAGACAAACAAGGGACTCATGAAGAACTCTCACAGATAAATAAATAAATACAGTCGCTGATCATCCAGGAAACACACACAGGATTAGGAACTGAGGGGATGTAAACTTCTGAACTTGTGTACATTTAGTTATTTTGTCTTGTGGACTTCTGTGTAAACATCTGAAGAAGAAGAAGAAGAAGAAGAAGAAGAAGAAGAGATCTGTATATTAAGGGCCTTACTCAGGGGCCCAATAGGAGCAGCTTGGAGGTGATGGGGTTTTAACACAGACCTTCCAGGCAACATCACAGAGCCTTAAGTTATTCAGGGCAGAACTAAATAAATAAAAACATTCAGCAATTTATAAACTCTCTTGTTTCTTTTTAAATTATTAACATTTTTCATTATCATTTTTCAGCAAGACTGATTTAAACCCATAAGGTCGAGAGATCTCTGCATCCTGACCTCTCATTTCTCTACAAGTCTAATTAACACCAGGAATAAAGCTGTAATTTAGACTCTTACCTCTGACTTGAAATAAGTGTTTGTTAGAGTTACAGAAAGCGCGTGTGATCCTGATCGGTACCCGGGTTATCTGTGTCCAGGACGCCATGCTGCCTCCCTGAGAACACCAACACATACAACGAGAACGGATCTGAGGTCAGTTTCCGCTGCGATGAAAATAGATGTCGGTGTGAAAAAGTGGCGCATGAAGATTAAACTCGCATGCGCAACAACTTGCGCGTGCGCTGTTGCTGCATTCGATTGCCTCTCGTCTAGTGTTGCCGAAACTGTCCAAGGTTACACTCTTCTCCTGTTTCACCTTCAGTGCGCATGCGTACTGATCGTTTTCCTGTTACTGCTAAGTGCTCAGTGTCTATTGTGTGTGTGTGTGTGTGTGCTGTTATTATTTACTTTCCGTCACGATAAGATAACTTTCACGTTATTTGTTAGATAGTTTGCAATTAACTATCTTTAACATGCTTTAAAGTAGTGATTGTTAAAAGTGAAGCTTTGCTAAACACAGAGTCTTTCCCCTTTTCTGTATAGTGAAATGGCGCATTACTCCACACGCTGCACACTAGTGACATCTTGTGGTCAAAGGCTGAATAGACGCTTTGCGTACTCTGAAAACCATAAAAACAATAAAAATAGTGTTTCATGTGTATTATTTGTCAGTGTTAATATACACACAGTGTGTGAATAAATTCATGAATTTATGAAAGAATTTATAAACGGGACAGATCAAACTGTACTGTAGCAATTAATGAATCTTAATTGCCTTAATTAATGAATGCTTTGATTAACATTTGCAGCCTTATTTACATAAAGTTTTGTTCTAGTCCAAATCCTCTGCTTGTAAACAGTGGAGTTGACATTTCTTAAGTGGGGAATGAAAGGTTTTTATTAAGGCACATGACTTGTACAACAGCACAGGGGCAGAGACTATCTCTTTTTTATATACTACTTCCCCTGTCTTTTAGAATATTCTCTCACAAGGGACTGTGGAGGCAGCTTTCTTGGCTGGTTGAAAATTCAAGCACTGTCCCAATTCACAAGCGAATGAATGGCACTCGAATTCTGTGCAAGGGATTCTCAGATTTAAGCTCTGTTTCTGAAGTAGCAAAGTCCTCAAAACCCACAGAAGGAATTGCAACACAATTCATGAACACTAAAATCACTATCATCAATAATTTTAATATTTTAATTTAATATATTTTTTTCTCCTTTCTCTGTTTCTCTACGTTTGTATATGTCCATGTCCATTGTAAAAGGCACTCTACATATAAATTAAATTGAATTGAACAGGTAAGATCTTCTGTTTAAACAAATTGGGTCGGTATTCTCTCTTTTCGCTGCATTTTGTAGCTCGGTCATATACCGAAGAATTCCACAATTAATATCAGTTCATCTTTACAGTAGGTGAACAAGGCCAGGTCACAACAGAATAAGTCTTCAGGCTCTGACAAGGCCAATATAAAAACCCCAAACTCAAGCCTCTCCTCTACCTAACCTACCCAAGGAAAAACAATATAGAAATACAAATTACCTTTCCCCTGCCTGCCTCAAAAATCTAAAGAAACAAAAAGAAAACAAAAAAATAAATATCAGTGTATATACATTTATTACAAACAACAAATTCCAAATCATTAATCCAATCTCATACACAAAAGAGAGAAAAAACAAATGGTGTCAAAAGAAATAGCAAGGTTTATTGACTTCAACAAGGGTCTAAAACTGAGCATACAGCAAGAATGCCCCAGGCTTGGTGTGTCAACAGGCTGGGTAAAATCCTGTGACATAGTAATATCACTTTCTAGTCAAAAGCCTAGAATAACCTGTGTTGATTAATTGTATAATTGAACACGTTCAGTTAGCATGTCCAGTGTCCTGGGTTTGAGTTTCGCTCTCGCTCACTGTGTGTTCTCCCCGTGCTTGGTGGGTTTCCTCCCCCAGTCTAAAGACATGCTTCTAGGCTGATTGGAGTCTCTAAATTGCCCGTAGTGTGTGATTGCGTGAGTGTGTGAATGTGTGTGTGTGCCCTGCAGTGGGTTGGCACTCCATCCAGGGTGTATCCTGCCTTGATGCCCGATGACGCCTGAGATAGGCACAGGCTCCCTGTGACCCGAGTATAGATCGGATAAGCGGTACAGACAATGAAATGAAAAAATGCTGTTTAAGTTATTATTCCAGTCAGATAATTACGTGAATTAAATAATGGAGTCAGATATTTAAATTAAAATATACACTTTAACTGTGACCTGCTTCCATTACTATTTCAAATTAGATCAGGAATTGCTTTATAAAAGAAAAAACATTTACATTGACTCAGTTTATAAGATACCAAACCCGTCTTAACATTTGATATGGCGCTTGTCATATATTCATCTGCCAGAATCAGCAGAGAGCACAAGAGACACAGCAGAGTCGAGTTTAACAGACAGAGAGTCATACACAGGAGAAATCAGCACACATAAGCAGAACTCACACTGGACAAAGCAAAGGCAATCATCTGATCTGTGTGGGGATGTTTACTGAGGGGTTTAAATACACATACAGAAAAGTCCATTCATTTAACCAATCCTAAAGCACAAGGTGGGAGTGAGGCATGGAGGAACTATGATCTTCCAATGGACAGCCAGATGCAGGAAGATTGCACAATGCAGTGGGCTGAGCCTGAAAGACAAAACCTTGTGTAGGTGAATATACACAGAAATCATTATGCAGATGTAGATAATTGAGAGATCATTAAAGATAGTAAACCTGTGGCAGTGGTTATTTATGGGGTTTGTTAAAGAGTAAACCCCCTGCCCCTCCTTCTCCTCGGAAACCTAATGATGTTATGAAACAGTCCTAATGCTGTCAGTCTCTGATCGACATCAGAGCAAGAGGTGCTTCCTAAACTTGGTCACATGGTGCATTTAAAAACATCTGAGAAATTTGAGGAAAATGATAACTCTGGAAGATAAGACTGGACAGCACACTGAGAGGACATTACCAAAACAAATGGAGTCTAAAGGCATGCCAACATACCTGTCCCATTCGATTGAAGATATACTGAAAAGACCTTTGTGTTTGTCTGAGAGGAAAACGCAGAAGACTAAGGAGAGAGTTTCAGAATATAACTGGACATCCAGCGGAAAGGAAGGACTCAAATCTAGCCAATATGCAGGTGATCTTAGTTGATACTGAACACTGTATTTCCTCATACCTTTCCCGTTCTGTAACTTTGTTCATTTTTTAGTTTCTTTCTACATTTCCTCAGTCCTTGCCAGATGGTTAAAAAAACAGTAAACAATTTCTGTTTTATACAATTTATTTCTATTTATATATATTATATATTACATATTTCAATTACATACCATAATAACACTATAACTAAATATAACACAATAACTGCAGATATTAAAAGCGACATTATTCTTGCAGTATACTTGAATTACTCAGGACACTCACTGGACTTAGTTCTGGGGATTCATTAAATCTTAAATATTAAATCCATCTTAAATGATGGATTTAATATTTATAAGATGGAAGAGCTTTAAAATCTTGACTACAAATTAGCTTACAGATTTATTATTTTATATATAACTGCATTTTTCTTGCACAGTGTGTGAGCGGAGTCACAGGAGGGTACGAGCCACGTTCACAGTCGCTCAGCTCCAGGAACTGGAAAGAGTTTTTCAGGACACTCACTACCCAGATGTTCATACCCGAGACTGGCTAGCCACACAAACCCATTTGTCCGAGGGGAGAGTTCAAGTAAGTCCAGACTGCAGCAAGGCATAAATATATCTGAGAATTCAGCTAGGTTTAGATAAGAATAGAACCAAGAATTTGAATACTTACTTATTTGCTTACTTACAAGAAATAAGAGAAAAGAAAATGTCAAAATGTCACACAAAACTGTCTGTGTGTTAGTCCTAATGAACTACTTCCACAGTGATTGGAGTAGTGTTGTAGAACTTACAGAGTTTTGTAGGTTATAATTATGCACTTGTTGTGCAGATCTGGTTTCAGAACAGAAGAGCCAAGTGGAGACGGACAAAGGTGCAGGAGAGAAACCGGGTCCAGTTGGAGCACACCATAAACAAATGCACTTACCCTCTCAAACCTTCAGGATTTTTCACACCAGTAAGCAATTTCCTTCGTCTGGTTCTGTCTAAGCTGTTGTCACTGTGGAGATGTAAACATTGTATTTTTCCTTCCAAAGTTCATTTTTATTCAAGTGAAGCCACCCTTGGAGAAAATAACAAGCAGAGAGAATTTTCTTGTTATGGTCTAACAGGATTATAGACATTTTGAGATTTTGCACTTCTCCACGCTGAACATTTCAAATTTCCTTTATATGAAGCTTGCACATGTGGATGATCCACTTTAACAGGATTTAAATAGGCTACAAGCCCAGAGGTTGAAATGGTCAGTGCAAAATTCTGCTCTTGTGTCCCTTGTTAGCAGGTTTGAGGATGTGGTAGCTTAGTGGTTGGACCACTGATGAGAAGGTTGTGGGTTTGAATCCTAGGTCCACCATGTCACCAATGTTGGGCCCCTGAGCAAGGCCCTTAAGCATCATTTGCTCAATTTTATAAAATGAGATTATGAGTAAGTTGCCCTGGATAAAGGCATCTGCCAAATGCTGTAAATGTAAGATTTATAAATAAGCAAGTCCTAACCTTGTGGTTGAAGCAACTGCATGAATTTGCTAAGAGTTGTTAGGAATAATAAGTAGTTTCACAGTCTGTGTTTTTGAAGGGAATTCTGTACAAATCCACTATCATCATTTCTGCTGTATATTAACTGTTGTGTAATTTGCCTCATTTTTTATCTGTACTCTCCACACCATTTACACTGAAGAAGCCTTACCTGCCTGCATCATTCTACCCTCCGGTTCCTCCGTCTGAGATCTGCACCCAGGAGCTGCGCCCCTTTACTGGGTCTCATCAGTTCCATGGGCCACTGTACCAGCCGTGGTTCTCGAACTTTAGACCTCATCATGCCAACACACTCAGCAAGAGCATGTGTCTCACATCTCATTTAATGCTTTATTAAAATCTTATGCAAAGACTATATGAAGATTTGACATAGGGGCGTTATTATGTGCACAGTACTACTTTAACAATCACTGTGTGTGTGTGTGTGCGCGTCTTTCTTTCCGCTGTAAATGATTTGATTAATCAGATTAAACTTTTTACAAAGGCAATCTATATGGCATGATAGTATGCGATATGTATAATGTAATAAATTAACCGGTTAAATGTGCTGAGTTCATTTTCATTGTGTGTGTGTGTGTGTGTGTGTTTAGTATAGAATATATAGACATTTTGATTTGCCTAATACTTAATATAAACTTTTTTGTAGTGCACTGACATTCTTCTTCTTCTTCTTCAGTAGTCCTGATGTTCCACATGGGTTTTGTTGTTGACATTTCCAATTATCCCTGAATTAGTTTATTACCCCTGTTATAAAGTGGCTTATCTTAATATGTGTGGGTTCATGTAATGACAGGGTGATAGATTAGGGCACATACCACATACACTTTACAACAGAACTTATTTTAGAAAAGACTGTGCATGATGACAGTGAATTAAGCCTCAATAGTATTATATTACTATTAATGTAATGGTATTTAGAATTTTAAAAAATCACTACAGTGAACAACAATAAAGGCTCCTGGAAATCAGGAGAGAAACACTAGATCTTTGTAGCTGAATAAGAATCATGTTAAGCTGGTATACAGGTCTGCCCCTTGCCAAAAAACTTTCTTGGATAGTTTTTATTGGAAGCAGTGCTCCAATAAAGATATGCTCAGTACATGAAGCCTTATAAGCTACATGATTGTTTTAGTTTAACTGTTGCCTCTCCCTGATTCCTGTTAGTCAAAAAACAAGTAGATTTTCTTAAGGCTGTGTATTATTTCTCTGCCTAAATACAGAAACATTACAATGAAGACCTCTTTCACCTTTACTAAAATGTGCTAGGTATTTTTCAGCACTCATGTTCTCTCATACTGGCAAGACTCACACATGAGAAAACTATATAAATACATGAACAATAATACATGAAGAATGAGGGTCTGGAACATGTGTGCAAATAGATATCAAAGTAATCTATCAGAAAATCCTTTTTAATATAAGTTTTTAAACAATTATTTTCAAAAATATTGCCAAAATCTTCCAGGTTACCAAATCCTGGCACTAACTTCTGTTCAGAGATGTAATATTGGCAAGCTGTTGCACAAGATAGAAGGACAGCAGGCTTGAGAGGAAATACATTAAAAGAGATTGAGAGTCTAGACAGAAGCTAAAATTTATATGTTAATTAGTTAGCTGAAACTTCTCACAATCCTGAAAGGTTAAGTACAGCAACAGAAAGCTCATGTCCCTGGTTTTACAGCCAAACCTTTCTCCACAGGCCAATACTCAAGGGCCTTCCTAGGATGGCTTGTGGTTTTGCATCTGAAAATATTTTTCCAGATGGATGTGGGCAGACAAAGGAAAGTTGTTTATTGGATCAGAACCACTGGTCCACTACAGAGAACCAAAGAGAAGAGAGGAAGATGGTGCCAAAAGATATGTCAATGGGAACATAGCTCAAATTTTCATTATCTTTGGAGATAACAATATTTCTCCTTATTTATGATTGGTCTGGACCTACACATCATAATAATGATGATAACCTACCCCCAGACTGAGAAAATGAGCTGGGTCCCGGGGCTGGGGTGATGAGCTCACAAGCTGAAACTTCAGAATAAACAACCTCTGACATCTACAAAGCAGAAAGGTGATAGAGAAAAATGTACAAAACAAGCTTTAGAGAAACAGTCAGTGATATAGTACTGTTACTGAACATGATGGTGGTTACTGTTCATGACTTTATAAGAACTCTGTGATGAAGACCATGCAGCAATAAGTCCACCTTGTGCATGTACGTGTAGTGACAGTGGAGGACAGTGTGTCAAAATAGAAAAGGCCAAAGGGTGTTTGTGTCTTTACAACTGTGGTCTTACCTTGACATTACTATCCTATCCTATACTATTATAATCCTAAAAGTGTTCAACTTTTCACCTCAACCTTATCAGCATTTATAACTAACTGACACCGGCATGAACTCTATATTACCTCATGTTTATCGCTCCTTCTGGTAACAAAATTCATAGAGCAAGACTGACTGTGATTCAGATCTTTGTATTTGATCATTTCATTTCTATTTCCAAACTTCTAGCCTATTAAAGAACTATGAGAACATATGGCTTGCTATATTGTAAAGGGTTACATATTAAGTACTGCAGGAGTGTCAGTGACTAATACTGAGGCATTTCTGTATCATTTATCAATATTATCCACACCTCATGGCACATGGCAGTGATATCAGTTACATAGATACACAACACAGAGAGACTTTAACATACTTTTTTTTCAATATACTTAAATTACAGAATAGCCTGAGAAAGATATTATTTCATATGAATTACTGTCGTATTAAATATTACACAGTGTTTCCATGATTTAAGTACCGTGTGTGTCCCACTGGTATTACATTTGCAAACATATATGTAAAGTAACAATATTAAAACATTTTAAACACAGATCAAGCGTCCTTCACAACAAGCTGTAAGATAAATAACTTGAATAAAATCTAGCTACATTACTAGAAATTAATTACATTACTTTGTGTCATGGCACATTATCCTGCTGAAAGAGGCCACAGCCATCAGGGAATATTGTTTCCATGAAAGGGTGTACATGGTCTGTAACAATGTCTGTGACGATCGGATCACACGGGCCAGCCTTCTCTACCCATGTGCATGTAATGAGCCTTGACCGTCCATGACCCTGTCACTGGTTCACCACTGTTCCTTCCTTGGACCACCTTTAATAGCTACTGACCACTGCAGACCAGGAACACCCCACAAGAGCTGCAGTTTTGGAGATGCCCTGATCCAGTGGTCTAGCCATCAAAATTTGGCCCTTTTGGTCAAACTCGCTCAAATCCTTACACTTGTCCATTTTTCCTGCTTCTAACATCAACTTTGAGGACAAAATGTTGACTTGCTGCCTAATATATCCCACCCACTAACAGGTGCCATGATCATCAGTCTTATTCACTTCACCTCTCAGTGGTCATAATGTTATGGTTGATCAGTGTACATAAATATAGAATCATGGAATCACTTGCCTAGTGAAGTCTTAAATAGTCTAGGGCACATGCTCTTCTTTTCTACTGTTTTAATAGAATAAGCTTTTAATCAGATCATCAAAATGGATACAAGGTCTGTATTAGGATTGTTTTGTTTATTTTTTTTTAGGGAAAATACAAGCTCCTGAAGAATACGCCTTCACTCATAGCTCCAGACTGTTTTTGGTTTTAATCTGTTTCATATCAATCTCAGTGACAAATTCAGTAATCTGCACACGAGGTTCAGTGTAGGACCATGTGGGTATCGCTTCATTCATTCATTCATTCATTCATTCATTCATTTTGTTTATTTACTTATTTATTTATTTGTATTCTTATTATTTATATTCTTATTTTTTGTAATTCTTCTTTTATTGTTATTGTCCTCCACTCTCTCCTCTCTCCTCTCGTAAGATGCTCTGACGTCACTTCACGGCGGATGGGAGCCAAGGGAGGCTGCTTTGATGGCGTCTGAATCCCCATGAATAAGCAGAAAAAGAAGAGAAAGAAATAATGCCGCTACACAGACTGCACTTATCCAGGGGGTGTAAGAGCAGCTAAAGTCAGATCATTTCTTATGACAGCAATGCCGGAATGTCCTTACAGTTACAGTGCTTTAAATCTGTGATTGTGGTAAGAGCCGGCCCGGTGTTGATGCCTGATCTGGCGCGTCCTCCTCCCTGCTCCTCCCGGTAACACGGCGGCGGAGGAGGCGGGAGAGAGGAGAGAAAAGGTTGGGGCAAACGCGATGGCTGCGGGTGGAGAAGGGCGCGGGGAGACGGTGGAGCAGTACCGGTCCGAGGTGGAGCGGCTCACACACGAGCTCGCCGAGGCGAACCGGGAGAAGATCCGTGCGGCTGAATGCGGACTCGTGGTGCTGGAGGAGAACCAAACCCTGAAGCAGCAGTACGCAGACCTCGAAGCCGAGCAGGAGACCATGAGGCAGGAGTTGGAGCAGCTGCAGGAGGTAAAAACCCCACAGCACGATTAGGCTTTCATTCACTGCTTTTGCTTCTCTTAAAGCCCTTGAGAAACGTTATTGTTGTGACATGATTTCTCCACTCGTTGCAGCAGGACAGGCCCAACTGTGTTGTAGTAACTCATCACATCTCATGATGTATAGGATTAACTACAAAATCATTCTAGTTGGAAGCTCTTCTGCTGCCATACTCTATTACAGGATGCTGGTCTGCAGTTTTCCTGCACTTGGGCAAGTCCCTTACATCTGGTGTTAGGGTTTATCCTTTCATCATGTCTGGCAAGGACGTGTGTGTTGTGTAGATGTTGTACTGGATGCTTCGACTTAAGCTGCTGTTCCTAGACCATAAAATGACCTAGAGAAAAACTTTCGTAGACTCTCTGGCCAAAGTGGAAAGATGTTTTTTATAGATGGTTATTATGGTGGAATAAACATCTGGAATAACATACAAAAGGTTCAGCCTCAGTAGGTCACAGCCGTACAGCACTGATGGGCAGGGAATGACAACCCCTGGGGATAGGGTGCGAAATTATCATAAAAAGGAGAGGTGTGTGGCAACTGGCAGAGGTGTTGCAGGTGAGGGTGTGGTTATCACATTTATTTCAAATGTTTATTTTTAAAAAAAAAAACAGAATAAATTTCTACTATATAAAAGTAAGTGCTTGAAGAAGAATTGGAGTTACATTTATATTTATTATCATCCTGAATAGTGGAGCAGGTTGATCAGATTCTCCGAGGGTTTGTTCATGGACAGATTTATTTGTGTACAGCAAAAAGCAAATTATATTTCAGTGTTATGTCTACAAACATAATTGCTGGTTACAAGGTCTTTAGATTATCCTTAAAAATGCTCTCGGTTTTTGTAAGCTACACAACACTGGATAACCCTTTTAGACGTATTTGTTATTGAGGTTAACTCTATATTATCTGGCAAAATATTTCACCAATAAATACTGTGCCCTGCGTGCTAGATTTTGCAGTAGCTGTTTATTCTTTACCACAGGCTTTTATTTTGAAACATTGTGGGATTCACAAAGATAGCTTTGGTTGCACTGGATCATGTAGTGTAGGATATGTCATACCAGGAACCCTGAGCTTAATGGCAAGAATTTTTACACATACTGTATACTACACTCACATAAGCTGGAACATTCCAGTGCTGAAAACCTCAATGATTAGTGCAATAACAATAGATAGATAGATAGATAGATAGATAGATAGATAGATAGATAGATAAATAAATAAATAAATATATAAATAAATAAACAATTGCTCAGATCATTTTAAATCTATTTAATTAAACATTTGTGCAATACTATCTTTTTCTTTCTCACACATATAAATGAGTTATTGCCGCAAAGACATTGACACTGACACAGCTGACCTCCTGACATTGTTAAAAAATAAACTAATCTCTTTTATTCAGAATCTAAGGCTCAGGTTACACTTGGTCTTTTCATGTGCCGCAGGTCAGGATTGTATCTGGATCACTTCTGTTAATATTCAGGTTCATGTTAGTCAGTGTAGGAGTAAGCCGGTGAGAGGTGGTGGTGGTGGTGATGGTGATGGTGGTGGTGGTGGTGGTAAAGACTCTGTCTTGTGTCAGGACAGCATCATTAGAGCATAATTTATCATTTAAAAAAAGGATTCATGATAATGAGATGTCAGATGAGCTGAAACAACATTTCGACTCATGTTAACAAATCAAAGAAAAGTCTGCATTTGTTTGGGGTTGTGCAAAAGTAGTTTTCCTTGTTGAATTATGGCAGGATTTCTAGTAACAATTCTTCTGAAATCGATGATAACTGTGTAGTAAATCACTGTAGAAAGTTTGCAAAGACACACAATCTAAACTCACAGAGTGTACATCCAAACTAGTAAGAATGGGTTTCTTTGTGTGCCACAACATACAGAAATGGTCTACAGAAGTCTGCCTGAGTACCATTTATTAAAATAAAATAATTGAACATAATTTTGCTAGATAGCAGGGGAAACATGTTACTACTGGTTTACATCAGTTACCTGATTTAAACTGCTTCCTTAAATCATCACACACTTAACAAGAAACTTCCAGCTGGAATTTCACTACTTAATCTACTATTACTAGGTGACTTTCACCACTTTATGAGATTTATGTCATGATATTTTATCACAGAAACATGGAAAACATACACTCTTGTGTTTTCAGTGTGCCCAAATATAAAGTATTATATAAATAGACGCATGACATATTAGACAACAGTACAACTTGATCCCTTTTACAGTCCTAGGGTTAGATCATCATTATCTCAGTCACTATGCCAATTCAATCATCATGACTCATTATTACCACTAAAACTTTTATAACTTGAATAGTACATATGGTCTGATTTCACATCTACCAATTATAGCCTTAACTGAGACAAGAGTTACCCGAGAAGCTACACAAAACAGTAAGGTTCTGGTAATGAAAATAAGTTGACCAGAACTTTCAATTCTGTCAGTTGCCATAGATAGATGCAGTTACACTGTACATCTGAAATTTTATAACTTGCTGTTATTTATCAAAATGGACATCCCCAATTTTGTGCAATTGCATTTGGACAATAATACAGTCACCCCAATGTGTTTGTATGTTTCTTGTACAACGCTACAAATTGGCATATACACTCACCGTCCACTTTATTAGGAACATTTACATATTTATGCAGTTATCCAATCACATCAGAATGGGAAAATAAATCTGACGCTTTTGACTTTATCCATGGTTCTCTGGAGAAGAATTTCACACAGAATGGTGTGAAAACCAGAAAAAAAAAATCCTACGAGTGGAGGGTCAGCATCAACACGGCGTTTTCCACCCACTGAACTCTCTCTTCCTCAGTGTTTTTTATTTTAATTTTTCAGCAACAAACTCTAAAGGCTTTTGTGTGAGAGCTTTTGACTGTATCTGCATTCAGGTGATGTGTAAAGTGTAGAGATTCTTGCTTTACTTGCTAGCAATATTAGTGTTGTATCTCTGGCACAAAGCTAAAGAAGTAAACTTTGATCACCACACCCATACATGTAGCAAGGAAAATTTCTGAAGGATCTAGACTAGAATTAACAAATGTGAGCTATGAAGTGCTGGACATTTTTAATGTAATCCCAGGGGTTTAACCCAACAGCATTATTATATGCATTATTATGTTACATTTCTATTAACAGCCGTACTTAAACCATGTAATTCCAAGCATGGAAGATCTAAAGAATAGTTAATAGTTATGTAATACTTCCCCTGATTTCATTTGAAAAAATATTAGCAGACACATGTGGTTTATTTTTGTGTGTGGTGGAGAATCATTCAGTATGCACACAGTTAGTGAGGAGAAATATCACTGCAGATTCTCACACATGTAAGTAAATGAGCGAGCGCTCATATATAAAGCTTGTGAGAATGAAGGTATGTTAATTCACATGGGAGAATATTAGATACAGTGGATTGCTCATGTGATGCTGCACATTTTATCACACAATTCTGTTCATTCCTTATGATTTTAATGCTTTAAGGCTTGGATCAACTAAACAGAGAGCCAATCACTGTGTAATTCACACTAGATTCAATGTCATAGCCACTGTACAGCAAACCGCCACAGCGTATAGCACTTCTGTGAACTATGTATTACAGATGAATATGTGCCTGGCAGCTTTAACCCGTGGAAATGTATTGATTTGTGTGTGTCTGTGAGACCTGGAGCTCAGCTTACAGCAAGACAGGCTGGAGCTGCTCTAATGATCCACCACTTGGTGCAGCCCCTGAAATAACTCCCCAATGTCACAGTCAGGATTTTTCAAAATTGCTGTGCCATTAAAGGCTAGTGTATCCAAGCTCTGCGCATGCTTGTTTTAGCAAACACAATTTTCAAGGACAATTTTGCGCACCCGCTTTTATCTAATAATCTATTCATCTTATAGACTGGCTAGCTGTGCACATGGTCAGCGAGTACGCACTATATTAACCAGATCTAACGGTGAAATTAGCAAGCTGATTCAGAATATCAAAAACTCAAGGCATAGAAATGCTGAAAGGTTTTCATAGACACGGCTGTTGCATTTTAAAATTCATTTTAAAGACCTGTATCAACAGCAGAAACGTTCTCACTCTTGGTTAGTTTTCTGTTCTGGGAAGTGAAAGGTGAAATATTATCCTCTCTCTTCCTTCCTTTTACTGTTACTGATGTATTTCCTTAGAAGGGTGGAGGCTATTTGAGTGGCTGCTGGAAGCAGTGAGACGTACTTGACACTGTCCACAGAGGATTAAACAACACTGTGTTCAAAGCAGTTGGATACACTGGAACATGAATCTGCTTCAGGATTAAGAAATCATCCGTGTTTTTTCTCCTCTTGTCCTGTGATACAGCAGTGTGTTGATAATAAATCATGACCAGGAGGCCCAGACTAGTGTCTATCTATAAACCAACCCCAAAACTTTACTTTGCGTTATCATCATGCTGAGTCACTGTCATACAACACATGACATCATAAGAAATCATTTTAAGCACGTTCACCTACGAGAACAGTGTCCCATTGTACCCTGACTGTCTCGCCCTCGTGATACAGAGCAGTATTGTAGTCTGGAAGGTACAATTAAATCCACAATTAATGACTCCTTTATGAGGGTGTGTCAAATCAAGGCAAAAAAAACCCCACAAACAAACAAACAAACACTGCTCACTGTATCCATTTATTATTTTATTCAATGCCATTTCTAATTAGTGTGAATATACATTGGAGGTATTATGGCATCATGCAGTAGATTGTTATGTTTATGAATGATGAAAGGATCTGGTCGAATTGGACAGTTTAATGATCTTTGGGAAAATGTGATATCGGCAGCTTTAAGATCACAAAACACATGTTTTTGTATCTCATATGCTGTTTTGTATCCTATATGAACCTTAATAACCTACTGTCTGACATGAGAAGACAGAAACAAATCATCTTTCTCTTGACCATGGCACTGAACAGATAAAGCCTTTGCACATGTACACTTGGCTAATATAATGTTATTAAAATTTAAATTACAGTTATTAGCATGTTAGGTTTACTCACTTAGCTTTTGCCAGAATGCCAGACCTTAATAATGGGTTGTTTAAAAAATGACTAAATGCTAATGCTAGTAATTATCAGCTACAGCAATCTTGTAACCAGTTTCTAGTAATTTTTAAGGCATGAATGAATTAACATGTACACGACACACATTAGGTATGTCTGGCCAGACCCCCTATTCTTCCCCCTTCAGAGTCCATATTTTGATATTATTTTGATGTAAAAAGAAACGCACTGTACGGAAAAGGCAAAGAAGAAATAGTAAATCTAGCACTGAACAACAAATTGTAGTTAAAAATGAGAATCCTAAGACAGACATTTCCATATTATACATTTTTTACAAATGACACATTTTTGCCAAATTATAAATTGAACAGTGTTGTTCCCATATTATCACCATCACAGGAGGAAGAAAAGCTCCCCTGTAGGCAGAGGTTTCCATATGAAACTGGTTCTGTGGAGAAGTGGAAAACCTGAGTGTGTGCCAGTGATCTTAACATCTACTTAAGTTTTCCCATATGCTCCATTCGACCACTTTAAAAAGGGACATTATCTGTAATCACACTCTCTGGTCACCTAAATGAGGAGGAGGTTCTCTTTTGAGTTTTCTTCTGTCTCAGGGAGTTTTTCCTCATCACCTTTGAAACTTTATCATTTTTATTCTAAATATTTCTATTTCTGTAAAGCTTCTTTCAGACAATGTGCATTGAAATTGACCTTGTGATAATGGCCTAAAGTATAGAAACAGAGAAGGGGAAAAAAATAGAAAGTTTAAAGTAAAGTTACTTTATCTCTATTTTATTCTGAATGAGAAGCCTGCGGCGATGGTGGAGAGGAAAAACTTGCTGTGATGATATGAGGAAGAAACCTTGAGAGGAACCAGGCTCAGAAGGGAACCTCATCCTCATTTGGGTGACATATGCAGCCTATAAAAGGATTCTCTCTATGTCACCTTTGTCTTCTGGCTGTTCTCATCAACACGAGGCGGCCCTGCCTTTTACTCGGGTGCAGAAACACAGTTACATACATAATCTTCCACTTTACTGCAGTTTATTTCAGACCGCCAGGGTGAGGAGGAACTAGTGAGGGCCATGCTTCACAGTCTTCAAGAGGGTTTGAAACACAACTAAAACACTGTATCTTTAGTTGTAGCAGACAAAAGTGCCTAAAGGTAGACTGGTGTCTCAAATTATACAGCTTTTTTAGGGCATTGTTTCTTATACAACATTGTTGGTTATAGGATGTTTGTGTTAGAAGTCTGCAAATTGCACAGATTTGTACCAGTAATAAAAACATCAGTGTCTGTACCTCAGTCTCAGTGCTTCAGTATCTGTCACTGTGCTTTTGTCTTGTCTTTGGTTGAAGCTTTTTTAATGCTCTGAAATGCAGTGCATTGTGGGACCGACTAGTCGGCTGCTGTATCATGAGATGGGTTTGGCTTTCAATACACTGTGTCATGTGGAAGCCCCAGCTATTAGCCTCCATTTTCTAGAATTAATGAGTTTATAAGATTATTTACTCCATGTCTGCACCGCCCGTGCTGCTACACACCAAACAGTAGGGCTACATGTGTAGCGTTGAGTCAATCAATACAGAAAGCAGTAAATTATATACAATTACCATCAGCCTTTGTGTGTATCAACACAATCTACATGACAAATGTAATGAGTACAAGATTAGCAACAACAATCAAAGGGCTAGAGTGATTTACAAAGCAAACGTCAGTCCAATGTTATTTGTATAGCGCTTTTAAAAATGCACATTGTCTCAAAGCAGCTTTACAGAAATATAAAAATATTCGGAATACAGTGATAAAGTTTCAAATTAAATTTATTTTTATCCCCAATGAGCATGTCAGAGATGATGGTGAGGAGAAAAAAACACCATAAGACGATATGAGGAAGAAACCTTGAGAGAAAGCAGACTCCAAAGGAAACCTCATCCTCACCAGAGAGTGTGATGATGAAAAATAATGTCCTTTCTACAACTGTAAATTGTCTCAAATTATATATTTCTCAAATCGCCAGAGGGCAGGTGTAATGGGTGACCTTGTTCAAGCTGCACACATGATGTCAGAAGCAGAGGGTGATAACTTTACTATTAGTGTTCAACAAGGAAACAAGCAAAAAATAGGAAATCATCAGCTTCCATGACTAAGAGTAAAGTCATCACCTTTTGACTGATCTGATCAGCTCTCAGTGTAACATTATTCTACTGCATTAAGTTTTCCAGTGAAGATTTTAATTACCATTAAAACACATTATTAAAAGGTGGTTTTATGGCTGGAAGGTTCCACCTCGCTCTGTGTCACTGTGTTTACTGTGTTACTGCTATTTCACAGAAGTTTGTTTTCTGAATATTTGTACAGTAGTAGCAGATATTATAAGAGCCTGGGTTGCACTCTGATAAGGGTTGTGCTGATTTCTTCACTGAAAGACTTCTTCTTCACTGAACTGTCTTAACTCTTCTGTCTCTTCTCTTCTCTTCAGTCTGTTTCTCTCTAAGTTCTTGTGAATCATCTCTTCCTCTTTTTTCCCTGTTACACACAGGCCTTTAGCCAGGCGTACTCCACCCAGAGGAAGGTAGCAGAAGATGGTGAGACCAACGAGGAAGCGCTCCTACAGGAGTCGGCAACCAAGGAGGCGTATTACATAAGCCGTCTGCTGAATCAGCAGACTGAACTGAAGCACAGTCGCTCTCAGGCCTCCAACACGCAGGCGGAGAATGAAAGACTCAGCAGCATCTTGCAGGAACTTCGAGAGGTACTGCTTCAACAAAACGCTTCCCTGGGCTTCCCTGGGCTCGGTCCCATATTGTATCATCTGCGTTTTGATTTTTGTATCTGTTTTATTCCCCATATCACACCTGAATCAAATAATAAATGGCTGCAGAGTTCTTGAAAACCTGGTTCTGTTGTTATGAGAACTGAGAGCGAGTACATGTAGAAAGAAAGTATTTATATTCCACTCTGACAGTATTTTCAGTTTTACAGAGGAGAAGCGCCAGCCGATTCAGTCCTGAACGACAGCATTTGCTACAATTTCTTTCTCTACACAAAGCTATCTTCTTCTCCTCTTTTTTAGAGCAATGAGATGCTGGAGTTACAGAGGAGCAGGATGAGGGAAGAAGTGAGAGAGTATAAGTTTCGAGAGGCTCGGCTGCTGCAGGACTACACCGAGCTCGAGGAGGAGAACATCACTCTGCAGAAACTGGTGTCCACACTCAAACAGAACCAGGTATGTGAACAGACATTTTCACACACCTGTAATGCTGCAAAAGAAGTTTTAATTATATATGGAATCAAATCGTCTCCTTCAAAGGTGGAGTATGAGGGCCTGAAACATGAGATCAAGGTGTTAGAGGAGGAGACCGTCTTGCTGAATAGCCAGTTAGAGGATGCTTTGCGCCTGAAGGATATCTCAGAGAGTCAGCTGGAGGAGGCACTTAATGCTCTGAAGGGTGAACGTGAGCAAAAGAACAGCCTGCGTAAGGAGCTAGCCCATCACATCACCCTGTGTGACGGACCCTTCTCTTCAGCCTGTGCTCACCTGGTCGCCCTCAGCTCAGCGCCCCCGAGCGGCAGTGCCACCCCTACTACTGCCACTTCTCCTGGCAGTGAGGATGGTGGCAAATGCAATGGACTTCTGCTGCAGGGTTCAGCTGGAAAAGCACTGAACCGACTAAATGGGGAGTTCAGAGGAGCAGGACAGAGAAAACAGAGCGACTCCACGACCCCTGACCTCTTCAGTGAGCTTCACCTCAACGAGATTCAGAAACTTAAACAACAACTGCAGCAAGTGAGTTCGTTTGAATTAGTTTTATTTAAGCACCATTCCGTATTTAATTAATTAATTAAAATGAATATAAGACATTAAAATTTAATTAAAAGTAACCAGTTAGAGACAGCTTTATTATCCAGTGCAGGATCAGTATGTGACTGGACACACAGTAAATCTGACCACAAGCTGTTAGGTTAGGAGTGAAACTCAACATGCTGGATTGTTATAACTAACCTAAAATCTGATCATTATTTCTGTGGTGATCTGACCAGTCATGTGTATTTATGATGGCGATACATTTGAATCCTTTTGGAATAATATAGAACAGAGTCTTGCTTTTTCTTGTCTAGAACGTATTTAGTTAATAATTTTATTTTAATAAGGATTTTTGTATAATACAAGTAATCTCTTATACACTAAGACCAATTGTAACATTTTATTTGTATTTCTTTAAAATAAATGTAATAAATGTAGGCTGATTGGCATCTCTATATTGTCTAAAGTGTGAGAAAGGTTGTGTGATTGTGCCCTGTGATGGACTGGCACCATGGGTGTCCTGCTGCCTTAAAACCTGAGTCCAGTGGGATAGACTCCAGGTTTCTCAGTGTAGGATAAGAGGTACAGAAGATAAATGAATCTTCTGTACTTTACATTAAGAGTAGACTTACAAAGAAAACAGCTGTATCCTGTGTGTTAAAATACAATTTAAATAATAATTACCTCCACTAACACAAAATACTTTCACTTAAAAATACAAATTAAATAAGCAAAATGCAAGAAGCCAGTGAAAGAACATCCAGCTGTGGAATTGCATTCATTACTCACAATTTGGGTTCATTTAAATTGACCTCACCAAATTGAGTTAATGATGTCAAACCATGAGCCACCACCATGTTTTACATGTTTTATCAGGTTATCTTCATTATTATGTTGATTGGGTGAATTTGCTCAGAATAGATATAGACATAGATTTCTTTAATTAAAAAAAATTAAATACTTAAATATCAGGAACAGTTCAGGAAGTTTGTGGCTAGTGTAATGAGATGTTTTTCATATTAAGCAGTAATCTGATTTTCTAGCTAACCAACGATGCTTTTAGCAACAAGTCTAGCACACAGGGTTGAAAAAGGACAAACTAGACAGCACTGACAAACATGTGAAGTAATTCCCCTGGAAGCAGGAAACAAGAACAAGAAACAATCCATAGAAGGAAAGGATAACGAACAAAAGCACATCAAACGAGTGAAGTCAGCAATCCTAATGCTGACACTCCCACTAGAAAATCCAGCAGGGGTTTTGGCTTCAGGCAGTAATAAAGAAACACAACAACTCATAGTCACTGCCAGTTAAAATGGTTCTAAATGGTTTGTCCTTGTAAAGAACATGACGCCCTGTTTTGCTTTTCAGGTAGAGCAGGAGAAGACGTCTGCAGTGAATAGCCTTCATGAGTGTGAAACTCAGCTACAACACACACAGCGTGCCCTGGCCGAACAGTATGAGAGGGCGCAACACCTCCAACAGCGCATTTATGCATTACACCAGCAGGGAAGTGCCACAGAGACTGGTGATGAGGAAAAGGCAGAGGCAGAGGTGAAGGGCTCGTCATGGGCGTGTGATGACCTGGAGGGCATGGGTCTGGAACTACTGCAGTGTAAGTACAAACTAGCAGTGACAGATGTGGTAAGCCTTAATGACGATCTAAAGAACCTTCAGAAGAGGCATAAAGAGTGTGTGGAGCGGGCAGCACGGGAAGAAGAACTCGCCCAGGTCCAAATACAGGCTCTCGAAGCAAAGGTGGCTTGCCTAGAATGCCGCTGCCATGAGGACAGGGATAAGGAAGCAGCACTCCAGCGAGAGCTGAAGAAAGCTAATAATTCTGCCTTGGATTGCAACAGCACGCTGGCTGCAGCCTATGAAGAGCTGACCACCTTCAGCGAGGAACTGGCACAGCTTTACCATCATGTCTGCATGTGCAACAATGAAACACCCAACCGCGTAATGCTGGATTATTACCGTCAGGGTCGGAACCCCCCGCGTGCTACGTCCACAGGTCTTAAAGCGCAGGATGACCATCGTGTCCTCCTGACACCGAGGCTGGCGCGCCGCCTGGCGGCTATCAATGCTGCCACATCTTCCGCTTCGACACCAAGTGACTCACAGAGCCCCACAGAGTCACCCTCCAAAGATCCCCTCAACTCTGAGGATAGCCCAGTGCGCACAGTGCTGAGCTCATCTGCTGTCAGTGCCTCTTCATCATCATCGTCTTCATCCCCAGCACCCGATTCTCCTGCTAGCTCCGACACCCGCCGGGAACCGATCAACCTCCACCACCTGAATGCCATTATCCGTGATCAGATCAAGCATTTACAGAAGGCAGTGGACCGCTCTCTGCAGCTGTCTCGCCAGAGAGCAGCCGTCCGTGAGCTTGCACCACTCTTTGATAAGGAAAAAGAGGCTTGTATGGAAGAAATTCTCAAGCTTAAGTCTCTGCTGAGCACCAAGAGGGAGCAGATTGCCACCCTGCGCCTGGTGCTCAAAGCCAACAAACAGGTAAAATCATCAGCACCATTGATGACACCTGCTGTAAGGATTGCTCTGTGGGAGTACTAAAAAATGGGAAGCCTCTTACTCTTGACAAAATGATTTGGATTTAAAGGCATGCTCATAGGTCTCTCTTCCTAATTTGCCCACTAGACGGAGACTGAAATAAGCTTCCAGTTTTGATTAGTCTAACAGTCAATCCAGGTGAATTCATGAGAGTTTCATAAATGGGCCAATATTGTAGCTAAAATATTTCAACTATATTTCACCTTATTTTCAACTGCAAAAACATCTCAGGCTGTCTCAGGCGGTCTTTAAGAGCAGTTTGTAGTAATTGAGTAGTTAAGCAGCATAATTATAATATTCATTGATTATTAAAAAGATTGCAAAATCCTTATGTGACAGACTGCAGAAATGGCTCTGGCGAACCTGAAAAGCAAGTATGAGGCTGAGAAGAGCATGGTGACTGAGACGATGATGAAGCTCCGTAATGAGCTGAAGGCGCTAAGAGAGGACGCTGCCACGTTTTCCTCACTAAGAGCCATGTTTGCCACACGGTGAGCGCGTGAATGTGGAACAGCATGAATTAACACGTCTCAAACCGAGAGAGTGTTCACACGTTCACGGTTCACAGCACAACATTTACAGACAGAGACAGTCGGGCCAGTTAGATTTTAATATCATTAAAATGATGCTGTTAAATCTAGTGAGTGACATAATAATTTGAAATGAATTATAGTGACATTTTAATCTTTTGCTCTGTTAAATCCTGCCCCTTCTGCTCTCCTCTCCTCTCTTTCTGCAGGTGTGATGAGTACTTAACTCAGTTGGATGAGATGCAGAGGCAGCTTGCAGCAGCTGAAGATGAGAAGAAGACGCTGAACTCCCTTCTCCGCATGGCAATTCAGCAAAAACTGGCACTAACGCAGCGCCTGGAGGACTTGGAGTTCGACCACGAGCAACGCCGCCCCAAACTGAGGACAGTCAAGACGGCCAAACTGAGGACCACACCACCCAAAGTAAGTGGAACAGCCACCTTGCCCCTTCCTGACAGCTCGTCTCCAGTAGCTGAGGCAGTTGCAGAAACCTCCCCTACTGTATTCACTCCCTTGCTCTCCTCTGACCCAGGCAGTCCCCCCTCTCTGGAAGCCCCTTCCTCTCCTGCCTCATCCTTCTCCTCCACCTGGACTCCCCCAGTTACGCCCTACAGCCGGGGCCACACCCACTGGACGGTGGGAATGCGAGCGTTCGTGGTGGAGCCACACTCCTATGGTGTGGACGCTCATACCACCAGTATGTGCCGAACCACCAGCTTGGCCCGTCGCTATGCAATCGAGTCACTCTATTCATCGGGTTCGCGCCCCCCTTCTAACTATCGCTCGCCCATCCTGGGGTCTTATCGCTCCACCTGGAGCTCGCCCAGATCTCGTCCACTCTCCACAGTCCTAACGCACTCCACCCACACAACCAGATACACTTCCCCATCTTCCTCCTCTTATGGCCATTCATACCCAAGAAATTACACTTCTCAGCACCCCCGCTACTGAAGGCTGAGCAGCGGGTGGCACAAAGAGGAGGACAGACTGGTTTCCTATTTTTATAGTTTCCACTGCACTCTGCAACTTTGGTGACTGTTTTCTGCTCAGGGATTTTGTGGAGCACAAACGGCCCTGCCTTCCTCCGAGAGAGAGAGAGAGAATTATTCACTTCTCAGAACACTGTTCGCTGTTTCTGACCTCTCATGCAGTTCATTCTCCAGTGAACCTGGTGGGCCTTTGCAGTGCGAGCCTCCCAAACCACAAACCAGAGATTACATTTACTTTTAAGAGAGTGTTACTGGACTGTGTGTCAGCTGTGTTGGATTAAGGCATTGTTGTCTTGTTTCATTGTGAATATTTAATTATAACAAACCATACGATTTACAAGAGAAGAGGTTTGGAAGTGTCTTATTAATTACTAAACCAAGAATTATGCACTGTAAAATCCATCACTGTGTAACAACTGTATGATTTTTTTAATACTAATTTAGCTTCTTTGATGAGAACTAACACATTACTTTTAAAATCTTAACGTTTTAATATAAGTTTGGCCTTTCAGCTTCAGCAAAAGCAAGTTTAGTTTTAGCTTTGTTTTTGTTTTGTTTTTACAATGTCATTTTAGCTAGCTATCCTGAAACTGATTTTTTTTCTTTTCATTTCTGTTGGTGATCATTCACAGCCTCTGACCTGTTCAGAATCAGCGTCACATGCCATGTGGTTTGCCCATTCTCATTTAAAGGAATAATAAGCATTTAAACACTACCAGTTGCCATAATTCCATTTTCTAGGTGACGACTCTTGGGTTTCATTAGGTCTTAGTATTTCATGATGAAAAATCAATCAAACAGAAAGAGCACTGTGGCTGCACAGATTAGGTACGATAATAATGTTTGGAGCATTTCACTGAAGGAAGCAGGGACTTTTACAGAATGTAATCTTAATTAAGCGATATCTAGTATGTATAATATACATTACAAATCTCAGGGAATAGCATTACTGGTCTTGTAATGGAGGCATAAGGCAGTGTAAGTGGAGAAATAAGTGTGGAGTTTATTGATAGTATCCTGTGAATTGGGTTTGATTGTTGTCAGATTGTTTTGCCGTGCATTAAATATTTGTGTTAATTTAGTAAAGTATGGCGCACAGTATTGTCTCCAAATGTTTTGCTAAGCAGAATTTACCATTACGGCATCTCCATATGCAGCTGCATTCAAAGTGCATTATCAGCATCCCTCTGTAACATCCAGCTAATATTTTTTATCCCACCAAAGACTCTGAAGGCATATGAAGGCACTGGCCTTTATATCAGCTACACTTTTGATTATGCAATTTACATCAGCTTTGTCCCACTGTCTGCACTCACAGGGAGACTGAAGCATTTGACAAGATCCCAATTTCCACCTCGACATTCCCAGCTTGACATTCTCCACTAATTAACATATCATGTGGATTTGTGTAATGTAATACATTTGTGCTGATGATAACACACATCACATGGCCCTCACAATACACAGTAGCACAGAAGATCATTGGTCCCTGCAGATAATATACACTTAGGGTTGCTATTATACAGGAAAGCCGATGTAGTTTACAGATTTTGTTGTATACTGCTCGGTTCCTGCAGTTTTTTTAAGCTAGAAGGTTAGAAGTCTTGTAATATTGTACAAGTTTGTGATAATGCTACTGTGAGGTGGTTTGTGGAGCTGATGGTCAGTTAGGGAGGAATGGTGGCCTAGATTTAAAAGAACTTTTCAGTGATTTTCTCGAAAGGGTCTTTGTGCTCAGGTGTTAATTGTCAGGACAGAGAAACCTTTCAGACCTCCTCTGTGTGGCACCCCTTTCTTTTTTGTACCCTCCATACATAAACACACACACACACACACACCACACACACACACACACACACAGACTCTACTAATACCTTGTCTGTCCCTGCCCCATCATCCCCTCAATGCGATTCCATTCCACTAAAATTCAAGTCATTGACCTCAAACATGTCAAATGCTTCAGTGCTTCAACTGTAATGCTGCAGACACCAGCTTGTGTCTTCTTCAACCTCGAATGAATATCATACACTGGGACTTTAGTCCCAAGTCAAAATCATTACTGTAATTTGAATTTTTCTACTGGGTATCATGTGGCCTACAGCATTACTACTACTAGAGTCAGAGAGGCAGACTGTTATTACTGAACATTAGCATGTGTCAGGACAACACCAATCTCTCCAGTGCATTGTACAGTGAACATGGTGTGTATTTTCTTCATATTTATTGTAAATAACTCATAAAAGACCTACAGTAATTAAGTCTTTGTGTGCGTCATCTCATGTTGTGTGTACAGTGGAGTCGGGAGGTTTTCACCGATCATGCGGTTTATAGCAAGTCGCTCAAACACGAGCTTGTCCTTTCATTTTCATAACTCAAGCCATGTTTGAGATTTATACATCGTGTTGCTGTGGATGTTTCTGTATTTATTTATGTCATATCTCTGGAACTGAATTGACTGTTTAATCCAGTCACGGTTTAAAACATAAACAGAATTATCCCAAAATGTGGTCTGATCTAAACTCAATAATATATCAGCACATTTGGAATGGATGATAGAGACTGAATTAAAGAGTAGTCTGAGACCCAAGCCTGATAAAAAAAAAAATCAGCAGGTAATGTAGTGTTTAATGGTAGCTAAAGCAAACACGAGTATGTACAGGATCTGTGGGCCTGGTTTTAACAAGAGACAGCTCAGGCAGGATATCCAGTGCTGTGCAGTGAAACATGTGAATGTTAGGGGTGTAACGATGCATCATGGCATGATGTGTGTTAAGCGGTTTAATTCACATCACTGAAATCAGCATTCCATTGATCATACATCTAATTGCACTGTTTGAACACCAGAGGTCCCAAACAGCAGAACTGAGATAGAGCTCAGAGTCACATGATCGCATTCTTCATAGAGAACCAGGAACCATCTGTACAATGTAGTGACCAATAGCTCCGCATCACAACAACTGAGGTGATTTGGTTATACAGTCGTGTTATAAGCATTAAAAAGAGCTCTTCATTAACTTTCAAGCAATGTGCAAGGAATTCACTTTACCCGATGTTGGAGCTCTATTTCTGGTCAAATTACACCTCAAGAGCTGCTATGGTGATTATTACATTTTAGTCCAACTTTTACCCAAAAGTTTTAAACGTTTATTCAATTAAATTTTTGGGAGAAGATAATTGATTTATCTTTATCAAACATTTTTTATAATATTAAACCTCAATTTAAGTTATTTCATTTTATTCGGACAGAAATGCACATCATTTTGCATTGTTTATGATTCCGAAATAAATTCATTTTTTTCTGTCATGATCATTGTTCATTACAATTTTATTCAAAATATTCTGAGAATCAAGTTGAATCAAATCAGATCATGACCAAAGTGTATCGTTACACCCCTAATAAACACTTGCTAAAGTAAACTATGTTCATTATTACTATACAGTTAAAAAAAAATGACGGTTTGCTCAAACTCATATTATTAATCTGAACATGGGCTAAAATCAGACTTGAAGGTCAGTTGCTTGGGGCCCAGAGTTTTGCAGTGACCACAGATACTCCTCTTTTGAGGCCGATGAAACTGTAAAATCTCACAGTACATAACTCGTCCAGTGGGTAATATAGAGTGGGACACTCCTTAAAGGACATCCTGTGGTACTTGCACAAATTTATTTTGAATTGTTGAAGAGAAATGCCCTGTTTGGAAGCCAGAAGAGGGAGAGAAAACAAGAATAGCAAAAGAGGAAACAGAGCTGGGGGCAAATGGTCTAGAAAATCAAATAACAAAATAATTAAGGATGATAAGTGGAGGCTAAGCCATAACGTAACACTCGACCAACATTATTTAGGCATCTGAGAAGTTTCAAGACAGTAATGTGTGCTAAAAAATACATTCAGGTATTCTAATTCTGTATGAAGGCATCCGGTAAGATTTCAGGAATACTAATATCAACAGAATCAATCGTGGCTAAATCAGGCAATGGGTCACACTGTAGCAGGAGCACATTTAGATCATCTTACTACCTCTTTATCCCACTTGGGCCACAACACTCAAAATACTGTGAATACGCCCTTCTGTCACATGCTTTTAGATTTAGTAGCTGACTTTGCCCTGGGCCTGGTAAGTACAAATTATAATGTGTGTGTGTGTGTTTGTGGGTGGGTGTGTGTGTGCTGTTTGGGTACCAATTTTAGTTTTGACCTTGTAGGGACAAAACAGATTTGTGTGTGTGTGTCTGCATACACACACCTGAGTAGTGAGTCTAATCGTGTCAGTCTTTTCCAGATTGTCAGCAGCCTCCTGCCTCACTGTCGCCAGCCTCCTCACAACTAAGACTCAACCAGGCTTCACCACACAGCAAGTAATTACACATAACACTCTGCCTTTGCTTTCACCTGGAGTCTGTTAATGAGTCTTACATTACAAAATAAATTCTTAATTAGTGTGATGTACCCTTTTTTAACCAGTTTATCATAAAGGGTTTTTTGGATCCGCCTAATTCTGCAGCATTGTATAATGAATGAACAGTTTTAACATAACAAACAGTTGCTTTCTGTGCCTCATGAGATTGGATGGCTTATGGTTTTATTTTGCAGGTGTAGTGCAGAAGCAAACCTCCAGAAGTTCATTGTATCTTGTCTTCCACTGAGGACCTTCAGTCTTCTAATCTGCCTTTTACTCCCACGCTTTCTGATGCAGCAAACCAAATATATACCCAAAGGAGTGCCGCAGTCCTCAATGCCTTCCTATATGAGACAACTTATTATCTTCATCTATCATTCTAGATATTTTTAACCAGTCTCATGCAAAACATGTTTTTATCCTCCTCTTAATAGTATCACATGTCACTTCAGTGCAGTGAACTACCTCTTTTTTAAAAATATTTAATTCTTCGAATATGGATGTTAGATATTACACCAGGAATGTTGCATGTTCATGACATTACGTTATTACGATTTCTCCATTTTTATGCATTCATACTCTACGGTTAATGTTGCACTTTATTTCGTAGCGCACACTTGGAGTCTGCGCTTGTCCGTCTCGCCACAGTCTCTCAGATCTAAAAGCACAAGCGATCAACAAAGCATTCCAGTGCTGACAACGATTTTACCTATGCTACACAAGGACCATGCTACATTACTGACCCCTACATTACTGACCCCTACATTACTGACCCTATGAACTATCATGTAATATTTGATAGGAATAAAGAACCCATAATGTCTTAATAAAAGGTCTATTTACAGTGATCTAATGTAAGGGCAATGATATGCATGTGAAAGTTCAGTGTATTAAGTGTTTCTGTACCTAATCTGCTCTTTGTCTATAACCGCTGAGACTCATAACAAACTGCCAGATCGAGAAAACACTCACAAGCCCATGCATTACATCAGCTGACTAAAATAAGCCAGTTTTCACTGAAGTGCATTCAGTTTCATAGTCTTTCCCCATCAGACTCCTTTATACTCCACATCTATTCACTATATTGTACGATTCTCTATATTGCTCCATGTCATGTATTGCATCCCATTAATTTAAGAAACTTCCAAAATGGTGGACTACTTTGACTCATGCTGGTTATTTGCACAATTTTCTGTCTGTGACTGAACTGTGCCTTCGACACAGTCAACAAGAAGAAAAGAAGAGCAGGCACACAGCAGTTCAGAAAAATATTTATTCATAATTCTTTACTAATTTTGAATATAAACATTCTAACTAATGCCCCTGTTAAAATGAATAAAATAAAATAAACAACAACCAACCAGTACCTAAGTGTCTATTAGTTATTTTTCTATTTTTATGGCAAAATTATAAGAAAATAATCACTTATGTCTGATTCACCTAATTAACTGGAAAAGAAATATCTTTCAATTTAAATTCAATTTAAATTGTCAAAGAATACAATAAAACATTTTAACTTGTTGCAGGCTTTGGGAGATCTTGTTCTACTGGCAGATCGTCAGTCTTTCTTTTCTTTTCAGAGGTTTCCACAGACTGGAAGCTTTAGCATGTTGCCAGGATTGTGGTTTGAATTACCAGTATTTTTCCATCTGAGGAATGATTTTACTGGTTCTACTGAACACATGATGGCACTTTCGTGTAAAATTCAAACACTACAATAAATCCATCACTAGAGATTATAAACTCAGTGTCTAATCCCTAATCAGAACATCTGGTCATTTATGCAGTTTTCCAATGACTCTTAAAATCGCTCTGTACAATCACGATGAACAGAAAAGCATCTCAGTGTAACAAAACCTTCAGGTAGATGAGCAACAAGAGCAGAAGTCCACATCAGGTTCCACTCCTGACAGCCAAGAACAGGAATGTGATGCTATAATGGGAACAGACTCACCCAAACTGGACAGTTGAAGATTAGAAAAAATGATCACCCAGAGGAAACCCCTGAAACACGGGGGAGAACATGCAAACTCAACACCTACAGGGCGGAGACAGGAATCAAACCCCCAACATCTGAGGCAAACATGTTCACCACTACACTACTGTGTCTCCCAACTCCTGAAACATTTTATATCCTAATTATTATTTTACACCTTGGAATCATATAAAATCATTCAGATCATTCATCAATCATTCATTCAATTAAAACACTATTAAAACTAATAGCAAATATAGTACATTTTTTCATGAATGGTTCTGTGTGGGAAAATGTATTATATTTACTATTAGTTTTACTGGTGTTTTAATTCACAAATTCATTCATACATTCATTTATCTCTAGTAAACACTTTTTCTTGTTCAGGTGTACACTGTCTATCAGTGTCTATCACTAGAAAACACACCCTGTTAGAGACTCCACCCATTACAGGACACACTCACACTCTCATTCACACCTTGGGGCAATTTAGCACGACCAATCCAGTGAGTATATAGTAAAAGCTACAGTTTCTGCCAAAATGTGGATGTTAAAATGTCAATCAGAAGTCAGGAGAGGTTCAGTGTTATTTTAGTGATGATCTCAAGAGGAAGCCTTCATTATTATCACATACACATTGAAACTCTTTCTTCATATATCTTGATTTTGGAGGTTGGGGTCAGAGCACAGTGTCGGCCATGATGCAGCACCCTGGAGTACGGAGGGTTGAGGAACCTGCTCAGGGGCCCAGCAGTGGCAGCTTAGCAGTGGTGGGGCTTGAACCTCTGAGCAACAACCCAGAGCCTTAATCACTGTCCATATACTCTGCAGTGAGCTGTTCATTTGGGTGGACAATATTGAATGGTTACTGCGACAAAAATAACAGAAACTCAGTAAAAATATTTCAAGGACCTAATAAGGAGCAGGGCCACCATTACTGTCAAACAAATCCTACATGGGTTTGTGGTGGAATTCTGGGCCACTTTTTCAAAGAAGCTCATCTTCCAGAGTTTTGTATAAAAGAGGATATCCACTTCAGAGTCAGCACTCCAGAACCTTCCAAACTTTCTTAACCCTAACCCTAACCCTTTCCATTATATCCCAAGTTTTGACGATGTTTCAATTTAGTGAAGTCATCATTTCAGCTGTGTACATGGGGATTTTACAGACATATAGAACATGGGAACATCAGGGAATCATTGTGTGCACATCACTGTGTGCACATTCAGGTCCATCAGGTCCTGTAGAAACAGCCTCATATTTGTTATACATCTAATATACAACCATGCATAGCAATCACTGGACCTAATTTCCATCAGTTCTATGAAATGATGGATTTCCCACCATGCACAGTATTTGGCAGGAGACACTGTGGCTTTGGTTTCCATCAAGAAAACCGTTCAAGTGTGGGAAATATGATGATATATTATTATATTACTCATGGGTCATGGTTTTCTACTTTATAAAACCAGTTATGTGTACAGTACATGCACACTGGTCTACACAGGCATACCCATATTTGGGCACTCATAATTTGCTGTCTTTGGAAGTTACTTGTCTTGTGGTGCTTTGAAATCTGACCTAAAATGATAACCATCAGTCATTTTTTTTTTTATAGCTGATGTGTGGAATTAGTGTGCAATCAACATATTATACACTATATGGCCAAATGTTTGTGGATCATCAAACACAGATGTGCTTCTTAAACATCTCATTCCAGATTTATTCCTCTTGTGCTGCTATAATGCGCTCCACTCTCTGGGAAGGTTTCATCACTATGTTGGAGTGTGTCTGTGGGGATTAGTGATCATTCAGCTAAAAGAGCATTAGTGAGATCAGACACTGTTGTAATGTTGTAAGATTGAGGAGCTCTGGGGTTCAGTCGGTGTTCCAGCTGATTCTAAAGGTGTTCAGTGGGGTTGAGTCAGAGTCAGGGCTCTGTACAGGACACTCCAGTTCATGGAGCTCAGGGGCTTTGTGTACAGAGATGTTATGCTGGAACAGGGTTCGAGTCTCTTACTTCCAGTGAAGGGAAAATGTAATGCTACAGCATACAAAGACTTGTGTTTTAGGAGAAAATACACTATATTGCCAAAAGTATTCGCTCACCCATCCAAATAATCAGAATCAGGTGTTCCAATCACTTCCATGGCCACAGGTGTATAAAATCAAGCACCTAGGCATGCAGACTGTTTTTACAAACATTTGTGAAAGAATGGGTCGCTCTCAGGAGCTCAGTGAATTCCAGCGTGGAACTGTGATAGGATGCCACCTGTGCAACAAATCCAGTCGTGAAATTTCCTCGCTCCTAAATATTCCACAGTCAACTGTCAGCTGTATTATAAGAACGTGGAAGTGTTTGGGAACGACAGCAACTCAGCCACGAAGTGGTAGGCCACATAAACTGACGGAGCGGGGTCAGCGGATGCTGAGGTGCGTAGTGCGAAGAGGTCGCCAACTTTCTGCAGAGTCAATCGCTACAGACCTCCAAACTTCATGTGGCCTTCAGATTAGCTCAAGAACAGTGTGCAGAGAGCTTCATGGAATGGGTTTCCATGGCCGAGCAGCTGCATCCAAGCCATACATCACCAAGTGCAATGCAAAGCGTCGGATGCAGTGGTGTAAAGCACGCCGCCACTGGACTCTAGAGCAGTGGAGACGCGTTCTCTGGAGTGACGAATCGCGCTTCTCCATCTGGCAATCTGATGGACGAGTCTGGGTTTGGCGGTTGCCAGGAGAACGGTACTTGTCTGACTGCATTGTGCCAAGTGTAAAGTTTGGTGGAGGGGGAATTATGGTGTGGGGTTGTTTTTCAGGAGCTGGGCTTGGCCCCTTAGTTCCAGTGAAAGGAACTCTGAATGCTTCAGCATACCAAGACATTTTGGACAATTCCATGCTCCCAACTTTGTGGGAACAGTTTGGAGCTGGCCCCTTCCTCTTCCAACATGACTGTGCACCAGTGCACAAAGCAAGGTCCATAAAGACATGGATGACAGAGTCTGGTGTGGATGAACTTGACTGGCCTGCACAGAGTCCTGACCTCAACCCGATAGAACACCTTTGGGATGAATTAGAGCGGAGACTGAGAGCCAGGCCTTCTCGTCCAACATCAGTGTGTGACCTCACAAATGCGCTTCTGGAAGAATGGTCAAAAATTCCCATAAACACACTCCTAAACCTTGTGGACAGCCTTCCCAGAAGAGTTGAAGCTGTTATAGCTGCAAAGGGTGGACTGACGTCATATTGAACCCTATGGATTAGGAATGGGATGTCACTTAAGTTCATATGCGAGTCAAGGCAGGTGAGCAAATACTTTTGGCAATATAGTGTATGCATATGGGTCTGGTCATCAGGTGACCACATACTTACGGTCATATAGTGTATAAATCACCAAGTTTTTTTCCCTTATTGCATTCCTGTTATTTCATCCATCCCTGTATATAAGAGGTCAATGTTGTATATTGAAATTCTTTTTCTTTTACACATCATAATTTACTATAAACAATTATTTAGTGTTTTTGTGACAATCACCAATTTACTAGTTCACAACTGGCAATACCATGACAATGCATTAAACACCCACACAACAAAACCCATCACAAACCATTAGCCTTCCCACTACACCCATTAAAACCCATAGATTTCCTCTACAGTCTTCTGGTTTTGGAGCTGTTATTCTCGTGTGTGTGAAAAGTATTTAGTGAACAGCCGAAAGCTTGTGACTTTAGCATATAACATGGATTATGGGTGTAGATCTTTAAAAGAAATTTGTTAATTAAGGATTAAAAAAAATAAACCAAATGTAATGTGTATTGTAAGTTATGTATGTAATTGGATGACCACCAGGGGCAGTGGAGAGCTCCACACTACCAGGTGTTTACACATCAGCACTTGTGGTCAGGAGGATGGACATAGAACGATGATCTGTGTAATCATAACTGAGCGCATTTCACAAGTATTATTGTGCAAGACTTTTGGTTACACACGCTGAACCCTCTTGGCTTTCCTGCATTCCAGCAGGGGCAGAGGAAGAACAGGACAATGGAACCTTCATCATTATAGCTCCTAAACTAAACTATAGAATTCACTTCCTCAAAGCCTCGGAGATCTCGCCTCTGTTTCCAGTTATGAACCTGAGCTAAAGTTTCATGTGCTGATGTTTGTGGTCCTCAGTAACTCTCAATAATTCCCATGTCTATGTTTTGGCACAGAATTATTCACCTTCTTCATTGTGTTATGATTATTTGTCCTTTATTTATTCATTTTATTGGAAATCTATTAATTGTGGTTAGCGTTTACTGTATTTCTGTTTCATGTTCTTTTCTTTTTTGGTCAAAGTTCTCACTTCCTTCATGGATTCTGTAAAGAATATTTGAGTTTCAAATCAGTAAAAATCAGTCAGCAGTTCCTTGCATGCAATTCTGACACAACGTCCAGCAAAACCAGCAGAAAATTCTTGTTTTCTGTTACCATCAGTTGTCACAAGGGTGTATATATGAATTAATGTTTAATTCTATCATTACCGGTTGCCAGATATTATCAACTAGACTATTAATACTGTTCATAAAGAATCAAGCATGTGATATATTTCCATCAGAAGCCGTGTATTAACTGTTATATTTCTACAGAAATGAATTCTCCCTGCAGTTTTTACCGGACTAAAAGACGTTATGGTGGAATTTATCAAAATAATTAAACAGGAAGAAATGTTATGTGAATGAATATGTCCCACTGGAACAAGCAGACATACTTTCGTTGATAATTTGACTGGAACACAAACACGCTGTCCCTGAAACCATAAGATTTGCATAGACAAAAACTGGTCATTCTTCCCTGGCCAAGTGTTTGTGGTCCACATAACCATCAGGTGACGATAACATAAAGGCACTTTGTACAGGTTTTCTATAGAGCATGTTTCTCTCTTTCACTCTCTCTCTCTCTCTACACACACACACACACACACACACAGTTTGCTGAGAGCATCTGCTGTTTTGGCATTTTTAATTTTAATGTTTTTTCAGTGGCTGTACCTCTGATGTTTCGTTAACAACAAAACTAATAAACAACAATTATTCATTAGTGATGTTTTACTCAGAAAATAATCATCATGCATTACATTATTAATATATTATTATATATAAAAACATAATTAACTTTGCTCTAATTTGTTTCACAATTTGTTTTCTGTTCAGAAACTTGGTGTTATTGTTATTAATAAAAAATAAAAGCCAGAAAAACTTTATTTATTTATCAAATCAGCTGCCATAGACAAAGACACCTACAGATATTGCAGCATATTTATTCATTTTAACAAATTAGCATTGAGCACTTAAACACGTAGATCTTATACTTCCTGATTTTTCCATGTGCTCATTTTCTAGCCCAGTACTAATAACAAAGTTTTCACCTTGTGAGTCTGACCTCATGTCTGTAGCCTATAAAAATCCCCTGATGTGTCAAGTTCTTCCTTTTTCACATTCTGGTCATGCAGAGGAGTGAACAAGCAGACACAAAAATATCTTGGTCTAAAGTGACATAACACTGATGCCAAATCTGCACCAGCAGCAACAAATATGCGGTGGAATTTACCCTGTAGACTTGAGAGACCCTAAATGTCTGATGTCAGAAAGGATGCAAGTGATGAACAAATGTACGGCTTTCTAATTTCTGTGGAAGATTCCTCCATATCCACATGCACAAAGAGACGTAGCAAATCAAAGCAATCTCGGTATAAAATGTGTACACAGTCGAGGCTGTGCAATTCCAGGGTGTGTCTACTTCCCTATCTAGAATATTGGCTTCTCAATCACACATCACAAGACTCCATGCCCTTAGTACTTCTTACTGAGAAAAGGGAACTAGTCATGATGGATGGGTTTGAAACAACATGAAAGTGTGTGAGAAGTGCTGTAACGTTTCCAGTGGACAAACAATACTACTGTGATGTAAAAACATCAAGCGCCAAACTCCAGGTATGCAAGCAGGTTCTGGACACAGGCAGATGCCCACTGGGCCACTGCAATCAGAGAACAGTCCCCTGAGTCCTGAGGCTAACTCTCATTATCTAATTCATAGCAGACACTGTCTCATATTTGACTAAAATGTGCTTCAAGGACAAGACAGAAACAGAAACTGCTGCCACTGCTATAGAGGACACTGAGGCACATCCTGATAAAACTATGTAGTAATGTTGAAGCTCCTTTTTGGCCAAAGAGTCTATGGATATGACAGCACCTCTCTACATCATCTGCTGTCCCAGCTATAGGGTCAGTGTGGCACAGGAGACACCACTGCATTAAAACAGGAACCTAGTGTAATGCCATGTTCACAAGAGGTTAATCTCACTCGAATGAGCAAGACTGTACACTTGATATAAACAAGTATAGAAATATTTGTGGCTCCTGTGCAAACCAATAGTAACACAGTGGAACCCAGACTCGGTGCTTGGTAGCTTGCAAAACTTGCCAGTTAACAAATATAAGATACGGACATAAAGTGGTTTCAACAGGGTTTCTGCAGACCTAGAGCATCACCGGGTCAATGTCGAGCTAAATTCAGCTACTGACTAAGATAATGATGCCTCTATCTTTTATCATACTGACCAATCTGTTCCTGCAGATGATGATATAGCAGAACCAGTCCTGTGTCCTCTCAGTGGCTATGTGAAAGTGAATTAAAGATCAGCCATTCTGTGTGGTTTGGACTTTGCTGCCTGGACACTGCTTAGCCTGTCGTTTATCACTAAGAGGAACAGCACTTTTGTTACATGACAACATGGAGTATGACTTTCACCCGCAGGCAGAAACAGTATCTATCCAATCCTAAGAAAACAGAATTAGTGATTTCATCTTCAGTAATGGGATTGATGAATGGCCAGACAATAAAAGTGTATTGACAGTTTATTATATGCTCCACAACATGGTCTTTTTAGTTCTCAGCTAGAAAATGGTTCCATAAGAAAAACTGCAGTGTCTTTTCTCCATAGATTCACAACCATACTGTTGTGTATTGCACATCCAATTTGAAAGCTGTGTGTCTATCCACACTAACCAAGTGTAACATTCACTGCATTTGGCTCTGAGAATGTTGAGTCCTGAGGTGAGAATCTTCCTTCATCTGCAATGCAAATCTGCATTATCTCATGTAAAAGCTCAGGGTTTAAAAATGCGACCCACTCATTCAGCTTATTTTAATGTCACATAATCCTTGTATTAAATGAACATTGTATAGACTTGTTTTTTTTTTTTTGCGTAAAATGTAAGATACAAACTTGGGATGATGGATGGGATAACTTCAGAGTTAACAGTCCGAGTAGTAAAAGCAATTGAAATAAACTCACATAAAAACTAAACCTTGATATAAAAATTTAATTTGCTGATAAAATACTCTTTGGGAAAACACTGCTACACTGGCCTTTTCACAGTTCTCAGCTTAAGCTGATCGTTTTTCCACACCTTGTTTAATCCCGAGCACTAAGTGTAGAAACCAGTTGAACTGCACTGTCCAGCCCTTGTCCCGGCAGATTTCGATCTGATCCAGAAAGTGTCTCTGAGCCACGTCTTCTGTACAGCCCACAGTCAGAGCCTCTCGAATGTACTCTATGTCCTCCTTGCTGGTCAGCTGGGGCATGCCAGTCATCAGCATCATCGAGAACAAGATGATGAGCAAGTTGGTGTGATGTCGCAGAGCCAGGTAGGCCTTCACGCAAATATTCTAGGTTTAAGAGAAAATAAGTATATCAGTACACTTTTTACACCACCCCCCGTTGCGTTCTCAAAACTGGACTTAGACTGTACCGCATTTATTCTAATACATTATTGTTTCTATAGTAACAGCTCATACACAGGGACTTGACAGTCACTCCACATTATCTTAGATTAATAATAAACTGATAGAAAAATGGTGACATTTTTGTTAGGATATGCTTATGCAATGTTTATGGAAAGAGTTTCACATTAGTGCTTAGGTACAGTGTCGGTTTGTAAAAATGCTTGGGAAAATTTCCTGGCAAAAGAAAGTCTTCAGACAGCTAGAGCAAGCGAGAGGCAGAGAAGCAGATGTGAGCTGTCCAATAACTGCTTTCAGATATGCGATAACATGCAACAAAAGTTTCCTAACATTACATCTTGACCAAAAACAGAGCATTTTATGCATTAATGTATTAAACATCGTAATCAGTGTTAAATGACACACAACAGACAAAGCAGCACGATCTGCTGTGTGATATTCCTTAATTATTCAATCATAGATAATAAAAATAGGCTTCTTCACCTGGAACATGAAGAAATTGGGGCTGGTCTTCTTTCCCGTTGTGCCCATTACATAGAGAAAGTCAGGCGTCAAAACAAAAGGGACCCTCTCCTTGGTTATTCCCAGAAAGCTCTTGTAGTTTCCAAGGATGTGTCCAAAGTCAATGTGGAATAGATTACCTAAGCACAGCAGATTATTCATTTATCAAGCGCTACATGCAACACAATCAACTTTCAGATCACCTTTTTTCCTTACCTCATGATCTTTAATGGTATATTTCATTAAATTATCAATAATTATGAAGAACCTAATGACCAAAACAAACATAAATGCTAAAGACCATGCAAAGACACTAAGTAGAAACATACCTAACAAAAGAATCCTCAACTACTTCACTATCTATAACACTAAATAAATAAATATAAGGAACCCTTTTGTCTAATAGCGTACACATTACACCAAAGCACTGTAGGATGTGATTGGTCAGAAAGTGTTGATTAATTTTCTGTAACAGCAGCTCTGACACCACTCCAGGCTTCAAGGCAAACTGTAGAGTATACAGTATTATAACTCGTTCTGATACGTCATTTTACAACATGATATGTAACTATTCACTTATGAAAATACATTAATTCAAGTCTTTAATTCAGGTCTCGTGAATTTTATTTTACTTTACTTTATTTTATTATTTTTATTTATATATTTTAAATATAATTTAATTTCATGTTCTTTTATTTTACTTTTATTTTTTATTTCAGAATAAAAATGACACAGTTTAAAAGTAAATTTACATTTAATATTTCCATGGTATGTCCTCAGGTGTCTTTTTATGAACACTGGCCTTACGCTTTGCACCAAATAATTATAAATACTTCTTGCTGTCCTGCTGTGATGTTCCTTTTTGTGTGATTTAGTTTTATTGACAATAAATCTGTTCATTTAGATTTGAAACCATTGTAGAGAAGTTGTAAATGTTTAACTCTAAAGTGTTAAGAATTATCATTATTATTATTATTATTATTATTATTATTATTATTATTATTGAATGATATGACCCATAAGTCATTCAATCAACCGCTATTCAACATTATTAAATATTAAAATAATTGTTTTAATACATTAAATTTACTCTGATTATATGAAATAATATAGTGAATATTATTTATAGGAATTATTTACAGGAAATTATATAGGAATATAATTAATATTCCTGTGGTATATGGGAATAAATCACTCTAGCATGCTTTCTCCATCACTTTTTTGCAGATTAAACTTATTTAAAACCTTCTTTACTTGAAGTTTGTTTAATCAGAAAAGTGTCGACTTGAAACAGGAAGCATGAGCCAGTCCACTCCAACCACTGAAACTCTCATCTGCTGTGTGTCATTAAATACAAACATTTTATTTGTGCTTTTTTACCAGATTCGGTGACCATGATGTTGTCGTTATGGCGATCGCCTATCCCCAGGACGTAGGTTGCTACACAGTAACCTCCACAGGAATAGACAAAGCGCTCCACTGCCTGCTGGTACTGGAGGGAGGACAGAAACCTCAATGTCTTTTTTTATTACACACATTTGCAATTATGCAAAGATAACCATGCAAACAGGGAAGGCGAACAATACACATTCAGTAAGAGTGCTGGGTAATACTCGTCATTTCCTGTCAGCAGCTGAATTCCTTCTGAAATAAAAGGCTGTACCTCAGACAAAGCCTTTTTTGAACCAGGAAATAGACCTGCAGACGTTTCCTTCCCCGCTGATGCAAACAATCATACCCTCTAACAGAAAACAACATACCTTGTCCTCATTCACACATTTGTCTCGCAGCCACTGGTTCAGGATTTCATCTTTAAAAGCTCCAGTATTCCCCACAGTGCTTTGCTGGATGTTGGCAATGGTGGTAGCATCCTTCACGATCTCGATCATTCCTATGGTCAGGAATTCAACATTAATCCAAACTTACTGGGGTAAACATTCAGAGTCCACAAGTATTAACAGAATTTTACTGACTTACCGATTTTATTTCCAGTAGAAATACAACCATAGGGCAATAAGGACAGATCTAGAGATTCAGTCTCCCATATAGACTCCATGATCAACAGAATCTGCATTGTGATAAAGATTTAAAAGTATTGGTATTGTTTCTAATGACAGCACAGAAGACTTGTTTTCATTATTTAATCGTCACCTGTAGAATTAACATGTCCTGTCGAAGGTCATCTCCATCCTTGAAGATGATCCCAATCGTATCGCTCGACAAAGTGGTGGGGTCCGCTCGCTTAAACTGCAGCCACAGGGGTTTCTTTTTGGATGCCATTACTTTGCATTGCTCAATCTGTGAACAGAAACAGTTTCATAACAGACTGTCTAACTGAACAAGTCTGAAACAGTCTTATGTCAAATATCATATGTCTGTTTTAGCTTCTTGAAATGTAGCAAAACCTGTCCAACAAGCAACCAGGGTCACACGAGTAACAAGAAACTTCTATGCCACCAATACTAAAACAGAAGGTCTGTTGTGCTCCACCACCTACCACCAGTGACCCAGCTCGCAGACCGGGATCATACGGTACTTTAAAGCTCTCAGGCAAACCCTGCATTTGCAGACTCTCCAGTTTCTGGCGCAACTGAAAAACAACTAGAGGACAGCAAGATGATTAGATGGCTAGTCCTTCAGGAGTTGGAACTGAAATACAAACTCATCAGGATGGGCAATCACCTTGTGGAGAAACATCATACTTCTCAGCAGATATGGCTTTGACCTCACGGGTGACCTTCTGTAGTGCCTCAGTAATTTCCACCTGCTTCCTGAAGTCCTGCAGCATGGCGTCTCCACAGCCACGGAGGTAGGCCTCTAAAATAACTGCATAGCGCTGTTGGTAGTGCATGGACTGAGCTATCTCACTCCGCAAGAACCAGAAGAGGAAATGGCCAATTCGCTTGCTCTGTGAAGAAGATGGAATGAAAGTTCACACCATTAAAATTAAAAACAGACTATTTCTGTACAACATCACCATGACGGTACAGAGAAACTCACCCTGAGAGCACGCTTAAGGAGAAACCTGGCAAGCGCACTATCATGATAGGGTTCAAACTTAACAGCCTGGGGGGGGGGGCAAATGAACAAATTAATGAAACATTTTGCTTTTTTTAGATTTGTTAGTTGAGTGAGACATACAGGAATAAATAATAAATATGACTGAGGAAATATAACACAGATAAAGGATAACTGTGGCAAATAGGCATGCCACTCATTATTTTTGTTAATGGAGGTTTTTTCACAAGGCTTACCTGAACCAGCTGTAAAAGGTAGCGAAGGACATCGTCATCACCAAGAGTCTCCAACTTCCTGACAGCCATAGTGCGCACATTTGCATCAGAGAAGTGGCAGTCCAATAGCTGCATCGCTAACCCCACATCCAGAGGGCTCCGGTCCCATGCTGTGCTTTTATCTAAAAGATGATGTGTGGCCATGACAGCTTCCTGTTTTCCCCACTTCACAGAGCCGAGAAACTTGGGGTAGGCTGAAGGATGCCGCACACACTCCTGTCTGAAATGCCAGAGCAGCTCCTTATCTTCCACACTGAGTGGATGCAGAGGATCGGTAGCCACGATTTGATCAAACTGTTTCCGTAAATGGTTCGGCATCTCTCGTTTCCCTCTCTCCCCTTCCATTTCCGATGCGTCTCGGGAATCCCTGCTCTTAGGCAAAGCCACTGGGTAGCAATACTTGTCCAGTAGCACTGCAATTGCCATGGAACTGGTTTTGTCTGGATTGGTGGCAGAAGTGAGTTTATCTGCATTCACACTGCTGTTATCCTCACTTTTCTCAGGCATCTTCCACATGTGCAGGATGAACTCGCCCTGTCTGAGTAAAGACCGATGGTCCACCACTAACAGGTTTACGTAGTAGAGCAGGCGGCTCTTGTTCTTGCTTTCGAGCGAAGAGCTGTCTCTTGAGGTCTGTGTTTGTGCTTTACCACACAACACCTGCAGGTTCAGCCGAGCACCTTTGGGTAAATCCTTGATCTTAATGTTGAAATCGAGCCAGCTATTCCACAGCACCTCTTCAGTGAAGGGCTTTGAGGGTGTCCTCTCCTGCGCTAGCAGCTGCTGCCCATGGAAAATGCTGGCCTCCACGAAGACCATCAGTTCTGAATTACAAGGCAGGACTGGTATATCAATCCCCAGGATTTTGACTCTGAACTTGCGGTTACAGTCCCAGAGGGAGACGGTGAACACCTTCTCATGGTCCTTCTCATTAATAGTCAATTGCTCATGTGTGCCCGCTACACCAGTGCAGTCATCCACCTGTGACCAATCCTCCTTTTGGACCACATCTTGTTCAGGGTTTGGAGGGGATTCAAGCACCAAATGGATCTCTTCTCCACTTTTGAGGCACTGTCTGATCCAGTGGAAGTTTTTGATGGGATAGTCTCCGAACAGATATTCTTCTCTTCCACAAACCCTCAGAACAAAATCTGATTCGTTGACGTCCTCTGGGATGCCGAGCAGAGCCCTCTTGTTGACGGTCTTTATGAAAAAACTCTGAAGGATATGAAACGGTGTGTCATCAATCGATACCTTTATCGTCTGACTCGAGGTGTCTCTGTGTATCACCAGGAGAATGTGGTTGTTAGTGATTTTACTCAGCAGGTAATCAGGTAAGGCTTTGGTGGCTATCCAGGGGTCCATCGAGTAAAGTTTGGGATCTCGGTCAGCCAGTTCAATTTTTCTGGTGGTAAGTAACTTCCTCCTTGTGAACTCCAGCTCATCGTCATGAACATTACTGACATCTGTCACGTCATAACCGATAAGATGATTTAGAAATTTCTGGTACTGGATGGATTCTTCAGAAGGCTGAGGCCTCAGAACCAGGTAGATTTTTCCAACCTCCTTTTTAAGAGCTTTCCAGTAGCGAATGCAGTCCAGGGTCTGAAACACCTGGTGCTTGTCATAGATCTCACACCAGCTCCCTTTCTTTTGGTAGAGCAGGATGCAGTGGTCAGGTGAATACTTCTGGTAGAATTCAGGGCACACGTTGGTTGTGACAGCCTTCAGCCACAGCTGGGTTTTGACCTGCTCTACCGTCCAGTTCCCGATCACATCCAGCTGCAGCGTGTCAGGGTTTTTGGTGGTTTTGTTAGTCGTAGGAAGCACAAACTCTAAGGATAAATGATCCATTGCTGTGGATGAGTTGGATGTAAATGCTTTCATTTTTCTTCTCCTCCTCCGGATTTCACCTCTAAGAACTACTGGAGATTCATCATCACTAACGTGCTGCTCCATAACCGAGGCTAAAACCGTGTCAGAGCAAAACATTCGTCAGTGCTTTGGTTTTTATACTTCTATACAGTCTCTAGGAAAAAAAGGGTTAATTAGATGTTTCCTAGCCAAGATGACTACAGCAAAGCAGGAACGGTCATTAATGCAGATTTACTGAAGAAAGTTGTGACTTTATTTAAAGACATATAGATTACTGAGTGAGCTTCCAAATGACCAGGGAAATAACTTTAACTCCAAAAAGGACAAAAGCTGAGCTGTGAAGAGCTGAAACCCCCTCAGACTCACAGCTGAACAGAGATGATGTATATTTAAGTTCAACGCAAAGGAAGTCACACAACAGGAAGTGTTTAATGTTAGTCCACAATAAATCAGCTGTGAAGCTCAGAAATGTCTTTATTCCAATCACATCTGTTTCTATTGTGTAGTAAAAACAACAAGAAGACAAGACTGACGTTTTATTAGAGGGTTACTGAGTGATCTGTGTTATATCTGATATCTGAGAAACAGCACTAATGCGGAAGTTTTGTTTTCAGTCAAATCGCCTGAGAAAGACGGAACCGCTTCTTCTGCAGAGAGAGAGAGATTCACATGTGTGTGTGTGTGTGTGTGTGTGTGTGTGTGTGTGTGTGCATGGTTCAAAGTAACGGACCCTGCTCCTGTGTGTGTGTGTGTGTGTGTGTGATGTGAAAACTCACCGTTCAGCACACACAGGGCCAGCTGTACCCCCGACGGCGGACAGACGGATCCCGAGACATTGATGCGAGAGAAGTGGAATTTCTCCTCGTTAGAAACAGCGTGTCTTTACTGAAGTTTCCACATGCACCCTGTGAGCTGTCACACACACTCTCACACACACACACACACACACACACACACACCAGACGCACTTTCAGCACACACCCACGGGGCGCGTGACGTCAGCGGTGGCAGCGAGTTAGCGCGCGCTCTCTCTGGTTACCGGAAATTTCCGAGCTGTGTGTTTCTGTAGGTGTTTTACACAGTTACATGATGTTACACCTACAATAATCTGCTTACTGAACTTCATTCTTTTCTCATTTTGATTATAATGTCAAATTCCGCCATTTTGATGAATACTGCTAATCACAGGAGTTCATATCTGCTGAATTATTAAAAACACACACACACACAAATAAAACTCACTCACTCAGTCTGAAAGGGGATTTAGATTTTTCTTGTTTTTTTTTTTACTTTTAAATTGCTCTTTTTATTACTGTTTGTTGTAATGTTTATTTTATAAAAACATTAAAAGACATATTTGACTTTTTTCTATTGCCCTTTGGCGCCCCCTAGTGGCCGGTTGTGTTGAACCATTTTGCTTTTCATTACTTTTTTATTAAACAGAAAATCAGCTCAATTAAATTAATATAGTATAAATAATTTAACAATCTAATGATTAGATATAATAAATTAAATATAGTATTATAATAATACTTATATACTATACTTAAGTTATGATTTTTAAAACAATGTTTTTGGAAAACATCACCTAAGCAAGTGGCCATAGTCAAAAATATCTAATATTTTCTACCATAAGATCAAACTAAAAATCTAATAAACCATGAACAAGAAAAAGTGAAAAAAAATCTAAAATATTCTCAAATAAAAAAACAAACAGATAGAACAGATCCAAATAAAGACCAAAGACCATCATTGCTTTTAGGATTGTTTCAGGATTTCCCAATTTTCTGGAAAATAAATAGCAAAAAAAAAAAAAAAAAAAAAAAAAAAAAAAAAAATATATATATATATATATATATATATATATATATATATATATATATATATATATATATATTCATATTCACAATTTACAATTTTGTCTTGTTAAAGTAAAGGAAACTGATTCCTACAAATTGGGACTCATTTCAAGCTTAAAACAAACTTGTCGTGGCAGATTTAGTTTATTTCAACATTTACAACTAGAAATATTTTACAGCAAGAATATAATTTATTTGAGTCTTATATTTGGTTTATTCTAATTTTATTATAAGAAACACTAGATTATATTTTACATGTTTAACTCTCAAATATTTAATCTTAGACATTTGTAAATCATAATGAATGTGTCAAGGTACAAGCAACAAGACTTACACCACGTGTGGTCACCTTTATTTCAATACATACGTATTATTAGGCAGACTCTTTATGATAAGACACAGCATGTAGCCAGTTTGTTAGCTTTCTCAGCTTTCTCTACCGGATATACAGCTGCAGTGTTGTACTGACTACACAATACAAGTTACAAGTGTGGTCAGTGTATCTGTAGAAACATTAGTTGCTAAGTGATGGACTGCTAATGAATAAGTCTATCCTCACGCTCCATTGTTGTGCTAAAGTATTAGGTTTAATTAGACAGAATTCAGAACTGGATACAGGATTCCTAAGCTTTGGGCTACGTTGCTTATTTATCTGTCAACTATTCTGAAATGTAAACTACAAAAATCTAAAATGTTTACATTGATTTGATCTACTTTTCCTGTTATTTGACAGCGACAACAACAAAATCAGCACTCCTTGTACATTTTCAAGAAAGCATGTTCATCCACTCAGTTCATGGTGACTGTAAAAAAAAAATCCCTTAAATTTATTGTTTAATAGTTTAGGAGTTGAATTCAACACCACAGCGCTATTCATTCATTCATCTTTAGCAAACTCTTCCTCTTTGTCAGGGTCAGTCTAGAGAGAGTATGTGTTATTATTGTATCCCGTGTAACTCTACACACCACCGGCACAGTGAAACGAGAGACGCTCTGCCATATCATACCATAAAAAAGAGAAAGAGCAAAGACACTTTCTTTCCCTTTTTACCTTTCCTTCTTGTTCAGTAAATATAGGGACATCTGGTGCTCAAGCTATTTAAAATCTGGAGATGATGTCTGGTGGATGGATGGAGATTAGAACATGCTCATGTTCTTCTACAAGCAGCACACTGAGAGAACGCAGCACCCTGTCCTGTCACCAACTGGCTAAAGATTACGTGATGTTCATCTACTTAACCTTTGTGTAGACACCTGGATAGTGGAAGGTGTGTGTGTGTGTGTGTGTGCGCTCATTTTACATGACTCAGCATTCTCACTGTAAACCTAATGTTATGTCGTCCTGTGAAGAACTGATGTCCCATCCAGGGTGTATATTCACCTCACACCCCGTGTTCCTCAGAGTGATTAGTGGCTCCACATCCACTGGACACTGGCCATAAGGATGTCTTTAAGCGACTCAGGATCATGAGAGGATTAGCAAAAAAGCCAAACAGAGCCTCAACTTTTACTGTACTATACAGTGGCAAGAAGAAGTATGTGAAACCTTTGGAATTAGCTGCATTTGTGTATAAATTTGTCTTAAAATCTGGGTTGTGTTTGATCAACAAACACAATCTGTTTCAACTAATACCGCACAGATTACTATATTGTTCTTGTGCATATTGAGTATACCATTCAAATATTCATAGTACATGTCGGAAAAAGAATGTGAAACCTTACGTGAAAGCTAATCAGAGATGGAAACATGGCATCCAATTAATGAGATGAGAATGGAGGTGTGGGATTGAGCTACTTTCACTTATATAAAACATTGAAACATTTTGAGTTTGTTATTCACAGGAAGCATCATTTAACATGAACCATGCCTTGAGATCTCAGAAGACCTACTATCAAATAATTTTTTGACTTGCAGAAAGCTGGAAGGGGTTACAGAGTTATCTCAAAGAGCTTAGGTATTCATCTGACTGCTGTTAGTGAAAGTGTCTATAAATAGAGACGATTTATGTGGCTACTCTTCCCTAGAAGCAGCATTCCAGCCAAGTACAACTGTCATTATGGTAAAAAAGAACCCTAGAGTTACAGCTAAAGACTTGAGGAAATCACCTCAAATCAGCATCAAATGTGCTACACAATAGTTAACATTTCTGCACACTTGAAATTTGTGAAATATTTTGTGGACTAATGAACATGCAGCGCTATGTCTAGAGCAAAAAGGGCATCACTTTTTTTTTTTAATTTATTATTATTTTTATAATTATATTTTATTTTTAAAATAATAATAATAATATATGTATATATATATATATATATATATATATATATATATATATATATATATATATATATATATATATATATATATTATGTTATATATGATCTGCTACAAACAGCAGACCCTGCCATTGCACAATGGCTGCTGTTTGTAGCGGATCATTCAATCCACATGATTTGGCACAGGTTCTACCCCGGATGCCCTTCCTGACACAACCCTCCCATTTTTATCTTGGGACCCGGGACTGAGAGTTAACTCTTCAGCAGCTGGGGTGGCATCCCTGCCCAGGAATCGAACCCAAGCCGTGGCAATGAGAGCTCAGGATTCTGCTGCTGGACCACCAGGAGGCCAAAAAGGGCACCACATACCTCATGAAAACATCATCCCAGTGATAGAAGGGGCATCATGATGTGGGTCTGCTTTACTGATTTAGGGCCTGTACCACTTGCCATCATTGAGGAAAAAATGAATTCCCAAATTGATTAAGAGATCACAGTGTGGCTGATGAAGCTCAGTAGAAGCTTGGTGATGCAGCAGGACAATGATCCTAAACATCAAAGTAAATCTATTACAGAGTGGCCTCAAAAAACAAAAAAAAGAGGCTAATCCGCGGTTACAGGAAACGCTTGGTTGAGGTTATTGCTGTCAAAGGAGGATCAACTAGCTATTAAAAAGTGTTCACTTAGTTTTTTCATTGCACTGTGAATGTGTAATGGGATGTCAATAGAGACATTAAAGATTATAACTGTTTGTGTGTTGTTGGCTTAAGCACATTGTGTTTGACTCTGATAAAGATGAGATGATATTTTATGACTAATTAATACAGAAAACTAATTCCAAAGGGTTCATTTACATTTTCTTGCTACTGTACATACACTATATGGCTAAAAGTATGTGGACATCTGGTCATTACAACAATATGTAGTTCTTCCCCAAACTGGTGCTACAGAGCACACAATTGTTTATACATGTCTATATATGCTGTAGTGTTGTAAGTTCCCTTCACTGGTACTAAGAGACTCAAACCAGTTCCAGCATGACAATGGCCTTGCGCTCAAAGCAAGCTCTATATGGTGTGTTAAGGTTGGAGTGGAAGAACTGGAGTGGAAGGTCTCTACAGAGCCCTGACTCTGACTCAACCCCACTCAACACCTTTGGGACAAATTAAAATTTCAAGTTTGTGCCAGACATCAGTGCATATCCTCTTGTGCATTTGTTGTTGAATGAACACAAATCCTCCACAGCCAAGTCTATTCTATTGCAAAGCCTTCTTCAAAAAGTGGAGGCTGTTATAACAGCAAATGGAGAACAACTCTGTATTAATTGCTCATGGTTTTATAATGGGATGTCCAGTACTCAGTGTTCATATACCTTTGGCCACATAATTTACACTGTAAGAAAACTGTTTATTCGGAATACAATTTGGCACATGGGGTAGCCTCGATATAAATCCTTGAGTCATATCTATCCCACCCCAAGCTATCCCATTTGTGTCAGTGTCCAGTGTGAGTAATGGCAAGGGGAAGGTCAGATAATGAAGGGGAGAAGAGCTATGTACTGAATTACTCTATATAACCCCACTGAAAACCTTTGGGGTGACTCTAGTGTAAAGCCTTCAGAGAAGAGTGGAGCACTTTATAGCAGTAAAGGAGGATTGAATCTGACACGGGAAGTTCAACAAGCCCATCATCTCTTCTTTATATTTATTTCATTTATATTCATGATGAAAGTGTCTGCTATTTGAATAAATATCTTAAATACTTTTTAAACTATAAACACACATTTTCCGTTTTTTATTCTTTTTTGACAAACTTAAATTTATAAATATGTATAAAATAAATATGAACCACTTAACACTACACATCTTACAAGCCTGTGTTACTATAAACCACATTCTTGCCAGAGATCTTAGATTTACTCTTCCTCAGCTAACCAAATCCCACCCAGAGCTCAGCTGGAATATTTTCTATTTCTGGCGGACCAAACTCTAGCCAAACAGATACAGTTTACTTTATGTTTGTTTTGGTTGACCAGAGACTCCAGACTCCAGCCAGGGCTCAGTCTAATGCTGTCTGACACAGAAACACTGCACCAGCAATAAGCCAGACGTGCTGAATGTGGACCAGACTCAGCCCAGGCTGCTATCTGGGGTGGGTGCGAAAGTCAGGTGTCCACATACTTTTGGACATTATTTTTTATTTTACTAAAACCTCAAGTAAGAGTTGTAAATGAGATTAACCAGGAGTGTTAGGAGCAATGAAAACACCACTATGGACCAGGGAGCTGGAGTGAAAGTTGAGTCGATTGTAAACTTTAAACTTTAAACATCCTGAATTAGCACAGGACTTGATCTTTTCTCACTCGAGTTTTTTTCCACTAACTCTGTTAATAGATCAGGTTTAATACTGTAACTAAGCCCTCTTTTCTGTACACCCCCCCCACCCCGATTAGGATGCTGGCCTGCTGCCATATTGTCCATAACCCCGGTATCACTACATCACTGCACTATTTTTGGACTTTTGCTATACTGTAGTCACGAATAAAATCCATCCAGGACACTCCACAAATCTTAAATGTTCTGCTGTAGGTTAGAGGCCAAAACTATGACACCATTATATCTCAGATCAGCTGAAGTGACCGTAAACCGTATAATCCTCCATTTTAGACAAGACACAAGGACTGCTCTGTTTTGCCCCGCCCATAAGCGTACGTCACCAGCAACGCTCCATTCCTTGTGTAAGTCCCGCCCTTCCGCACGCGCTCTTCGCCCGCCCTGTTTAACTACGTGCTTGGTTGTGAGTTCCCCCTGTGGAGAGCGTCGAGAACAACGGAGCTGACAGCGGCACCTCCAGTCAAGGGGAAGATGGAGACCAGGGATTCTGACTTCAATATACTCTTAGCCACTGATTCGTACAAGGTGAGGAGACGCTTATGCTTTATGTCGGTCTCAGGTCCAGGATCAGCGGCTCGGCTCGTCGGAAGACGCTGGATGCTGGATGCTGGATGCTGAATGATGAATGATGAAACGGGGAAAGGTGCTTTCGTATTGTCGAGGCCATCACGTTGTGTCTCGGGCTGCGCTCAGTGTGTGTGTGTGTGTGTGTGCGCGCGCGCGCGCGCGCGTGTGTGTGTCATCTCGGTAGGCCAGACCGGGAGGAGGATATGGCAGGTAGAGTGATTTTTTTTTTTACAGGACGTTAGGGTCAGTAAGCTGACTGCTGCCCGGCTCCGTCCTCCAGACAGACAGGTGAAGAAGGTAAGGAGCCGGCTCCAGATTTCAGGGCGTCATGAGGCTGTAGATGATTGATTGCAGCGAACCTAATGAGCTCCTCGTGTACTGAGGATGACTTGACATGTCCTTGCTTTAACACACACACACACACATACACACATCCGCTCCTGGAAGCAAAACTGAAAGCATTGATATCTCACTTTGAGGAAAGTGAAAGCTACCATGCAGCCTTTTCTTTATGGCAGTGCGCACTTTGCTGTGGACGTGAAGCACGTGATGGTCGAGGATGCACGCTCATAGTTAATCAGCTCCTTTTCATAGCAACGTACAGCTGATGTGTGTGAGAAACAGAGCAAACATTGCACAGTAGGATAGTGTCTCAGTGACACACACACACACACACCTACAGTGAGAGGTCACTGCATGAGAACCAGTATCCTTGCTGTCACAGCTCAGTCTGTAAATTGATGAACTCATTCTGACTGAGGTGCAGTAAATTTCCGTTCTCTTCCAAGTCTATATCCAGCTCCAGACAGTGGGTTAGATGTGTTGGGAAGGTTTATTTACAGCTCATTGTGTCATGTGGGAAGAGATTTAACATTAGAGGGTGAACTTTTCATACCACACAGCTCTCACAAGTTCACAAGCGTGTGTGTGTGTATACTTGGAAAGACCCCAGGTTTTTATCATGACATAATGCACTAACATGAAGCCAGCCTGGAAACTACTGGACAGCTCTAAGTGTTTTCATTTTTTAAAACAAAATCTGCGTTTAGAAGTTTTGATATGAAACTGATAACGTTCACCGAGCTGTCGGCGCTTCACGTCATCACATCACACAGTAGCAGGAACCTGATGCTGTGTTCACATGTTTACTGTAAATTAACGGGTTATGAGTGATGACTGCCGGGAATTTGATGAACAACATGATAATATATGCTGTGTAAATCCTGCTTGGGTTATTTGTTGGGATAGAACATTTTTTCCCATAATGAATTAGGAATACAGGATCTTGATTCACAGTTTCATGAATGAGAGTACAGTAAAGTCATGAATGAGCTGGACGCCTTGGACGATGACCAGAGTCCCACTTGCAGTTTTTTAAGGATATGCTGTAGACTCAGCATTGAGTGAGTAGTGTTTGCTGGAGTAGAAACCTTTAATAACTCTATAAATAATGTGTGTGTGTTTTGACATGTCATTGTGCTTCATCCTCTCACTTACCTGAAACTCTTGAGCTTTAGGTGGTGTGAATGGATTCCTAGGTGGGGCAGGTGATGTTAGAAAAGATTTCCTGTTTAAGACTGTGACCATGTGCATGGAGTAATTTATATAATTGACAACATTTAGTGTGGTTCTACACCCGGAAAAAGGCAAACAGTTTGGAAAAGAGTTCAAATAGCTGCTTTTGTTATTATGATCCTTTTGTTATAAATGAAGGATGAATAGAGCGAGACATTTGGCGCGAGTTGTCCATTTTTAAATAGCCAGTGCGTGGCTGGTTGTGTGAAATACACATGCAGTATGAACGCAGTGGTGCCGTGTGAAGTCGAAGATGTGCTGGAGAAAAAGAGAACTGGGGGAGGAAAAAACAGACAGCGTTAGCTTCTAAGTAAGACTGCTGTTGTGTACATATGGGATATGTAGTTACCAGTTATTACAGGTATTAGTGCAGACGTTATGTGCTTATGTTTACACTTCCATTTGGCACTCAGCTGCTCTTATGTCCGTGTTGGTCAGCATCACTGCAACATGTCTGTGTTGCTGTGTACGGTCAGTGTGAGCTGGCCCTTTTTCAATGGGATAGCTTGTGTGTGGTTTTGGAAATAGTTTCTTATTAACACTTTGGTTAAATAACCACATCGCTGTCATTGTGTCCAAATGACACTGGACCTGTTAAGCTGTAAAGAATAGTATTATGGAAACATGAGCATTGTGGTGAGGAGCATTAAAAAAATAAAAAATTCAAGTGTACTCGGATTAAATGCTGATGATCTGTGATATAGAAGTGCTTTAAAAACCACGCGTATATATACACACACTGCACTTTTCTTTTGCCATTGCTGTGTCCTCGGAACGGAGAGCATGTCGTTCCCCTCCTTCTTGTGTTGCGCATGTGCAGCCTAGCTACAGCTGTTCAGCTCTCCAGAGAGAGAGAGAGAGAGAGACACCCAGCAAAGCGAGTGGTCGTGGATAAAGTGTAGCTGAGACGCCAAAATGGAAGCCGGAAGTGTGTGATGGAGATCAAGTCCTGCGGCTCTCAGTGCATCCAGTGCTGCCCTTAAAGAAAAGGTCATTGCTCCATTCAGGGAAACGGAGCTGTCGGAGTTGGGCTAGTGCAAACTTGAAAGGTGTTCATGCACAGTCCTAGCATGTTCTTCAGTCTACTCTGTTAACTGTCTGTGTGTGTGTTGTAATGCAGTAACTGTGTGTGTATGCTACAAATTATAGACTGATATTTAGGGTGTAGAATGAATCCTGAAAGCAGCGCAGTGAGGCGGTGAGGCAGTGGGTAGAGCTGTCTCCTCACAGCTCAGGGTCTAAGCTCTGGTTACACAAGTCTGTCCACTTCTTTAGTAGACTGGCTGTGGTGCAACAGATCAGTGTCCCATCCATGCTGTATTCCCATCGTACTCCCAGTGTTCCCAGAATCCGGATTCAGCATGACCCCAAACCAGGATGCTGAAGCTAAATATATAAATGAAAAAACACTTGACTGAGTAAATGACCAGGCAGAAGTCTTCGCTCTCCACTCAGTCTGGGATTTTTGCTGTTTACCGGTAAACCCGAGCGTGTTCGTACATCACACTCTACCTGAACCCCCTTCAGCAAGATGCGAGTCCCAACCTCTGTAATGGTAGTGTTGGAACACCAAGGACGACATCATTTAACGGCTGGTTTTTAACTCCTCTAGGACTTATTTATTTATTTGTTTGTTTGTTTACCTGCTTGTTTTTATTTGTTCATTTTATTTTGGCTGATTCAAATGAAAAGATTTTTAATTAAGTAAAGCCAGCCAAATATAGAAATGAACACAAATTCAAGCAATCTTGCAAAATTAGCCCAGTTTTTTCACACAATTGGAGTCGTCATGACAACACTCATTCACCCAAATCCATCATTAACACATCTCTCAGAGAAAAACATTACATACCTGTCCTCTCTGCTAAAAGTAGAAATTTGCAATTTCACAAATTCAACAAGTTTTCTGCAGAAACTATTACTACAGGAAAAAAAGACTGCAAAATCGAGTATATTTGGCTGTAACAATCACAACAAAACGTCCACCTCAAGTACCCTTGTCTTGGGTCTTGGATGTCTTTATCCCTCACTGCCAGTCAAATAACTAGCACACTTATATAGTTATACAGAAGTGTTGCCATGGCTACAAGCCATGCTATGCATTTCGTTTTAATAACCAGCCATCACTGACCCCGAGTGACCCCCCCGGTTCACCTCAGATTCTGAACACGGACCATTCCTGAGAGAAACAGTGAAATATATATATATATATATATAGCTTGTGAGTGCTTGTTGTTCTTGTCCTATTGTTGTTGTGAAATCTCACACTATGTGTCTGAATCTAATTAATGTTCTCCTTATACTCTCTCCAGCTGCTCTCCTGAACTCGGCTCTGATTCTGTTGAACATTAGATCTGATCCTTGTTTGTTTCTCTCCGTCCCTTACAGGTCACGCACTATAAACAGTACCCACCCAACACTAGTAAAGTGTACTCCTACTTCGAATGCCGTGAGAAGAAGACGGATCCGACCAAAGCCCGGAGGGTTAAATATGAAAAGACGGTCTTCTACGGCTTGCAGTACATTCTTCACAAATATTTAAAAGGTATCTGTAGTGTGATTCCTGTGTCTCTGTATCACCAGTCTGTGATCCAGCATGTGTGTATGACATTGTGACACATGTTTGTTTCTCTGTGGATCGTAACGATCGTCCAAAAACTTGATGGAAGCCTGACATTTAGTGTGTGAGGAAAACACACCTCAGACAGCTTCAGGCATTATAGAGCACTGAGTAACACCATTACCAGCAGCACCAGTACCTAATTTTGTACCATTTTTTTCCTCATTAAATTTGTTTATTTCAGGAATTTATTGGTTTTGTATCATTTTGTGTCATAAAAATTTCTTTAAATATTAAGATCGCTTGATACTCTCGAGTAGGTATACCTGTGTATCTAATGAGACATTCGACAGGCGCCAGTAGTATACTAGACAGAACTAATAACACACACACACACATCCCCTCTCTCTCTCTCTCTCTCTCTCTCTCTCTCTCTGTCTCTCACATCAGGAAGCGTGTTTGGTTACCAGATCCACATACCCTGCTTCATCTTCACTCATTTCTAATGCTTTATTCCTTCTTCTTCATGTTTACCTGATCTGCCACTCATGTGTCTGGTATTTTATCGAGAATCTATCCCCTGACATGTGCCCCGAGTCCCCCGAGTCCCCTGAGTCCGCTTGGTCCCTCGCTCCCTGTGACCCTAGGTTTTTTCCCCCAGCTTTTTTCCCCCCAGCACCTTACAGAGCAGATACAAAGCACGAGTAGTAGATCTCCGGAAAATAGCTCTTCATCATCATTTATTCATCACCTGACAAAGCTGATAAAACAGCAGTGCAGTATGTAAGGATATATACACACTTCTTCTAACAGCTTCTTGTTACCAGGCAGATTGGACAGCTATGACATCACCGGATGCTCGACTGAATTTCCTTCCATAAGCACTGAATGACTTTCAGAGAATTTTAATCACACAAGGCGGTGTGGCATTTTTTATTTTATTCATTGCCAGATCATGTATATTTAACTAAATTAGGTTCCCCTACTTCCCAGTGTACTATGAGTACCAAACATGGGCACAACAACTATATTCATAGATATATGCTGGAAAAGTGTTATTGTTATTATTATCATTTATTATTATTCTCTTCCACACTGACGCACTCATTCTGTGATCGTTCCTGGCTGACAGGGAAGGTCGTCACTCCCGAGAAGATTCGGGAGGCACGGGAGGTGTACCGAGAACACTTCCAAGATGACGTGTTCAATGAGAAAGGCTGGAACTACATACTGGAGGTACATTCTTGCAGTTTTTGGACATTGCACCAGGCTTTTTAAGTTACAGAATATTGTAGCGGTTGTTCAGTATTGTAATATCTTGATGTATTATTATACGAACTTTATGTACAGCATCTATTCTAAATTCTTTCATTTGAGATTTTTCACTCTGTGGTGTTCTCTATTCCTCTAGGGATATTATGTATAAATGTGTATACTCACATTGAGCATAATTCATCCATGTTTGTAGTAAAATTGTGTGTAAAATTGTTCGTCTCTGACCAAGTACGCTAGCACATGGGAAGCCATAAAAGTAATAAAACTTCATGTTGTATAAAAAGTGCTCCATGCAAATCACAGCCCCTCCAAAAGTATTGGAACAAGATACCCCCTCAGTCGTCTCTGTGTTTCATTGTAAATTATAATCTAGTTCTTCTGATTCTTACTGCTGATGAATCTAGTGTCATGGTCTCTGTATTTCTGACCTCGAAGTCTTCCTTGAAGGCCAGATAGTGATACTTCACTCCTGTCCTGTGGAGGTTGTTGGTGACATCAAACTGAATGTTTGTGAGATTTTCTTCACACAGGTCACAGTGTTTCTGTCATCATTGTTATTCTTCTACTTGACTGATCTGCTTAATGTCTGGTTGTTACACCAGTGGTTTCTTTCTTAGTCACGACATTCCAGATCGTTGTGTTTTCCATGCTTAGTGCTTTTACAATGGCCCTGATGGATTTCACTCTTTTTCATAGCTTTAAAATGGAGTGGTAATCTCCCATAGACAGCTCTCTGGTCTTTATGTTGGTTTATTTACAAATGCAGCCTTCACAGGTGAAACTCGGAGCTCAGTATTTTCACAAAAACAACAAGAACTACCACCACCATGTTCCAGTAGTTTTGGAAGTAAATGTTTGTTTGAAGTAGATCATGTCAAGGCAATTTAGTGTCCTTATGTGTATATTCATGCAGGAGTACAAGTAGGATAGAAAGGTTTTTCTGAGGTTTATAGAATTTTCATAAATCCCACATTTCTTTTTTAAAGTGCTTGGATTAACAATTTTCACTAATAATTAAATCTCTTCATATCCAGCTTGCTAAATGATGACTGTTGTTCACAGATGCTGTGAGCTTGGTGCTCTCTCTCTCTCTCTCTCTCTCTCTCTCTCTCTCTCTCTCTCTCTCTGACTTGAATTGGGATCATGAACAACAACTCGTTCGAGTTTATATACCGTGTGTTTTTGTGGTTTCTGGCTTTAGAAGTATGATGGCCATCTGCCCATTGAGATCAAGGCTGTGCCGGAGGGAAGTGTGATTCCGCGTGGAAATGTCCTCTTCACCGTGGAAAGCACAGATCCTGAGTGCTACTGGCTTACCAACTGGGTGGAGGTCAGTGTTTCACAGCATGCCAAAACTTTTCTCAAATAAATACTGATGACGGTAATTTCTATAACATGATGAAGCATAATAAACAGCAGAAGATGTTTTAAGGAAATTGCAGCATTGCTAACAAGCTACACTCGCCTCATCGCGATCTGTGTGTGTGTGTGTTATACTTGTTTATAGGATTTAAAGAATATCTGCCTGATTGTTGAGTTTTTATCTCGGCTGACGGCAATAATATTTTTTATAACAATGCTTATCTCTGAGTGCTTGGCCTGCTGGCACATTTTTCTGGAACATCTCAAATCAAAAATGGAAGGGCCATATCTGTGTGTGTGTGTGTATGTGTGTGTGTCTGCCGTCACCAGTGGGTCGGAAATTAGCACTAAGCCAAATAACAGCTAGGTTACAACTAATCTCATGTCCTATATAAAATAAAAACACAGAACCCAGAGTTGAGTGTTATCCACTCACTCTGATGCTGTATGTCTCCAGGTGCTCTGTACAGTGTGTGCTTCAGCAGCAGGTTAATTGGAGGCACCACTGGAGTAACATACTATTTACAGTAATTTACTGACTTAATAGTTTTCAGCTCTGGTGTCCTGAGCAACCCTTGACGTATATACTGAGTCACACTGAAAACAGGAACCAGCCTTATGTTTAAAGGTGATGCTGTAAGTTAATTGCTGGTGTGTGTGTGCCACTAAAAACTGTAAATAAGCAATTATAAAATTTTTTAAAATGAGCATCTTAAAAACAGTAGAAAATACACTGTTTTCCTGATTTATTAGTACTATGTGTGTATTTTCTTGGTTTGAGTCTGGCTGTAGGCTGACTGTCTAACAGACTGATTGTGTAGTAGGTAAATTTAGAGGCCTTGGAGAAATGCCCTTGGCTCCCAGACTGTGTTGTCTCTCAGCCAGACGTTACTTATCTATTCTTGATGTTATGCGACTTTTGGCACTACTTTGTATCTTCCTTCAACTTTGGTCATGCTGTAATGTCAGAATTGTTTGCCCTTTTCTAGATGAGCTGAATTTTATTGAGCATTTCATTAATATCTGTATTTGCCATGAAATAGCTGTTAATGCTGATGGGGCAATAAACTTGAATCCAAACTTCCTTCAACTTTGTGTGAGGGTTTAAAGGTATTTAAAGGTAAGGACCAGCATGATTATGTGTTAAAGACATTACTGAGGTCAGGTTCAGTAGTACTGCTCAGGTGGTTATTCTCCTCAGACGAGGAATGGGTATTACCTGATTTGTGACACATGACACTTTAGCAGCATGTGACTGCCTCAACCATGTGCATGTCTCACTCCGTAAGGCACCAAATAATCTCCTGCTACATGACTCACATTATTGTTTTTTCCCCGTGTTTATCAGTATCGTTGCTGAATAACCGTGTAAATATGTCTGTAAATCAGGGAACGGAGCTCGGCTTATGTACGGATGGTTATCATGTGAAAATTATTCCTTAGCATACAATTAAAGAAGCTAAATATGTGTAGTAATCAAACTGAGTGAGATTGTTTAGGGGCTAGAGACTGCAAGGGCTAGTGAGATTAGATGGCTGGTTCAAAACAAAACATTAACGCCCACTATACAATGGCTTTTGTACGATTTTCCCCAGATTTACCCCCAAGTACTAATGCTAATGTGAGAATTGGCTCATTTTCAACTTATTGAGTGAGAAATCCATAGGCGTCTCCTCGAACTGTGATGAGAGAGGAATATTCACCTCCTCAAACTGTCGTGTGTACTGTAGAGTCAGTGTTATAACAGAAGAAAAGTCTGTATGGTGTTTAATCTGAAGTAGTCCATCACTATAAACATTTCTCCTAATGTCATCTCTCAAAGACTATCCTGGTTCAGATCTGGTATCCCATCACGGTCGCAACCAACTCCCGTGAGCAGAAGAAGATCCTGGCCAAGCATCTCATGGAAACATCAGGAACTTTGGAGGGACTGGAATACAAGCTACATGACTTTGGCTACAGAGGAGTTTCATCACAAGAGGTGACTAAGAATATATTTGGACATGTTGTGATAACACTCATCAGTGGTACACAATTAAAATAAAGGACTCTTATTGGCTCTTGGTTCTAGACTGCAGGCATCGGCGCCTCGGCACACTTGGTAAACTTCAAAGGAACAGACACGGTGGCTGGGATTGGAGTTGTTAAAAAGTACTATGGCACAAAAGACCCAGTGCCTGGATTTTCAGTTCCAGCTGCAGAACACAGGTGGGTTTGATGTGTCCACAGTCACCATTCTGATGGAAACACTCAGTAACGGTCTGGACTCTTTATTAATACACACACAGGCATGCTGTAGATGTGCTGGATGACCATGCTTAACATGCCTGTGAGGTACAACGAAGCACATCCTGGCTTGGGCTGTATAGCCCACAGTATCTTCCCACTTTGCACTACATTTCATAGAATCTTTCTGGAGTATGTGTGCTTATCCTAGAGTGCTGATGACAGAATTGCTTCCTGCATTCTGGACCATTAGTGCTGCTTGAATTCATGGTGAAATGCATTGTGGGTATGTTACTGAGCTGTCATTGCCACTATAACATTGTGGACTGTGCTGCCCCCGTGTGGCTATCGTGACTTACAGCTAGCATGAATAAGCTTTAAATAGAAGCCATAGGTGTGTGCATGAAATTATACTTAATATACTTATATAAAACATCAATCCACTCTAACTTCCCTCTGTGTCCACTTTTCTAAAGCACAATCACAGCATGGGGTAAAGACCACGAGAAAGACGCCTTTGAGCACATTGTGAAGCAGTTCCCCTCGGTGCCCGTGTCCATAGTCAGCGACAGCTATGACATCTACAACGCCTGTGAGAAGATCTGGGGTGAGGATCTGAGGGAGCTGGTGGAGAAACGGAGTGCGGATGCTCCTCTGGTAGTGCGGCCAGACTCCGGGAATCCTCTAGACACTGTACTGAAGGTAATGAAGAACATTTTTGGCCATCAGCATGTTTACCCCAAAAAACAATCAACTTGTTATGTTACAGATTACGCAAGGATAAAGGGCTGATTCTCATAGGATTATCGCTGCCTTATTTTACAGGTCTTGGAGATTTTAGGCAAGAAATTTATTCCTGTTGAGAACTCCAAAGGCTACAAGGTGCTTCCTCCCTACATTCGGGTCATTCAGGGTGACGGTGTGGACATCAATACGCTGCAGGAGGTACAGCATCTTTTCCTGGCATCTATACTAGTCTATTATTGCAGCGGTTGCTCAGATGGTTCTGGGTTACTGATCAGAGGGTCAGGGGTTCAAGCTGCCACTGTTGGGCCACCAAAGAACTCTCTCCTCTCTGCTCCAGAGGTGCTGTATTGTAGCTGACCCTGACCTCTGACCCCAAAGTCCTAGTAAGCTGATAAATGTGAAGAAAAGAATGTTAGTGTTCTGTAATATATATGTGATAAAGTCTTCTTTTACACACTGAATATCAGCAGTGTTTGCTTTAGCCGGTGGTCATTGTTTTGTGTTTGATTACGCTGTAGATAGTGGAGGGGATGAAGGAGCACAGGTGGAGCATCGAAAACATCGCGTTCGGATCAGGAGGCGCACTTCTGCAGAAACTCACCCGAGATCTTCTTAACTGCTCCTTCAAGTGCAGCTACGTGGTGACAAATGGATTGGGGGTGAGCCTTCTAGGAACACTGCTTAAATTTACCCTTTATCACTGTTTCAGAACTGAAAACTGCACTGAAAAAATTTGGTGTCTGGTGTAAATATTTTGCATGTTTGCAGGCAATTTACATCTAAAATATAAGACAGTCGGCTCAAAAATTATTGGCACCCTTCAAGGAAATGGACAAAAATTGCAAAGATTTTCTGTTCCTTGAATTAGAAAGTGTCTATTTTCCTGTAAGGAATATCATTCCATACTTTTAAGAATAGCAAGTTCTTCTAAATCCTGTTTACACATTCAGGACATTCTTCTGTTCGAAGATACCAATGCTGTCTTTCAGTTCAATAAACATAGAGGGAATTCATTTTAAAACAAGTGCATATTATAATTCATGATGGCACAATTCCACTTTTTATCCCAGCAGCAATATCATAAATTAGAAATATAATAAAAATCAACAGAAGAAAAACAAGTCAAGATTTCTAATATGTAAACATTTCCATTTCCAAAACTCATTTCTTTCCCAAGTCCAGTTCCAGGCTTTGAGATTTGATACTCCATTAAATATCTGACATGTTTAATCCACCTTTTATTACTGGTATTTTCCCCCTGAGTACTTCAGTAGCAGCTGCTTTTGTTGTGGTGAGAGCCGAGTTGTGTGCAGGTCTGTAGTTCTGAAGCAGGGTATGTAAATAATGTGGATTATATTACCTACACACCTGTCTGAATACAGCAGGTTTTAGTTTGAATCTTATGGCACTAGAGAGCCACTGGTGTGACCTCATGAGGGACCTTCAGGAGGATATAACCCTGTGAGCAGCAGTGATCTTCATGCCCTCTGGAGGAGATACAGATGAGTTCAGTAGTAGTCAGGTCTGGATAAAGGGATTGTGTTAGCAGGAAGCAGGTTCTATAGTCAATAAAGTGAAGAAGAAATCTTTAGGATCTAGTGTTTGTGATGATGGGTGTGTTTGTGTGAGAATTTAAATCTACAATCATATGCAATGACAGTAATGATGATGATGATGATGATGATTAATAGGTGCAACTGTTAGGGACATCAGTTTTATACAGATTGATGAAAGGTAATGGATCTTCTTCCAGGAAAAGATGTCAGAAAGGCAGCCTTAGTTTTTGAGTTCTCTCATTCGGTTAGTTTAGAAAACTGCAGAGAAAAAGCAAGAGAAATGCTTTTTATGATAAACAAAAGTATACAGCAACTAAAATAAAGTTATACGATGCTCTTCTATTTAAACTTACTGATGTAGTAGTCAAGCTTTTTTTTACTTCTTGTCCAAATAACGTAGAAAAATATTTCTGTTTAGAAACCCCACCTCCATGTCGAGATGGCATGATTGACAGGAGACTCATCTAAACGCGGCCATTTTATAGACGCTCCCAAATTGCACTGGATAAAATCGATATCAGACAAAACCATGGTGTTTATTATAATCTGTTGCTTGTGGGCTGGTCGATACCTTCCGTGTGTCCGTACAACTATTCCCGTCAGCCTCCACTGCTTAATTTGCATTCAGATATTTGAATATATATAAAAATTAAGTAAAGTCTACTTTCATGCTTTCTTTGCAGGTAAACGTCTTCAAAGACCCTGTAGCAGACCCCAACAAGAGGTCAAAGAAGGGTCGCCTGTCTCTGCACATGACGCAGAGTGGAGATTATGTGACCCTAGAGGAGGGGAAGGGTGAGCTGGAGGAGTATGGAGAGGTACATTCTTTCGCTTTTTATTTTCCCCTATTGTGACATTACTATTGTGTATTAATAAAATGTATTAATACATTTTATTATGTATTATTCGTACAGTGCTGAGGAATTCTTGAATCTGAAGGTGTTGATGAATTATCTATAACAGCACAGCTCTGAGAGTACTCCCAGCAGTGATGATTCAAGATGCATGTTAAGAGCTAAAGCTAAAACCTAACAGAAGCTTTGGTACTGCTTTATATAAGGATCTGTTTATTTAACATTTGTGGAAAGAGTCTCTGGTGTCAGGGAAAGTCTATAAGACAGAGCACTGCAATTTCTGGTTTCTCAGCAACTTGATAAAAAAAAAGACGGGTGAAAGTGAGGGAAAGACCATGTTTATAAAAGCTATAATGTGAGTGAGAACAGAAACTAAATATAAATATAATGCATGGATTTATACAGTTAAGGCCACATATTTTCAGAAACCAAGGCTAAAGCTATTCCTTCGCAGTTTCTCAAAACTCCACACATTTCATGTAACATCAGAGATCATTTTAAAACAATCCATTACAGACAGGATTATTTCTGCTTTAAGTGACTAGATAAGAATTCCCTCTTTTAAATGCGCACTGGTCACTGACTCTTTAAACAGAAAAATGAATGAATAGAAAAGAATGAATAGTTCATTGTCAGATTTCCTCTGGCTGTATTTAAGTGTCTGCCTTTAGAGCCAGAGACTTTCGGACCTTCTGACCTCCAGGTTAGGTCTGATCCCGTACACACCACAGTCCAGTACCACAGTCCAGTACCACAAGCATGTGTACAAACAATTGTACGCAGATATAAAAAAAAACTTCGACCACACTTCATTCATCATTCATGATGGAGGCACAAATTAACTCCTATGGATAAAAATAAAGCTGAAAACTGAACCCCAAGACAACAATAGAGGAAGTGCTGAAGGCATCGGGCACATGCTATCTGGCCAAAATTATGCAGGCATCTGACCCACACACTTACAGGAGCATTCTGGATCATTTCATTCCAAAACCAAGGGCATTACTGTGGAGTTGCCCCATTGCAGTTAAGAGCTTACACTCTCCTGTGAAGACTTTCTTCCAGACTTTGGAGTGTGTCTATGGAAAACTCTGTCCATACCGTCAATAAAACCTTTGTGAGGTCGGTCATTAATCCCAGACAAGAAGGACTGGCTTATATTCAGTGTTCTAACTCATCTCAAATATCTTCTGTGGGGATGAGGAACCCCATGAGGATGAGGGGATGTGTCACCTCAAGTCAGAGTTCTTTTTAAGCCACTGAGGTTCCTCCACATCAGACTCCTAAGACCATGTCTTTACTGACCTTGCTTTGTGTACAAAGGCACAGGCATGCTGGAACGGGAAAAGGGATGCAAACCCTGAAAAACAGCTCCAGACTCTAATCTCTCCTCCACCACACTTTAATATTGCACTAATACTGATATATAGTATTAATACTAATACTGTGTATTCTGGTACATAGCATTCTCCTGGCATCCACCAAACCCAGATTCACCCATTAGCCTGCCAGAAGCATAAATCATCACTCACCAACTTTTATAAACAAACAATTAATCTCAGGTGACAATCTCTGGTGAGTTTTTCCCTAAAAGAACAGAAATTAGAAATTTTTTTGAATTTACATGGCATCATGAGACAGGAGGAAATATCTAGAAATACAAGACATGAAGCAGAACCTCAAAACATCAGATGGAAATTTGCAGCAGGACAATAGAGCTCCAACAACAAAGTGAAAGTATTGGCATAGCAATCACAAAGTACTGACCTGAATCCTAGAGAACATCTGTAGCCTGAACAGAAAGAGGAAGGAGACTCACAAACCTGGCTGATTTACACCAGATCTGTCAGGAGGAGTGGGCAAAAAAATCTGTGAGAAGCTTGTGGCAATTGAATGACAGTTACACCAAACAGTAACAAAATGTAGGTAAAACCTCTGACCCATTTAGTAAATAAACGCTGTAACAAATCTGTCTATTAGGTGAAATGTGTGCTGAAGTAGATTTCACACAGGAAATATATGTGGTAACACGTGAAATGTTTAGAGTTGTGAAAAATGGGGTTTGAATGTCTTTAGCCTAAAAAACCCATTTTAGCTCAGCTGTAAATATCTGAGACTGTTATTTCTCTGCTTTGGTTGGAGTAAAATCTATATCATCGTATGTGTTCTGTTTCAGGATCTGCTGCACACAGTCTTCCATAACGGGAAGATCGTAAAGACGTACACCTTTGACGAGGTCAGAGACAATGCCCGGCTCAAGCAGAGTGAAGTCGAGGAGCTGCTTCACTGAGAGGCCAAAGCTTCTTTCCTCCTGTCCAAACACACACACTCCTCCTTCCCCTTTCCTCCTTCTTAAAAACCCTTAACTCCACAAGGTTGGAGATGTTTAAAAACCCCAGCACTGATAAAGAAAATGAGAGAATGTAACAGATGGAGAATAAAAGAGGGGAAGTGAGAGAGCGAGAGTAAAGAAAAGAGAGGAAGAAACTCTCACTCTACCCTGTGTTCTGTGTATGCAGCTGTTTTTCGGTTTGTAGTCTCTATAACGTGTCCTTTTAACGTTGGGGGAAAATAATCTAAAATAAAAGACGAGATTTAAATTGGCCGTTTCTCGTCTCCATGCATGAGCTCTCCGCTTCCTGCACGCCCGACCCAACACGTCAAGGGCTTTGATAACTGGTGTGTTGGGAGCGGGGAAGCTGTGCAGAGATTCGGGTCAGCGGAGCTGCAGAACTGGACATGAGAAACTTTCAATTTAAACTCTTTTAATGAGGTAATTGTACATGACCAAATGGTTGAGGCTTTGCTATTTTCTCAGATGTTTGTGGGAGACCATATTCTAAAAAAAACTGTAGATTTCTTTTCATGTGCTTGATTGACTGGAGAGAGAGATTTGTGAAACGTTGCTGAATGTGAACACCATGTATACGGACCAGGTCTTTTCTTTTTAATGCTGTTCCTTTATGCAATCGAGATGGCTAATTCGAAGGGATGCACTTTTCCGATTTAGATTTTTTTGGCCTTATTCATCTTAGGTAAATTTCCCTTCCTTTAGAGGAAACTATCCAAATACATTGTTAGATGTGAAATCATGTTGTAGGAATCTTCTCTAGTGTAAACACTGTAAAGTAGCTGTGTCTTGTAATGGGGGGGGGAAGAAAAAAACAAACAAAAAACAACCTTTTTTTGTACAAGTACAAATGTCACTTGCCTATGTTTTCTATGATGTAGAGAACAAAAAAAAATATGTCGGTTTTATTATTTAATGAGGATCATTTTAGAACAGCTTGGCTTCAGTATTTTGTATACTAACTGTTCATTCAATCTCCATAATCATTATTTTTTATGACTGAAGTAAATATTGTCACAATACTCACCGTAAATATCCATACATGATATGATATGTGGCCAAAATGCCTTCTCTCTTGTATATAATAATTGTTTATTTAAAGAGAGCTGGTTGCTTAGAGGAAATAGAAGTATATTGTTCTTATTTTTGTCTAATTCCCATTTTATACCAGGCGAAGAATCCATTTATTTGCTGAGTTTCATTATGGCTGAATTTGTTCAGTCAGCCTTTGGGGTTTGTGAGTGTGTGTGTGTGTGAGAGAGAGTGTGTGTGTTTGGTCTTGTGGCTCTAGATGTAGTTTATGATGCCTGCTCATTTTAATTTGTCTGATAGATTTATGTATATGTTGGGTGTCCCAGTTTTTGGTTTGTTTTTGTTTTTTTGTCATTGAACCTCTTTGGTTCTCTATTTTAAGTGACTCTGGCAGTTACTAAATTGTCAGCACATTAAAATCCCACCCTCTCTCTTTGCTTTGGTGTTTTGTTTTTTGTTTTTGTTTTTTTTTAATGGAAAAATCTCATGTTAATGCATTGAAAATGATAAGTGATATAAACACAGCTGCTTTGTTCCCTAGTGTTCAGTCACGCAGTAGCACATCATTAGCATAACGGTTTCAATTTAGAGAACGATTGTACAAGTGGTAGTTGTAAATAAAAGGCAATATCACATCGGGTGTAGTTTTTTTTGAAAGGTCAGTGAAGGGATACTTTAATTTCAGGGGTCAGGATGTCATGGATACCTCATTTCTAGTCATGTGGCAGCAGTACAAAATCCTACAGATAGAGAACAAGAGTTTCAGTTAGTGTTCACATCCAACATCAGCATGAAGAAAAATCTGGTTTGTGACTTTAACTGTGACGGGATGTTGGAACCAGATGGGCTGGTTTGAGTATAACTGTGTCTCTCTTGAGATTTTCACACACAACAGTCTCTAGAGTTTAGACTAGAATGTGAAAGGAAAAAACACTGAGCCAGAGACGGTTCTGTGGGTGGAAATGCCATGTTGATAAGAGAGATCGCAGGAAAATGGACAGATTATTTTAAGCAGTCAGGAAGGATATAGTAGCTGAAATAATCTCCTTTTAAAATCGCGGTGATCGGAACCACATCTCAGAACACGCAGCACATCAAATCTTGAGGTGGATGAGTTTCAGCAGCAGAAGATCACATCATCACACTCCTCACAGCCAAGAACAAGAATCTGACTCTATCATGAGAGACTTCCCCAGACTGGAGATTTTAGAAGATATGAAAAATGATCACCTGGTCTTTTTCCAGTCTTCATCTCTGCAGTTTGCATGAGTCTGTTCTCATTACAGCTTCAGATTTCTGTTTCTCGCTGACAAAAGTGGAATCTGATGTGGTCTTCTGCTGTTGTAACTCATCCACCTCAGGATTTAACCACAGTTCTAAAGAATGTTCATTTGAGTTACTGTAGACTTCTTGTCAGCTGAGATAGGTCTGCTCATTCTCCTCTCATCTCTCTCAAGTTGGTTCAGTCTGTAGATCCTCTGATCACTGGATCATTTTTTATCATATCATTGTGCATAAATTCTAGAGACTGTTGTGTGTGAAAATCTCAGGAGCTCAACTGTTTCTGAAATACTCTAACCAGCACACCTGGTACCAAAGTCAAAGTCACAGAGATCAGACATTTCCTTCATTCTGATGTTTGATGTGAAGATTAACTAAAGATCATGGCCTGCAGGATTGTACTGCTGTTATCTGATTGGCTGATTGGATAACTATATAAATGAGCAGATTTTCCTAATAAAGTAAAAGTGAGTATAAATACAGATCTACAGCCATAGTTCACATCTTCTTGTCTCATTCATATCAATCCCCAAACCCATCTGTGTATCAGCTACAGGTAACCTCTTCTCTAAAGCTGCCAGCATACTCATCATCTGATTTCATCTAACTCTTCTCAGATGTGATGAGCATCCTTTATGCTTTTTGGATCCATTCAGAGTACCACTGTTACCAGCTTCGGCTCACTCGTTAGCCAACAACCTGTTATCCATCTCTCCTGTACTGCCTACAAGCTAGCTATGTAATGCTTTGTTGCTCAGTGTGGCACTCACCTCTCAGTCCCATGCTAATGTGTGTCTTCTTTGCCCTGTGGATATGTACCATTAGTTTGGATGAGTGGACACACCCCTCCACCACCGAGCTTGTGCGGTTAGATTTCGCTAAAATGCAGTCGTTTCCATTCACCCATATCTATGCAGAATATCCGATACTCTGTCCAGTTTCACTGCAGCCTCCAACACTGTCCACTTGTTAAGCTCACTATGTTTTCCTGACCATTGTGCTACTTCAGCACCTCTGCTTTACCTTCACATGCCTTATCTAGCTGTCCAGCAGGACCAACAACAAGCACTGCTCGATGTTGTCCACGGCATTTGACCCATAACATTCAATGATGAACCTTAATAACACACGGGTTTTCTCGACTAATCATAGAGTTAATATTATAGAAATGTGATCACATTTTCAGCTTCTTAGGTTGAGAGTCTACACCGTTACCAAAACAGGAATCATCTGCACTTGTGGAGTGACCAGTAGCTCCATACTGATAACACCAACATGTGCTAACACTATAAAAGTTAAGAGAAGCACCTCAATAGCTAAGAACTTCAGCGCCTCTGTGATCTAAGTTGCTTGAAAAAATGTCACGGATGTCTGTCCTCAGATAAAGTGACATCACAGGAATAACCATGAAGCTCAATTTGTTTCATTCAGTCATTTTCTATCAGTCTTAGACCTTCAAGTGTAGACATTGTTCATTGTCTCGAGAATTTTTTGTCAATCCGGACTAGTTTAAAGCTAGAAATACAAAGCCAAAAATACGCCATGGACACCACAGATCGAATAAACGATCACTGTGTAGTTGAGTTTTTTCACTGTTTTAACTCTGACACTAAACCCTGCTTCCACGTCTGAAGACTGACTTGTGACGTCATTCTGCTAGTGTATTCCAGCTAGGACCAACATTTTTAAGAGTGAAGAATAAGAAAGGAAATGGTGATCATATGACAAGGATATTTACATTAAAGGCTATCAAATACTACATCATCTGGTCACTTTGTTGAAGGTTTCAGGATGCATGTGCATGTGATGGACACTGGTTATCCGGTGTCCACAGACCCACAACACCCTTCTGTATCACTCTTCTGGTCTTCCTGTGTGTCAGCTGTCTCTAATACAATGCTTTTGTTGCAGAGAAGGAATTTGTGGAATTCTCCTTTAGCGCCAATTCACATGGCTAATCTTTATCGCCTCTGGACATGATTTCAGATTATTATTTCCAATGACCTACATTCATGTAAACATCCCCAGTTCAGTCTGAGGGAAAATGAGAGCAGTTTGAAAAGAAATGAGATCAGACCGCACTTTTTTCCAGTTGTTGAGAATTTCATGAGTTCTGTAGCGCATGCGTGGTGCCGCTTCACATGTGAGAGGTTTGTTTAATTAAGAAAAAGTGCAATTAAAAAAAGCAAATCACATGAGTTGGTCGTTAGCGTCACTTTACGTCAACCAGTGTGTGTGTGTGTGTGTGTGTGTGTTAAGTCGTGGTGTGATTAGTCCTGCTGTGTGGAGTTAAGTCTGGAGGCGGAGGAGGAGCGCCAGCATCGTTAGGGAGGAAAAACCACGTCACTCTGTCAAAAAGTGCAATCTGAATTTAGAGAGAAAGTTTCAACCACACCAGATTCTTGCTTGTCTCCTAGAGGGATTTATACAAAAGATGCAGACGGGATTTCGGTTAAACCTGAGCCCAGTTAAAGAGCCACTGGGCTTCATCAAACTGGTGGAGTGGGTAAGTAAAGCAGGGCTGCATGGGCGCACTGGTGCTGCTGCTCCTCTGATCCATGCTGCACCATTTCTGCTGGATTTAACCCTTAAGGCCTGAAGACAAAAACTTAAAGTAATAATCAAGCTGTAAGGATTGTTTATTTTGAAAAGCTTTAATTATGAACAGTGTTTGCGTTGTTTCTTTTTATGCGTCTCTTGTGTCATCGTTGCGCAAAGTTTTTGGAAAGCTTTATATAGTTCTTGTTCGTTTTATTTGTATTCACTGTAATCCTCGATGGATCTTCAGCAGTCTTCGATGAGCTCCTTGTAGATGTTTAGCCTCAGCCGGACATGCAGCAGGACTGCTTTTACCAGCACCACGCACATTCCTCAGACTAGCAGGAGGATCCTCCTTGTTTTGCTTTTTTTTCGTTAGATAAATATAAAAGGCAAAACCGAGCGGATGTACTGTAAATCACTATAGGAAGGCGCATCCTGCTCAGGTTTTATTCCTGTGGTCACATGCCACTACAAAATATTGCACTTTTTCTAGAAAAAAGTTGCCATAATGAATCACCAAGTTAATGAGTCAGCACACAGCTCCTACAAAGCAGCAGAACATCTGGCAGAAGTCTGCTCTGTGCAGAAGATGGTGATTCAGCAAACCTGGATACAAAACTGTATACCAGATGTTTAAACAAAAAAACTGCAGAGTGGGAAAAGGATATGTAATATAACTCACCATGGAGGACTGAGCTGAGATATTTTTGCTTTGATTGTGGATACTTTGAACTTTAAGCAGCTTGTGATTGAGGTGCAAAACAACATCTGTTCATTCTGGGATTTGAGCTCAACCTTAAAGGCATTAGCACGCTCGCTCTCACAATGATCATTAAAAGGTTTTCTGTATTGGTCTATCAGATAAAACTCTGAACAGACTCTAATACATGAGCTGCAAGAGTATTAACACACACTAGGACAATCAGCTCATATCAAACCCATGCTGTTTTAGCTAGATTGGATTTGCTATTGCTTCCTGTGTTCAGAATCAGCTATTTTGTAACACTTCACTGCTATGCTGCCATCCTGTCTACATTTCTGAGCTTCTCCAAGTTTATTTCACGGCCACAAGCTGTTTTAACTGTTTCCTGTAGTGACACGGCCCCCAAACTGTGGATAATGTTGGTGGTCAGTTGTGTTACATACTGTCTAAAGCCACCAAGGATGTTAGAAAGCTGCTGGATAAATTGAACACATAAATAGACCTTAACTGCGTAGCTACTATATATATATATATATATATATATATATATATATATATATATATATATATATACACAGGTAATTTATCTGTGCCCCAGTAAAATGTTCCTGATTGGCTAGATATGTACAAAAATGCAATAGATACATCAGAAGATATGTATTTAAAAAATGGACACTGATTGTAACCCTAGCCGAAGAGAAATACCCTCTGCATCCTCTTCAATCCCACGCTCCGTCCCCTCGCTGTGCCCCACCCGTTTGCTTTGCTCCTCCTCATTCATTTATCACCATGCTTCGACTTGCAGTGAGATGATAATTCATAACACAAAATTATACCTTAAGACTGAGAAGAGTTAACTACAGCACCAGACTAACGCTTATCACTGAGTTAATGAGCAGTGTGTGAATATGTGTGTTTAATTGAATAAGGACATCCTGGTTTACTTGGCACAGATTTGATCAATAACTTTAGCTCGTTAAATGATGAAAAAAGTACTTTTGGAAAGCCTTCTCTAGGGCATAAAGACTGAGCAGTTGAGTATTAAGGGCCTTGAGTTCATGGCCTTCCAGTCAGTAATCCAGTGCCTTAACCACTGAGCTAGCGCTGACATACCTGTCCTGCTTATGCTCACATGAGAAAACCTTTAGCTGCTATGAGACAACTTTTACTATTACAATGGCTTCTACTCTTATTTACATAGCACATAGTGCATGCTCTATGTATACAAGCTATAAAGATAATAAAAAGCCATTTGAATTGATGACAGCCGTATCTAGTCATTGTTCAGTGTTAACAGCTTTTATACATGATCTGTTTGTCTTTCTAACCAGTTTGCAGCTATGTTTGCTTTTGGATGCTGCGGTGGTTACAGTGGCAGGAATGTGATTTCCCTGTTATGTGGTGAAGGAAAAAATGAGACCCTTAATGTCACTTTTACATACCCATTCAGGTAGGTTTCACTACCTTTCACTTCATATTCACTTTAATACACTGTTATTATCATGACGGGAAACTATAATATCATGTTGTAGGGCTATAGTCTATAAATTATGACATCACAATAACACACTAGGATGTTACCCCTGTAATACCCCCTGGAGAGTTCAGACAGAGTAGTCTTTTTATAAAACAAATCTAAAAGTATTTTTTTTTATAACATACTAACATTAGACCATATTTATTTGTGTACTTATTTATGTATTCAGACAGATTTATGCAGATATTATCCATTAAGCATTTCATGCTCCTGAGTGTGTAAAATAACACATTAGAAAACCGACTAATATAAAGTCAGAGTTTCCAAATGTTTTTTAAATCCACTTCAGATTTTTTTAACCATCCACATGGTTCCTGGCTGATTCTTAAGATTTTGAAACTTATTTCTGTTGTGTTCAGGTTAAACCAGGTGCTGTTGGTTGAAGACAATGCGACTCTGTGCAACCGCACCATGTCTGCCACACATCTGATGGGGGATTCTTCATCCTCTGTTGAGTTTTTCGTGGCCGTGGCTGTCCTGGCGTTCCTCTATTGCATGATAGCTCTGCTGGTGTACGTGGGCTACATGCACGTGTACCGGGATTCTGACTTTGGCCCAGTGTTTGTGAGTATGAGTATTGTTGAATCCGGTTTATTATCTATACTAAGGGTCTTATCTGCTAAGGGCTGGTGTGGTGCAGGTTTTCTTTCCAACCAAGCAGGAGACACACCTGATTCCACCTGGAAAGATGATACACAAAAGTGTGACGCTCTCAGCAGCAGCAGCAATTAAAGCGAAAGAGGACACTTTGGAAAATTCTCTCAATTCGATAAATGCTGCATGTTCGCCCAGTCTGTGTGTCTCGTACTCCTTCATCTGAACATCACACATTTACAGCCAGCAGCTATGGAGAATGTTTCTGTCTGTGATTTGTAGGATTTTTTGGTGACAGCAGCATTTGCGTTTCTGTGGCTGGTCTGCTCATCAGCCTGGGCACAAGGGCTGCAGAAAGTCAAGCATGCCACCGGGACGGAGGGCATCTGCACCAGTCTGAAGTCTCAGGTCAACTGTGAGGTCACTGAATTTTCCAGCATGCGCACGCTGGATATATCAGTGGTACGGATGTGGATACCATTTCTTCTTCATTACAAAATATTGATTTGCAGATTTTACATGGTGTTTTTATGTTACATTTTTGCTTTGTGTAGGTGTTTGGCTTCCTGAACCTGATCATCTGGAGTGGTAATGCCTGGTTTGTTTACAAGGAAACATGTTGGCATTCACAGAAGCGCAGTTCTCGACAGGAGGCAGAGCGTGGCCGGGGCCCTGGCCCTATCTAGAGGCATCTCCCAGGCAAGCACATGACCGTATCGACCCACAAACTCCATGGACTCTTTTGTTTCAAAAGTGAGTTAGGAATCTGTCTCATTTGTGTAAGAATTTTCTGCTTCTTTTCTCCTCATACTCATATTCTTTAAAAAAATTTTTAAATATAGTCAACATAAACTTTTGTCCAGCTTTTTTTGCCAATTTTTCTATTCTTGCATACATATAACCTCAGCATAGATTTCCTTACATTTGCCACAAGTATTATGTTGTATGCGAGCCTTTTAGTAAAACAAAGTTTGTTATGAATTATTTTGAAATAGTTTTCATTTAGAGGTGAATGTAATTTCTTCAAGTTGAATATCTTCTTAGAACGACATCTATTTTTACCAAACGCTAATGTACACCAGTTTACCATCTACCACTGCTGAGAAAAAGGTTTTTTACTTACCTGTGCAATTTCATATCATATATTTAATTATATATACTGGAACATTGAACATAACTGGGTGTAGTCCACCATTTAACCCAGTTTAAGCTTATTGGGAGTGACTGAGGAGTGGGAGCAGCACTGTTGATATCAGATCCAGGAAGAACTGAAGTGATGTTGCTTTAGGAAAGTATTTCACTTGGAGAAATCTTGTACATTTTGAACATTGTGAATTGTTTTTTTTTCTGACTACTTATATATCTGTGAATGTTTATGACGTTTAATGCCTTTTTGTTGCAATATCTTTTATATTTAATGAATAAAACTGAGATTGATCTAAGATCTGAGAAACTGGGTTGGTATTTTTATCTAATGGTGTAACACTAGGGGAGAAAGCTCGTTCATTCACTGAAGAAATGTGGGCAAATGTGGGTATAAAACACCTTTTGTTTGCCCTATTACCCTGTGACTTCACTGATTAGCATTCATCTTGGGAACAAACAAAACATTTCTGTTGAAGAGAAAAGCCCCAATATTCCAGCAAGAGAGCTTAAGCTTTATTTCAGACGCTGGTCTTTTTATAGCAACAGACGGATGAATTCATTAATCTGATAAGCTTCAATATGTCTTTACAGGAAAAAACATATTGGCCATCATTATATTATATTTAATTCACGTTTTTATAATAAATTTATGTATTATATATATTAATGGTAAATTCCCAGGATGTCTAAATCAGCAGTATATAATTCAGATTTTATTATATTAATATGATACCCGTTGTGGCCAAAAGTATGTGGACACCTGACCACTCAAATGTGCTTGATGTACATCCTGTTCCCATGGCACTGCATTACTATAGCATTACTGTGCTGTTATAATGCACTCTGTGAAGGTTTCATCACTAGATGTTGGAGTGTGTCTGTGGGGATTAGTGATCATTCAGCTACAAGAGCATTAGTGAGATCAGACACTGATGTTGTAAGTGCGAGGAGGGTTCAGTTGGTGTTCCAGTTCATCCCAAAGGTGTTCAGTGGGGTTGAGTTCAGTTCTTCCATGTCCTTAACACCCCATGTCTTCATGGAGCTCAGGGGCTTTGTCATGCTGGAACATCTCTTAGTTCCAATAAAGAGAAATTGTGATGGTAGAGTGTACAAAGACAACTGTAAGCCTCTAACATTGTAAGAAGAGCCACATATGAGTTATGGGCAGGGGTGCACATACTTTTGGACATGTATCAGTTCATTCATTCACACTCCGACACGAATTAACTGGACGTGTAAGGTTTGGTGTCTTTTTTTGTCCGCATTCAAAATGAGACCATGTGGTAAGATGAGGTAAAATCTTGAACTAGAGCAGCGACGATCTGAGCCGAACATAGCCGAGCATGACGTCACGCGTTTCGCCATTCTGGTTCGGCTGGCTGCGAAGGAAAGGGGAAAAAAAAGCAAGCAACAAGAAGGAAGAGCAATGGCGACGCTGGTTCGCCAACTACTAAGTCTGGACCCGTTCATGAGCAAACCGTGTCCAGTCCTCACCAACGCGGCAGACTTCTACTCCGTGGACAGTAGGTGTACGCTGTCGTTGTGTTCGCCGTAACTGACGTATGTTTTGCACTTGTTATCCAATTATATATTTATTTATATACATATATATATATTTATTTTTATTTTTTCAACTGAGATTGCGCTAGTAGCTGCGTGTCCTCCACGGACCTCAAAGACAGAGCAAAATGGACAGAGTGGGAATTTTAAACACAGTCCAGTCGGTGCTGCTGCAGGCGGCCGCCATGTCGCCTTCACACGCTTCGGCTTTACTTTTTGCGATGCGCGTTTGAGTGACACACACCACTGCGAGTATGTCCAAGTTTGGCCTGCGTGCGTGTGCGTGTGTGTGTGTGTGTGTGCGTGCGTGCGTGTGTGTGTGTGCCGTGCAGAGCCGTTTCGCCTGATCGAGACAGCCACCTAGCTACTGTTAGATGAAGTTTCAGTCGAAAATAAATAAATAAATAACTACGCCGTTTTATTTTCTTTACATGTCCATCAGGTGAAATGACAGAAAGGTCAGTAAGAGAGTATTACTGAGAGGTCAGTGGGCGTTTCTCTCTCCTGTGTTACTGTGAACTTCAGTGTGTGTGTGTGTCCAGCTGATTTCAGGGGACGGCAGAGCAAGCACCTTCAAAAAGAAGCTTATTTATTTATGCAGTCATTATCAACTTGTAAATAAAGGTAGATATGAAGACTGAAGGTTTTTTTTATACAGATTTGAAAGGTTTTTTTTTTTAAATTAGAATAGAATATAACACATTCACGTTTATTTTTTTATAGACAGAAATCCTCTTCGGTCACCACACATACTGACCTTTTACAATAAAATGCACTATAGCTGTCAGGAATGCAGAATAAAACAGGCAGTCATAGTGAGGAGTCATGAAGTACACAACTTTAATTATTGTGGAGAGCAGTAGTGGTCAGTGAGTGGGCGCTGGGAAGAGTAGTGGTCAGTCAGTGGGTGTTAGGAAAAGTAGTGATCAGTGAGCCAGCAATGGGAACATCAGTGATGAGTAATTAGGTGTTGGGAACAGTAGTGATTGTCTGTTGGGAACAGTCTTGATGAGTGCCTGGGTGCTGGGAATAGTAGTGGGCAGTGAGTGGGCATTGGGAACAGTAGTGAGTAGTGAGTCAGCAATGGGAACAGTAGTGATGAGTAATTGGGTGTTGGGAACAGTAGTGATGAGTGATTGGGTGTTGGGAACAGTAGTGATCACTGATTGGACAGTAGGTGATGAGTGATTGGGCATTGAGAGCAGTAGTGATGAGTGATTGGACATTAGGGACAGTAGGTGATGAGTGATTGGGCATTGGGAACAGTAGTGATGAGTAATTGGGTGTTGGGAACAGTAGTGATCACTGGACAGTAGGTGATGAGTGATTGGGCATTGAGAGCAGTAGTGATCAGTGACTGTTGGAAATGGTTGTAATAAGTGATTGGGCACTAGAAGCAGCAGTGATTGTCTTTTGGGAACAGTAGTCATGAGTGATTGGACATTGGGAACAGCAGTGGTGAACAATTGGACATTGGGAACAGTAGTGATGAGTAATTGGACATTGGGAACAGTAGTGATGAGTAATTGGACATTGGGAACAGTAGTGATGAGTAATTGGACATTGGGAACAGCAGTGGTGAACAATTGGACATTGGGAACAGTAGTGATGAGTAATTGGACATTGGGAACAGTAGTGATGAGTAATTGGACATTGGGAACAGTAGTGATGAGTAATTGGACATTGGGAACAGTAGTGATGAGTAATTGGACATTGGGAACAGTAGTGATGAGTAATTGGACATTGGGAACAGTAGTGATGAGTAATTGGACATTGGGAACAGTAGTGATGAGTAATTGGACATTGGGAACAGTAGTGAGGGATTTAATATTTATCATTGTTCAGTGATTATTATTATTATATTAATATGAAGATAATAATATCTTTCACCATAGGCATGTGGAAGAGTCCTGAAATGGTTAAAACATGTTGATAAAAAATAAATTAGAAAGAACTGAACAATATTTTGTTTACATTTTTAATCACTGTGTTCAATAGCATATGTTACTTTATATTTTATTAATGATGTATTGCGATTTCTGTTGAATATTTCATGCTTTCAGGGCAGCACACACTTGCATGACAAATTCATTCAGGCACACAATGAGTGAACTGTGATGTACAGTATATTGTGAAAAGTAAAGAAATATATTGTTTATTTTCATGATACCATGGTAATAAATGATTGTGATAATGTAAAATATCTCTACCTCACATCTGCTGTAGCCTGATGCCACGCCTGCATGCAGTCCACCATTTTTAATATCTTTATGTCAAAAAGTCACAGTTTCTCAACACTCCCTGGTCCAGTAACAGAACAGGAACACAGACTCAGGTGTGTTGGGATTGCTTAAATCTATGCAAACTTTGCCTTTCTTTTGTTTTTCCCTTCCTGTTTAAGTCACCTGGCCTTTCAGTAGGCGACATTTATTTGCATTGGGTCTGACCACTCCTGAGCCTCCTGAGTGCTGATGAAATGAAATGGTTTGTTTGTTGTGTTCATTAAATTAAAAGCCTACAAGGTTTGAATGACCTTTTTAGTTTAGATTTTGAAGTTTTTTGGGGGAAAAAAGGTTGAGTGCAAAGAGAAATAACTGAGTGAGCAGAAACATCCACAAAAAACGGGGTTCAAGCCCCAGCACCACCAATCTCCACTGTTGGGCACCTGAGCAACAGTTAACCCTCTCTGCTCCAGGGTGCTGTATCATAACTGCCCCTGCACTCTGACCCCACAGCTGGGCTATGTAGAGAAAAGCATTCCACTGTGATGTAATGTATGTGTGGTGATAATAAAGGCTTCATGCCCTCAGTTTTAAATCGTCCGGCTGAATTCCTGTTTAACGTCAGCAGACTGAAGAATAGTTTTCTCTAGATGTTTTCATTCATTATTGAATAAATGATTTGACTTTTTTACAATAAAATACTATTAATTTGATCAACAGCAGAATGATTGTGCTGACTCCACACTTATTCCAGGTCTGGGATTGCCTGGATGATTATTTTATATAAGAGATGTTTATGTTTGTCTGCTGGAGCTGTAAATGGTGTGTAATGACCCCAGGAGTGTGGACAGACCTGGTCATGATATGGTGGCTTCATTCAGCAGCTGGGGAATTGACTGTCTGTCCAGATCTCACTAAAGAAGGGTTTTCTAAGATTGGGTTCTGGCACCGGGGCTCATTAGGCACGTGGCCCATGCAGGAAACTACACTACTCTTATTTGCCTTGGCAGAATCCGAGGCAGTTTCTTTCATGCTTTTATAAATACATTTTTTCCCTAAGCGTGTGGATGTTTCTCAATCAGCTCCCTAGTCCGCTACACATTGGGACACAGATGTCTCCATTTCCGGCAGCGTGCATCACAACAAGAGACAGGAGCCATCTTTGTGACATTTTCGTCAGTGTTTTGTCAATGAGAATTATAACTTCTGTAACATATTCCTGTAACATTTTTACTTAGTGGGTTTTTCAAAATAAAAAAAATAAAAATAAACAATGTCTGTTGTTAAAAGCATTATACAAATCAATTGAATTGAAATTGAGTTGAATTAAACAAAACAGAACACTACTTACATTTGGAGATGAAGATAAAATATGATGTCATTTCCAGTAAGAGATCATACCAAGCATGCTGGGGTTTTTGCCATGCATTGTGGGATTTTTATTAGGAAAAGGATTTTGTGATAGAGAAAGAAAGTGTCAGAGAGTGTGACAGAGAGAGAGAGACAGAAAGAGAGAGAGTGACAGAGAAAGAGAAAGAGAGAGAGTGTCAGAGAGTGTTACAGAGAGAGAGAGACAGAGAGAGAGTGACAGAGAGAGAGAAAGAGAGTGTCAGAGAGTGTGACAGAGAGAGAGAAAGAGAGTGTCAGAGAGTGTGACAGAGAGAGAGTGTCAGAGAGTGTTACAGAGACAGAGAGAGAGAGAAAGAGAGTGTCAGAGAGTGTGACAGAGAGAGAGTGTCAGAGAGTGTTACAGAGAGAGAGAGAGACAGAGAGAGAGAGAAAGAGAGTGTCAGAGAGTGTGACAGAGAGAGAGTGTCAGAGAGTGTTACAGAGAGAGAGAGAGACAGAGAGAGAGAGAAAGAGAGTGTCAGAGAGTGTGACAGAGAGAGAGAGTGTCAGAGAGTGTGACAGAGAGAGAGAGTGTCAGAGAGTGTGACAGAAAGAGAGAGAGTGACAGAGAGAGAGACAGAAAGAGAGAGAGTGACAGAGAGAGAGAAAGAGAGACAGAAAGAGAGAGTGACAGAGAGAGAGAGAAAGAGAGTGACAGAAAGAGAGAGTGACAGAGAGAGAGACAGTGAGAGAGAAAGAGAGAGAGCCCTTAAAATGGCCGACCCCCTGATCGGTACCCTGACTACTGAACTAGGGAGCAGATTGAGACGCAGCCTAAATCATCACCAGTGTGTATTTGTCTCTGATGTTAGCACTGGGAGGGGGCAGCAGGGCAGATCTTGGTCTTGGTCTCTTTCTTCATGCCTCCAGTACACACTTCTCCTTGTCTGCCTAGAACAAAAAAAATCACTAGTATCATCAGCACCATTGCTACTAATAACTATCCAATAACAACAGTTTTATTAATCCTCAGTAAACTACAGATGATGATATTTCGTTAACTGACCGCCACAATTTACTGAATGGAATAAAGTCCACTGTGCTGGAGGTGTTACAGCTGATTCATGCATGAGGATAAAACTCTGTAAAAGAGCAGTTTAGTTATAAAGATCATGAATATGACCCTCTCACATTTATCCTGTGGAACTGATGATCTTCCTTTCTCCCCTACAGATATGCACGTGTATGGTCAGATCTCAGCCTGTGGGCATGTCTCTCGCACCGAATGCAATGTTTACCAGCCTGGTGTTGAACTCGTGGGCTTCCCAAACCATTACGGTAAGCCAGTGTGTGTGGATCTCTGCAAGCTGATGATGATTTGGGTGAATGTGTGTTGTGATGTCACACAATGCTGGAGGAACTGATATGAAGCATGTTTGTTTTGGTTGTTGAGTTTTTTCCACTTGTTTTGTGAAGGCAGTGGTGTCATGATATTAGTGCTGGATATTAGTGCTGGAATTTAACAGCAGTGTGTGCTGTGCTACCTGCTCAGTGGAACAAGGCAGGACTGATGAAGACCTGCAGAGGAAATCTGTGTTTATTCTCAAGAGCAGCTTGTAAATGACTGACTGGAATATATTTGACTGGTTTTACATTAGATCTGGGGATTTCCCAGGTGTTGGATGATTGGAGCTCGTTTTGTGGCTTTGAGAGAGAGAGAGAGAGAGAGAGAGAGAGAGAGAGAGAGTATGTGCGAGACACTGTGCAAGGGACTGTGCAAGAGTGTGAGAGAGTATGTGAGAATGTGTAAGAGCAAGTGTGTAGGAGCATGAGGGAAAGAGCATGTGAGAGAGAGCGGGAGAATGGGAGGGTGTGTGTGTGTGTGTGTCTGTGAGAGAGAGAGAGTGAGAGAGCGCCTGTAAGAGTGTGGGAGCATGTGAGGGAGAGTAACAGATCGTGAGAGAATGAGTGTGTGTGAGAGTGTGAGAGCAAGGGAGTGTGAGACAGTGTGTGTGAGAGAGCGAGGGAGTGTGTAAGATAGTGTGTAAGAGCGTGAGGGAGTGTGAGGAAGTGTGTGTGAGAAAGCGAAGGAGTGTGTGTGATAGAGGGTGTAACAGTGTGAAGGAGCATGAGGGAGTGTGAGAGTGTGTGTGAGAGTGTGTGTGTGGGAGAGTGTGTGTGTGAGAGAGTGTGTGTGAGGGAGCATGAAGGGTGTGTGTGTGAGAGTGTGTGTGTGAGGGAGCATGAGGGAGTGTGTGTGAGAGAGAGTGTGTATGAGGGAGTGTGTGTGTGAGGGAGTGTGTATGAGAGTATGTGTGTGAGAGAGTGTGTGTGAGGGAGCATGAGGGAGTGTATGTGAGAGTGTGTGTGAGGGAGCATGAGGGAGTGTATGTGAGAGTGTGTGTGAGGGAGCATGAGGGAATGTGCGTGAGAGTGTGTGTGTGTGTGTGAGAGGGAGTGTGTGAGAGAGTGTGTGTGTGAGAGAGTGTGTGTGTGAGAGAGTGTGTGTGAGAGTGTGTGTGAGGGAGCATGAGGGAGTGTGTGTGAGGGAGCATGAGGGAGTGTGTGTGAGGGAGCATGAGGGAGTGTGTGTGAGGGAGCATGAGGGAGTGTGTGTGAGAGTGTGTGTGAGGGAGCATGAGGGAATGTGCGTGAGAGTGTGTGTGTGTGTGTGAGAGAGTGTGTGTGTGAGAGAGTGTGTGTGAGAGTGTGTGTGAGGGAGCATGAGGGAGTGTGTGTGAGGGAGCATGAGGGAGTGTGTGTGAGGGAGCATGAGGGAGTGTGTGTGAGGGAGCATGAGGGAGTGTGTGTGTGAGAGGGAGTGTGTGTGTGAGTGTATGTGAGAGGGAGTGTGTGTGAGAGTGCGTGTGAGGGAGCATGAGGGAGTGTGTGTGTGTGAGTGTGTGTGTGAGGGAGCATGAGGGACTGTGTGTGAGAGTGTGTGTGAGGGAGCATGAGGGAGTGTGTGAGTGTGTGTGTGAGGGAGCATGAGGGAGTGTGTGTGAGAGTGTGTGTGAGGGAGCATGAGGGAGTGTGTGAGAGAGTGTGTGTGAGGGAGTGGGTATGAGAGTGTGTGTGTGAGAGAGTGTGTGTGAGGGAGCATGAGGGAGTGTGCGTGAGAGTGTGTGCGTGAGAGTGTGTGAGAGGGAGTGTGTGAGAGGGAGTGTGTGAGAGAGTGTGTGTGTGAGAGAGTGTGTGTGAGAGGGAGTGTGTGTGAGAGGGAGTGTGTGTGAGAGGGAGTGCATGTGAGAGGGAGTGTGTGTGAGGGAGCATGAGGGAGTGTGCGTGAGAGTGTGTGTGAGGGAGCGGGTATGAGAGTGTGTGTGAGAGAGTGTGTGTGAGGGAGCATGAGGGAGTGTGTGTGAGAGTGTGTGTGAGGGAGCATGAGGGAGTGTGCGTGAGAGTGTGTGCATGAGAGTGTGTGAGAGGGAGTGTGTGAGAGGGAGTGTGTGAGAGGGAGTGTGTGTGAGAGGGAGTGTGTGTGAGAGGGAGTGCATGTGAGAGGGAGTGTGTGTGAGGGAGCATGAGGGAGTGTGCGTGAGAGTGTGTGTGTGAGAGGGAGTGTGTGAGAGTGTGTGTGAGGGAGCATGAGGGAGTGTGTGTGAGAGGGAGTGTGTGAGAGTGTGTGTGAGGGAGCATGAGGGAGTGTGTGTGAGAGGGAGTGTGTGTGTGTGAGTGTATGTGAGAGGGAGTGTGTGTGAGAGTGCATGAGAGTGAGTGTGTGTGAGGGTGTGTGTGAGGGAACATGAGGGAGTGTGTGTGTGTGAGTGTGTGTGTGAGGGAGCATGAGGGAGTGTGTGTGTGTGAGAGTGTGTGAGACAGTATGTGTGAGTTTGTGTGTGAGAGAGTTTGTGTAAGAGGGAGTGCGTGTGAGAGGGAGTGTGTGTGAGAGGGAGTGTGTGTGAGAGGGAGTGTGTGTGAGAGTGCGTGTGAGAGGGAGTGTGTGTGAGAGGGAGTGTGTGTGAGAGTGCGTGTGAGAGCGTGACAGCGTTTCTTCTCTGTCAGCAGATTGTTGTTTACTTTCGTTTTTGCTCGGCTCCTATTGGCTGCTCTGGTGCCCCGCCCACATGCTCTGGCAGAGTGAAGCTGTGTGTGCAGTAGGTGGTGACACACATGGAAACTTTCGACAGCGTGCGTTCAGCTTCAGCCCCCTGCTGGCTGTAACTGTAGCGAGGAGGGGCAGTTGTGAAAAGGTTCTGTGTGTGTGAGAGAGTGTGTGTGAGAGGGAGTGTGTGTGAGAGGGAGTGTGTGTGAGAGGGAGTGTGTGTGAGAGTGCATGAGAGTGTGTGTGTGAGAGTGTGTGTGAGAGTGAGTGTGTGTGAGGGTGTGTGTGAGAGGGAGTGTATGTGTGAGAGTGTGTGTGAGAGGGAGTGTGTGTGAGAGTGTGTGTGAGAGTGCATGTGAGAGTGAGTGCGTGAGAGTGAGTGTGTGTGAGGGTGTGTGTGAGAGGGAGTGTATGTGTGAGAGTGCGTGTGAGAGTGTGTGTGAAAGTGCGTGTGAGAGTGTGTGAGAGTGCGTGTGAGAGGGAGTGCGTGTGAGAGGGAGTGCATGTGAGAGGGAGTGTGTGTGAGAGGGAGTGTGTGTGAGAGGGAGTGTGTGTGAGAGTGTGAGAGGGAGTGTGAGAGGGAGTGTGAGAGGGAGTGTGAGAGGGAGTGTGAGAGGGAGTGTGTGTGAGAGTGTGTGTGAGAGGGATTGTGAGTGAGAGTGTGTGTGAGAGGGAGTGTGTGTGAGAGGGAGTGTGTGTGAGAGGGATTGTGAGTGAGAGTGTGTGTGAGAGGGAGTGTGTGTGAGAGTGTGTGTGAGAGGGAGTGCATGTGAGAGGGAGTGCATGTGAGAGGGAGTGTTAGTGAGAGTGTGTGTGAGAGTGTGTGTGAGAGGGATTGTGAGAGGGAGTGTGTGTGTGAGTGTGTGAGAGGGAGAGTGTGTGTGAGAGTGTGTGTGAGAGGGATTGTGAGAGGGAGTGTGTGTGTGAGTGTGTGTGAGAGGGAGAGTGTGTGTGTGTGGGAGTGTGTGTGAGAGGGAGTGTGTGTGAGAGGGAGTGTGTGTGTGAGGGAGTGTGTGTGAGGGAGTGTGTGTGAGGGAGTGTGTGTGAGGGAGTGTGTGTGAGGTAGTGTGTGTGTGAGGTAGTGTGTGTGTGAGGGAGTGTGTGTGAGAGGGAGTGTGAGAGGGAGTGCGTGTGAGAGGGAGTGCGTGTGAGAGGGAGTGTGAGAGGGAGTGTGAGAGGGAGTGTGAGAGGGAGTGTGAGTGAGTGAGAGGGAGTGTGAGAGGGAGTGTGTGTGAGAGTGTGTGTGAGAGTGTGTGTGAGAGTGTGTGTGAGGTAGTGTGTGTGAGAGGGAGTGTGTGTGAGAGGGAGTGTGTGTGAGAGTGTGTGTGAGGTAGTGTGTGTGAGAGGGAGTGTGTGTGAGAGTGTGTGTGAGAGGGAGTGTGTGTGAGAGGGAGTGTGTGTGAGAGTGCGTGTGAGAGCGTGACAGCGTTTCTTCTCTGTCAGCAGATTGTTGTTTACTTTCGTTTTTGCTCTGCTCGGCTCCTATTGGCTGCTCTGGTGCCCCGCCCACATGCTCTGGCAGAGTGAAGCTGTGTGTGCAGTAGGTGGTGACACACATGGAAACTTTCGACAGTGTGCGTTCAGCTTCAGCCCCCTGCTGGCTGTAACTGTAGTGAGGAGGGGCAGTTGTGAAAAGGTTCTGTGTGTGTGAGAGAGTGTGTGTGTGAGAGAGTGTGTGTGAGAGGGAGTGTGTGTGTGAGAGAGTGTGTGTGTGAGAGAGTGTGTGTGTGAGAGAGTGTGTGTGAGAGGGAGTGTGTGTGAGAGTGCATGAGAGTGTGTGTGTGAGAGTGCGTGAAAGTGTGTGTGAGGGTGTGTGTGAGAGGGAGTGTATGTGTGAGAGTGTGTGTGAGAGGGAGTGTGTGTGAGAGTGTGTGTGTGAGAGTGCATGTGAGAGTGAGTGCGTGAGAGTGAGTGTGTGTGAGGGTGTGTGTGAGAGGGAGTGTATGTGTGAGAGTGTGTGTGAGAGTGTGTGTGAAAGTGCGTGTGAGAGTGTGTGAGAGTGCGTGTGAGAGGGAGTGCATGTGAGAGGGAGTGCATGTGAGAGGGAGTGTGAGAGGGAGTGTGTGTGAGAGGGAGTGTGTGTGAGAGGGAGTGTGAGAGGGAGTGTGAGTGAGTGTGAGTGAGTGTGAGTGAGTGTGTGTGAGAGGGAGTGTGAGAGGGAGTGTGTGTGAGAGTGTGTGTGAGAGGGATTGTGAGAGGGAGTGTGTGTGAGAGTGTGTGTGAGAGGGAGTGTGTGTGAGAGTGTGTGTGAGAGGGAGTGCATGTGAGAGGGAGTGCATGTGAGAGTGTGTGTGAGAGGGAGTGTTAGTGAGAGTGTGTGTGAGAGTGTGTGTGAGAGGGAGTGTTAGTGAGAGTGTGTGTGAGAGTGTGTGTGAGAGGGAGTGTTAGTGAGAGTGTGTGTGAGAGTGTGTGTGAGAGGGAGTGTTAGTGAGAGTGTGTGTGAGAGTGTGTGTGAGAGGGAGTGCATGTGAGAGGGAGTGCATGTGAGAGTGTGTGTGAGAGGGAGTGTTAGTGAGAGTGTGTGTGAGAGTGTGTGTGAGAGGGAGTGTGTGTGAGAGTGTGTGTGAGAGGGAGTGCATGTGAGAGGGAGTGCGTGTGAGAGTGTGTGTGAGAGGGAGTGTTAGTGAGAGTGTGTGTGAGAGTGTGTGTGAGAGGGAGTGTTAGTGAGAGTGCGTGAAAGTGTGTGTGAGAGTGAGTGTGTGTGAGGGTGTGTGTGAGAGGGAGTGTATGTGTGAGAGTGTGTGTGAGAGTGTGTGTGTGAGAGTGCATGTGAGAGTGAGTGCGTGAGAGTGAGTGTGTGTGAGGGTGTGTGTGAGAGGGAGTGTATGTGTGAGAGTGTGTGTGAGAGTGTGTGTGAGAGTGTGTGTGAAAGTGCGTGTGAGAGTGCGTGTGAGAGGGAGTGCGTGTGAGAGGGAGTGCATGTGAGAGGGAGTGTGTGTGAGAGGGAGTGTGTGTGAGAGGGAGTGTGAGAGGGAGTGTGAGAGGGAGTGTGAGAGGGAGTGTGAGTGAGTGTGAGTGAGTGTGTGTGAGAGGGAGTGTGAGAGGGAGTGTGAGAGGGAGTGTGAGAGGGAGTGTGTGTGAGAGTGTGTGTGAGAGGGATTGTGAGAGTGTGTGTGAGAGTGTGTGTGAGAGTGTGTGTGTGAGAGTGTGTGTGAGAGGGAGTGCATGTGAGAGGGAGTGCGTGTGAGAGTGTGTGTGAGAGGGAGTGTTAGTGAGAGTGTGTGTGAGAGTGTGTGTGAGAGTTGTGAGAGGGAGTGTGTGTGTGTGTGTGGGAGTGTGTGTGAGAGTGTGTGTGAGAGTGTGTGTGAGTGGGAGTGTGTGTGGGAGTGTGTGTGAGGGAGTGTGTGTGAGAGTGTGTGTGAGGTAGTGTGTGTGAGAGGGAGTGTGTGTGAGAGGGAGTGTGTGTGAGAGTGTGTGTGAGAGGGAGTGTGTGTGAGAGGGAGTGCGTGTGAGAGGGAGTGCGTGAGAGGGAGTGCGTGTGAGAGGGAGTGCGTGTGAGAGGGAGTGCGTGTGGGAGTGTGTGTGTGTGAGAGTGTGTGTGGGAGTGTGTGTGGGAGTGTGTGTGAGAGGGAGTGTGTGTGAGAGTGTGTGTGAGGTAGTGTGTGTGAGAGGGAGTGTGTGTGAGAGTGTGTGTGAGAGGGAGTGTGTGTGAGAGTGTGTGTGAGGTAGTGTGTGTGAGAGGGAGTGTGTGTGAGAGTGTGTGTGAGAGGGAGTGTGTGTGAGAGTGTGTGAGAGGGAGTGCGTGTGAGAGGGAGTGCGTGTGAGAGGGAGTGTGTGTGAGAGTGTGTGTAAGGTAGTGCGTGTGAGAGGGAGTGTGTGTGAGAGTGCGTGTGAGAGTGTGCGTGAGAGTGCGTGTGAGAGTGCGTGTGAGAGGGAGTGTGTGTGAGAGTGTGTGAGAGGGAGTGTGTGTGAGAGTGCGTGTGAGAGGGAGTGTGTGTGAGAGTGACTGCGTGAGAGTGAGTGCGCGTGAGAGTGAGTGTGCGTGAGAGTGAGTGCGTGTGAGAGTGAGTGCGTGTGAGAGTGCGTGTGAGAGTGCGTGTGAGAGGGAGTGCGTGTGAGAGTGTGTGTGAGAGGGATTGTGAGAGGGAGTGTGTGTGAGAGTGTGTGTGAGAGGGAGTGTGTGTGAGAGGGAGTGTGTGTGAGAGTGTGTGTGAGAGGGAGTGCATGTGAGAGGGAGTGCGTGTGAGAGTGTGTGTGAGAGGGAGTGTTAGTGAGAGTGTGTGTGAGAGGGATTGTGAGAGGGAGTGTGTGTGTGAGTGTGTGTGAGAGTGTGTGTGAGAGTGTGTGTGAGAGTGTGTGTGAGAGTGTGTGTGTGTGGGAGTGTGTGTGAGAGTGTGTGTGAGAGGGAGTGTGTGTGGGAGTGTGTGTGGGAGTGTGTGTGAGAGGGAGTGTGTGTGAGGGAGTGTGTGTGAGAGTGTGTGTGAGGGAGTGTGTGTGAGAGTGTGTGTGAGGTAGTGTGTGTGAGAGGGAGTGTGTGTGAGAGGGAGTGTGTGTGAGAGGGAGTGTGTGTGAGAGTGTGTGTGAGAGGGAGTGTGTGTGAGAGGGAGTGCGTGTGAGAGGGAGTGCGTGTGAGAGGGAGTGCGTGTGAGAGGGAGTGTGTGAGAGGGAGTGCGTGTGAGAGGGAGTGTGTGAGAGGGAGTGCGTGTGAGAGGGAGTGCGTGTGAGAGGGAGTGCGTGTGAGAGGGAGTGTGTGTGAGAGTGTGTGTGAGGTAGTGTGTGTGAGAGGGAGTGTGTGTGAGAGTGTGTGTGAGAGGGAGTGCGTGTGAGAGGGAGTGTGTGTGGGAGTGTGTGTGGGAGTGTGTGTGAGAGGGAGTGTGTGTGAGAGGGAGTGTGTGTGAGAGGGAGTGCGTGTGAGAGGGAGTGTGTGAGAGGGAGTGCGTGTGAGAGGGAGTGCGTGTGAGAGGGAGTGTGTGTGTGGGAGTGTGTGTGGGAGTGTGTGTGAGAGGGAGTGTGTGTGAGAGTGTGTGTGAGGTAGTGTGTGTGAGAGGGAGTGTGTGTGAGAGTGTGTGTGAGGTAGTGTGTGTGAGAGGGAGTGTGTGTGAGGTAGTGTGTGTGAGAGGGAGTGTGTGTGAGAGTGTGTGTGAGAGGGAGTGTGTGTGAGAGTGTGTGAGAGGGAGTGCGTGTGAGAGGGAGTGTGTGTGAGAGTGTGTGTAAGGTAGTGCGTGTGAGAGGGAGTGTGTGTGAGAGTGCGTGTGAGAGTGTGCGTGAGAGTGCGTGTGAGAGGGAGTGTGTGTGAGAGTGCGTGTGAGAGTGCGTGTGTGTGAGAGTGTGTGAGAGGGAGTGTGTGTGAGAATGCGTGTGAGAGTGCGTGTGTGTGAGTGAGTGCGTGAGAGTGAGTGCGTGAGAGTGAGTGCGTGTGAGAGTGAGTGCGCGTGAGAGTGAGTGCGCGTGAGAGTGAGTGCGTGTGAGAGTGCGTGTGAGAGTGCGTGTGAGAGTGCGTGTGAGAGTGAGTGTGTGTGAGAGTGTGTGTGAGAGTGTGTGCGTGTGAGAGGGAGTGTGTGTGAGAGTGAGTGTGTGTGATAGTGTGTGTGAGAGTGCGTGTGAGAGTGAGTGTGTGTGTGAGAGTGTGTGTGAGAGTGTGTGCGTGTGAGAGGGAGTGTGTGTGAGAGTGCGTGAGAGTGAGTGTGTGTGATAGTGTGTGTGAGAGTGCGTGAGAGTGAGTGTGTGTGTGAGAGGAAGTGTGTTTGATAGTGCGTGAGAGTGTGTGCGTGTGAGAGTGCGTGTGTGTGAGAGTGCGTGAGAGTGAGTGTGTGTGATAGTGTGTGTGATAGTGCGTGAGAGTGCGTGTGTGTGAGTGTGCGTGAGAGTGAGTGTGCGTGAGAGTGAGTGTGCGTGAGAGTGAGTGTGCGTGAGAGTGTGCGTAAGAGTGCGTGTGAGAGTGAGTGTGTGTGAGTGTGTGTGTGAGAGGGAGTGTGTATGAGTGTGTGCGAGTGTATGAGAGAGTGCGTGTGAGAGTGTGTGTGAGAGGGAGTGTGTGTGTGAGAGTGTGTGTGAGAGGGAGTGTGTGTGAGAGTGCGTGTGAGAGCGTGACAGCGTTTCTTCTCTGTCAGCAGATTGTTGTTTACTTTCGTTTTTGCTCTGCTCGGCTCCTATTGGCTGCTCTGGTGCCCCGCCCACATGCTCTGGCAAAGTGAAGCTGTGTGTGCAGTAGGTGGTGACACACATGGAAACTTTCGACAGCGTGCGTTCAGCTTCAGCCCCCTGCTGGCTGTAACTGTAGTGAGGAGGGGCAGTTGTGAAAAGGTTCTGTGTGTGTGTGTGTGTGTGTGTGTGTGTCAGCGCTTCAGCTCCTCCCCAGTACCCAGGCTGAGACACTGAGGCACAATGCAGATGCCAGGCTGTCAGGGCACAGCACAGGGGTCAGTGACTCCCGGCTACTCAGCTCCAAACCTCCAGCTGACAGACAGGAGAGTGAGAGAGAGAGCGAGATCTGCAGGCTGTAAGACACGCTCATCCATTATTCTTTTCCCGCTCTCTGCTTCTCTCGCTGTCTGTTTTGTTCGTGTCGGCTGCTGACAGAGGAGATGCTGCTTGTGTGTGTGTGTGTGTGTGAGAGAGGCTTTTTCTTGGTGTGGTTTCATTCTCAGTGCAGTGTCTTTTTGAAGTTTTTAATTAAAACGTGACTCTGTGTGCTTGTATGCATGCGTGTGTGTGTGTGTGCGTTCGTGTGTATGTGTGTGCGTGTGTATGTGTGTGTGTGTGTGTGTGTGTGCGTGTGTGTGTGTATGTGCGTGTGTGTGTGTGTCTGCATGGTGTGTGTACCAGGCCAGGGCTAGGCCTAGCTGGCGGTTGTCTTCCTGCATTTTGGCGACCGGATATAAACAGGCAGCTGATCGGTCTGTGTGTGTCTGTGTGTGTGAGAGAGAGAGAGAGAGAGAGAAGGAGAGAGAGAGAAGGAGAGACTTTTATGAAAATATGTGGTGTCGTTGATCTGTTTCTGGTTTCTGTGGCTTGTCTGGCTACACAAACACTAATGCTAACCAACACACACACACACATTTCTGACAAATGTCAAAAACTAGTTCATGATAACAGTTTGTGCTTTTTAAACTTTATCAAATTTGCTTCTAGAGTTTGGAATTGTTATTTTAAAAAAATCAAGGAGTAAAAAAATCTTTCTAAAATGGAACCCACCTTATTCCCTACAAAACACTGTTCTTAATGAATGCCCGTGTAAGAGCTCATTATGCTGCATGATATAAAAATCTGTAGTTTATCCTGTTAAGCATTTTTATTTCTCCTCATTCTCTCACACAGAAACACTTCCTACACAAAGAAATCATTATCTTTATAAAGACAGTGTTAGTCAGTACACATGCACAGTGCAGAAAAACGTGCACTGTTAAAATACACTGAAGTACTTAAAGTAGGTTTTTAGGACGCTTGGGTTAATTCTCATTATTTGTACGTGAACACAAACAAAAACCCCTTCACACCAGGCCGTGATATGGCTGATGTGGCTGTCCGCAGAAGTAGGTGGACTTTGATCCAGTGCAGCTCCAGCTGTTTCAGACTCCTACAGAGCTATTGACACACCTGAGCACTGAGTACACTCACCTCAGCAGAGACATTCAGGAAACCATCATGACATATCACGAGTTTCACGACAAGATCACAACATGATGATGATTTTTTAAGTGTTTTTGTTTTGAGACTATATTCTCAACTGGACAACTGAACTAATTTCTCTATAGAAAAAGAATAACACCTAGATAGAAGAACACCTTTGTCCTAATGACCATTTCAGACAGAGTACACTTCCCAGCAAGATACTTACATGGATGGATGAATAGATGGATACTTGGATGGATGGATAGATAGCTGTATATTTGGATGGATGCATGGATGGATACTTGGATGGATACTTGGATAGATGAATGGATAGACAGATGGATGGATAGTTGTATACCTGGATGGCTAGATGGGTGGATTCTTGGATAAATGGATAGATGTATGGATGTTAGGGTGGATGGATGGATGGATAATTGGATGGGTGGATATTTGGATCATGTTGGCAACAGATTCATGGATGGATGGATGGATGGATGGATGGATGGATGGATAGTTCAACAAGTAATACCTTGACTTAGTTTAATTGGTTCTGTGACCGAGCTCGTAACTCAATTTGCTTGTATATCAAATTAAATTTCTCCATTAAAATGAATTGAAATGCTATTAATCCGTTCCATCCCCCCAAAAACCACACCCATTTTTTTTGTTACGTGTTTTTTTAAATAAGAAAAATGTACTTTATAAATAACAAATAATGTATACAAAAAATAATAATACATAATAAAAGAGAATGTAAAGAAATAAACGACGAAGACGAAAGATGAAGATGCTGGCGGAGGGGGAGGAGATTGGCGGAGGAGGGTGGCGGAGTTTTTCATTTCGTGCTCTATCGCTTACCTTAACTTACTCGCTACACACTTAATGCTACAATTAATTGCTAAATTTAACTTACACACTATGCTACACTTTATCGCTAAACTTAATTGCTACTTTTTTTGTTTGTTTTAATTTTTTTTTTCACTTCACTTAATCTTCTTCTTCACTGACTTCTGCCTTTTTCTCCACACTTTCCTCGCTTTCACTTTAAGGGTGTTTCAATAAAAACCTGTCCAAGGAGGTTTGTTTCTTCCTCCCTTTAAAAATGTTTGGAAAATGATTGAGGAAGTGTCGTTACACAGCGCCAACGCACGACCTGGAGAGATAACCACGTGAACTGACCACTCGCTGGGCTACCGAGTGGCGGGTGGAGTAAGCTCGCTCGCTCGTAACTCAGATCTCGGCTCGTATCTTAAAGCAAAAAATCAACCGAGCGACGGCTCGTATCTCGGAAAACTCGTAAGTTGATTCACTCGTAAGTCAAGGTTTCACTGTACTTGGATGGATGGATAGTTCTATACTTGGATGGATGGATAGATGGATGGATGAATACTTGTATAGAAGGATGGATGGATGAATACTTGGTTAGATGGATGGATGTATGGATGGATGGATAGAGGGATTGATGGATGGATAGTTGTATACTTGGATGGATAGATGGGTAGATTCTTGGATAGATGGATGTTAGGATGAATGGATAGATGCTTGGATAGATGGATTGATCTTTGGATAGATGGATAGATACTTCAATGGATGGATAGATAATTGGATGGATGGATGGATGGATGGATGGATGGATTGATGGATGGATGGATGGATGGATAGTTGTATACTTGGACGGATAGATGGGTAGATTCTTGGATAGATGGATGAATGGATGTTAGGATGAATGGATGGATGCTTGGATAGATGGATTGATATTTGGATAGATGGATGGATGGATGGATGGATGGATGGATAACTGTTCATGGATGGATGGATGGATGGATGAATACTTGGAAAGATTGATGAATGAATGAATAGATGGATGGATATATGGAATCACAGAAATTGACACAAACTCATACAGACTCTGATATTCTGCGGATCTTGTAATGTTTCTAAATGGCTGCAGATTTTTACACAGATTTAGACGGAGATGTGTCACCTGACTTCCTCACAATACATTCCACCAAAAGCACTCTTTCATTCATGTGTACATGAGCACATGCTCACGGAAAATCATTACATGTGTGACGTTAAATGGAGAATCCTGTGGGTTTTTCCACGTAGTTTTCTTTTTAAGTAGTTCAGTACAGGGGTAGGTGGCAGGTACATGGCCAGTACCTTTAAATACTGAATACAGTATGTTGTGTTGCATTTTACATTTTTATTGAACATTTTCAAAGTCAGAGCTTTGTGTTTTCTTTATTTTTTTTATTATGCCTTATTTTCAGTTGCTTTTCTATGTGTTATATATTCAGGAAGCCACTTCTAACTATTTTCAGCACCACTGTGTATAGTATTACAAGATATTTTTATTGTTTATGAACTAGAATCATCATATCTCCCACCTGAGTGGGCCACTCACTAACCACAACACAGGTCAGAGGTCAGAGTACTGCCCTTGGGCTGGTTCTCAAATGTTTGTCTCTGTTCAGCTGCTCTCTATTGTACAAGGCTTCCCCAGGGCCTGTCTCTTTCTCTTCAGGAATACAAACAGCACAGCCATTACACACAGCTCAAGACTTCTTGGCTAAGGCACACTGTCCCAAAAAACCCAGAATAATGTCTGGGTTTGGCAGCATTCTGACAGCTGCCAGGATGCAGTGAGAGCTGTTATTATCTGTTTTGCAAATAAATAGGTTGGTTTTACTGTGCTGTGTCTTAGTAGTAATCAGGGCAGGCCCATCTATTAGGGATTATACGTGATTGCTCGTCTTGTGGCTGATTTCCCTGACAGATTTTTATTAATCTACTTAACTCAAAGATCTTCATTTTTAAATAGATATACACCGATCAGGCATAACTTTATGACCACCTGTCTAATATTGTGTTGGTCCCCCTTTTGCTACCAAAACAGCCCTGACCCATCATGCACTGTGTATTCTGACCCCTTTCTATCAGAACCAGCATTAACTTCTTCAGCAATTTGAGTAACAGTAGCTCGTCTGTTGGATCGGATCACTTGGGCCAGCCTTCACTCCCCACGTGCATCAGTGAGCCTTGGCCGTCCATGACCCTGTCTCCGGTTCACCACTGTTCCTTCCTTGGACCACTTTTGATAGATCCTGACCACTACAGACTGGGAACACCCCACAAGAGCTGCAGTTTTGGAGAGGCTCTGATCCAGTGGTCTAGCCATCACAATTTGGTCCTTCATCAAACTCAAAGCTCAAATCCTTATGCTTGTCCATTTTTCCTGCTTCTAACATCAACTTTGAGGACAAAATGTTCACTTGCTGCCTAATATATCCCACCCACTAACAGGTGCCATGATGAGGAGATCATCAGTCTTATTCACTTCACCTGGCCCTGTTCACAGTGTTATAGCTGATTGGTGTATACACTGGTCAATGTGAGGTCAGTTATTTAATTTTAAAAAACATCAAAGGAATAAGAGCTCAAAAAAATTGCATGGAGCTCAATACAGAGTTATAGATAGGTGTAAGGTGTTTTGCTTTTGGTGCATAAATGTGATCTGGCTAACTGAATATCTAAAGCCAGCCAGTTAAATGGATTCTTGGATAGAGAGATAGAAGAAGTGAGAGTCTTTGTCACAGCTACATTGACAGTGAGAGAGGTCTTGCACACACGGGTGTGGGAATTTTGACAATCATGAACATCACGATCCAGGCTCTGAACATTTCAGCAGTGTGAGCGTCTGGGACTTTTGGTGATGTTTGTTCATCCACAACGGGAAAACAGTCCAATCAGTTAAAATGCAGCTTGAATAGGACAGCCTGAATTGAATGGCTGTAGCTTAAGACGTTTAGGAGTGTAACTGAGTCTAACTGAGTCTAAAGTCAGAACAGGCTAAGGATGTCTGGTGAGATTGGTGTAGGAAGAATATAAGCTCAGGGAATCAAGTTTAGAATTTATTTTCTGTGATAATAATAATAATAATAATAATAAGCTTTAACAGCAGAACAGAATATTGGTTTTGTCAGTAAGTAATTATAAAGAGCAACTCCAAAATCTCATGTAACATGAAACATGGATTTTGATCATTTCTGACATCATGTTGGTAACAGATTCTTGGATGGATGGATGGATGGATGGATAGTGGTATACTTGGATGGATGGATACTTGGATGGATGTTAGGATGGATGGATGGATGGATAGTTGTATACTTGGATGAATGGATATTTGGATATTTGTTTGGATAGATAGGTGGATTCTTGGATAGATGGATGGATGTTAGGATGGATGGATGAATAATTGAATAGATGGATGGATAGATAGTTGTATATTTGGATGAATGGATGAATACTGGATAGATGGATGTACAGAGGGATGGATGGATGGATATATAGGTAGATAATTGTATACAAGATAGATGGATGCTTGGACATCATGTTGGTAACAGAATTTAACCAAACAGTTCAGATCTGGCTTTAGACATGAATGACACACGATGATGTCATCTGGTTGCAGTAAGGCGTAATCGATTTACACACCAAGTCAAAATAACTCTCTCTACTTTAACAAACATACTGGTCAATTTAACACAATCCACACTCCTTAAGGCTGTTTTGGTGCTTAGTTGGAGTGAGATTAGGTGAATGTAACCACATCAAATGATATACACTATTTACATTCTCATCACTGAGCTTTCATGTCCTGTGTTTGGAGAAATTTTCTTCTGGAAGAAACCACTCCTGACAGGATAGAAATGTTTCATCGTAGATGATCAGCCAGAAGAACTTGATTTGAGGTGACCACCTTCTTTACTGTTCAGGAAGTATTTAGAAAACACTGGACTTGTGTTTATTCACTGTGCACTTTTCAGTGCACTTTCAAAAACCCAAACAACAGCACAACAACAGGAAACGGGTCCATCCCAGCCTCACAGCTCTCGGTCGATCAGGTTCAAGTTCATGCTCCTTGGAGTATGTGTGTGTGTGCTTGTGTAGTGTGTCTCACAAGCTCTGCCAAGTGGTATCACACTTTCTCTCTCTCTCTCGCTAGCAAGCTACGGAAAAACTGAAAGCAAGTAATAAGACACAGGTGAGAATCAGCATGTGTGGTGGAGCCATTGGAGCAGGGTGTGCTTAGAACAGGGGGAAAGTGGTGCATCATTAAGTAGTATAATAGGCTGAGGACTGTGCACTTGATGACCAGACAGTCCTCCCGGATTGTGCTGAACAGTACCTGGCACACAAACACTCCCCAGTCCTCTGTCCTACATGTCAGTCTGCAGAACAGAATGGAGAGAAAAATCAGGAGCATGCACCCATGATGGATGTTCATGATGTGTTGAAATATCTCTGGCGCCCAAACAAGTGAAACGGAAGGGTTATAATTTGGTGTTACACAAACTGAATGGAAAAGGCCATTTTTTCTTCAGATATTAGAGTCAGCGGAATCTGGCAGTACCTCTTAGTTAAGTCTGTTGTCAAATAAAGTGAGCTGGCATAAACGATCAAGCAGTTCATCAATGTGTAGCATCAGATATGTGTCAAATTTAGTACTTTGTCTTCAGCACCACCAGGATGCTCCAGTCAGTGTGTTACTCCTTGATTACTCCAATGTTGAGCATAGCTTTAAGTTTCCGATAACCAGTAACACTGTGGTGCTCTATGAGGTCTGTATGACCACATTCCTCTTGTGACCTGGCAACTGGTGCTTGCTGGGATGGGAAGAGGTGGTTTTCACAACAGCCCATGGTGAATTGGGCTTCACTTTTTAGATTTATCACTGGTCACAGCTAATCCCTCTCTGGAACCACAGGTACCACATCTATCTAACGTTTCAGGAGATTGTGGTGGTCTATTTGGAGTGCATCACCTCTATCCTTTTGCCTCATCTCATAGATGACTTCACTGATTTTCGATGTGACTGTAAAGGATACTTGCCAATTTGCAGGTAATTTTAGTCCTCGATGTGGTTTAGTAAAATGAGTACTTTATCTAATGGTGGAAATTCCCTGAGTCATGTACCCTTTATCATGTAGCTGGAACTGCCATTCTAAGCCTGATGCAAGTAGGATTCCCCTGTGTTAGGCAAGTTGTGAAGTGTTGCTCTCAGGTCCAGAATGCACTGAAAGAAGGTCTGTCCTCCTAGTTTTACTTGTAGACATCCTGGTGCTTCAACATTCATGCATTTTCCAAATGCCCTGCATTAAAATGGGCTTTGATGGATGTTGTTCTGGTTACACCTTGAGTTCACCAGGGCTTTATGTGTACTTTTTGTATACTCACTAACACAAGGTACATTCCTGCTCGATCAAGGAGGCCTGTGGCTAGTCAGGGTCAATCTTTCAGCTTCCATGAAGGAACATTGGTTCTGTAAATGGCAGGCTTGCCTCATCATGCCTAGAAACCTGGTTTGTGGCAGTCTTGTTGGGTGTGGAAGGTTCTACCTGCATATAGAGAGAAGGAGTTGGTGAGACAACTAAGGTGAAGGAAAGTGGTGCGGTGAGGGGGAGGGTAAAACGGGGAGGAAACCAGGGAAGCCAAGATCAGGAAGAAGGTTGGTGGCTCTGGACCCACTCTTCAGTTCTTTTCAGGAGTCTGACTATTTGCTCCAGTACCACAAACTTGATCGCATCCCACGCTTCTGCTCTCAGCTAAAGATGGTAGGAGTCCTTCAGCTGCTGTGAATAAGTAAACGGCTTTCCAAACCCTAGTGAGTGAGGGAGTAGTGGTGACCATAAGCATTGGTTATACTCTTCAGGTGTCTGGCCACTGTCCTGTAGAACCGCCCACTTTATGCTGGAATACTCAGAACATGTTCATGCCAGCTGTTCAGTGGCAAGTCGGGCTTCCTCCACTAGCAAGGATAGGAATGGCATTCTGGCTATCCCTATTCAGAAGCTCAGATGAGCTCCAAGAAATGCCAGGATCCAGGACCAGGATGATCCATGGAGGCCATCTTGGTGTGCATCTCGTGTGGCACTTTGACAGAAGACACAGCTGGAGATCTGGTGGGCTTTTGGAGTGCCTGGCAGCTCTCAGTCTGTGTGAGGGCTTTGAAGCACATCTGCTGCTCGAAAACAAATAAGAGACACAAATTGTAGATCGTTCATGATGAGACAGGTGAGAATCACACATTATCTGCTGGTAGCATGCCCCCACTGCCACTGATGATCGTTGCTGGTTAAGGGTAAAATGCTGCTGATGGGAATCATTTTAATTTCTGGGGACAGACTCTTAGTCAGTCTGTCTGTCTGTCTGTCTGTCAGAATATCAGTCTATCCATCCATCCAGCCCTTTCTCAATCTTGCATTTAACTTAGATCAGAGGTGGGAGATTGAAATTACGTAGTTTTCAATTTGTACATTGAAAGCTGCAAAGTAGGAAGAAGCATGGACACCTGCATGTTTATCTTTTGTTAGCGACAAGCTAGCCAGATAACTGTAATGAGTGAAGTGTGTGATGAGTTTTCCTCCATGAACATTAAACTGTATAGTCAGAGATTTAACAAACAAATATGTCTGTGTTGATTGAGCTAAAGTAAATACATGCATATACACTCCAACTCATTTACAGGTAAGAAGTGCTGTTGTTTAGCGTTCACTCTGTGATCTGCCATGTTGATGTAATGTCACTTGTTAAAGTTTTGGGGAAACCATTTTGAGTTGGCAAGTAGGAATTTTGAGTTGAGGAGATGTTTTCTTTGTTTTTATAAACTTGGAGTCCCAAGTTACAAGCTTTAGTTGAATGTAGAATAACTGCCTGTCTTACAGTGTGTATTATAAATAATGTAACATGTAGTGACTTTTAATGAGAAATCATTAGCCTTTATGCTGTTTGTGGGTGTATGTGTTCACTGTGTGTTTAACTAATTTTTACAACTTTGAACTTGTAGGTACTGGGGGACCAGTTGTACAGTGAGTAGAAAGGATAGCCACCCATACCCCAACGCCTTCAAAGCCATGCACAGCAAGAACCGTAAGTGCAGCCGTACCACTCCTCATGGGTACTCTGTTTCTGTCTCTTTGAATACAGCATCAATTCATTTGCTGATATTTGCAAATGCTGACTGGGCACTTTTTTAGGAACACTATACTAACACTGGATGGAGATACCTCTTTTCCAGCCTCAATTCTACATGGTGTGGATGACAAGGTGTTGAAGACATTCCATTGAAATTGGAAGTCTATGTTGACTTGAGTACATCACACAATTGCTGCAGATTTGTCAGTTGCACATTTTCATGTTGTGAATCTCTCATTCTAACACATACCACAAGGTGCACTGTTGGCTTCAGTTCTGGTGACTGGTCAGCACCAATCCTCAGATATTTAGTATTCACTATAGTTGGCTGGTATTAATGGGCCCAATGTGAGCCAAGAAAACATTCCCCGCTGTTAAACCGCACCAGCAGCTTAAACTTGACACTGCATGATATCCATGGTCCATGGATTAATGCAGCTGATGTCAAATTGTAAACCTACCATTTTTTTTCCACACCAGAAACCGAGATCAGACCAGGTGACATCTCTTCTAGTCTACAGCTTTTTCATCAGCAAGGTCTGGATAGTTTTTGATTTTTGTAAGATTCTGTGAAAACCCCAGTCCATCTGTCACACCATAGTCAATCTCACTAAGATCACATATTTCCCCCCGTTTTGATGTTTGATGTGCAGTGCACTGCTGCCATATGATTGGATGATTTTTGCATGAACTGTGCAGGTGTACAGGTGTTCCTAATAAATTGTATATTGTAGGGATACAGATACAATCCCCTCTGAAAGTATTTGAAATGGCAAGGCCAATTATTTTGTTTCTTTGCTTTACACTGAAGACATTTAGGTTTGAGATCAGAATATGGATAATGACGTTTAACATTCATCTCATAGGATTTACAGAATCTTTGGTATGTAGTTATGTTTCTCATTCTTTGTCCGATAAAGTAACTGAAAGGCTGCCTGAGAAGTCAAGCACTTAATGGTTCTGGTATAGTTATGGTGACATCATCTTCATTTTTTTTTATTCTTATGCAGTATCCTCTATCTACACATATATGTTCTACAGAGAGGAGACACGGTTCTTCAAGTGGTTCACGGGCCCCTCTGGTTCCTCTGAAGGCTAAGATGTCTCTGAGTCAGAGTGACCTCGAGCCTCTGCCATTTCGTGTGCCTCGCGACTATCCGCACTCTCGCTTCAACAAAGCCCCTCTCGCCGTCTATCCGCCCAAAGGAGCCCGAACAAAAGCCTGGTTGGTGAACCGAACCTTTCTCTAACCCTAATTCTGCTCATTCATCCTTATATGTGGTATATAGTATATTCATCTCTTCCTCTCACTGCCTTTCTGCTGTAGTGTTTCCTTACCCGTGGTGAGTCTGGAGAAGATGCCTTGTTTCAGCCGCTCAGAGGGAGCGCAAATCAAAGTCAGCTCTACTCCATCCACAGTTGGGTCGTCTCTTCCTGTCCAGTCTTCATCCTCTGCGTCTTTCTCGCCATCCTCCTCTTCCCTAAAGTCCACCCATGCATCACCAGCATCTTGCAGGAATCAGGAAAAGCTTGTGAATGGTCGGGGCAGCGTAACCCCGCGCTCCACCACACCCCCGTTATTGACTGACAGGCGGCCGAGCCCGTCACGGTCGTCTCCCTTGGACAAGCGGCTCACCATGTCTCCCTCCTCACAGGAAAAAAGACCTGCTACATCTCCTTCTCTGTCCTCAGTGGACAGGAGACCTGCTGTCTCACCGTCTTCGACCGAGCGAAAGCATCTGAACGGAGCAAAGAGCAGCAGTCATAGGAGAGTTTCAGGTTAGAAGATTAGCTTATTTACCCCACATAGTGTTTTTGCTTCATATGTATTTATTTTTACATTTACATTACTGGTGTTTGGCAGACGACCTCATCCAGACCGACTTACAATTTATCTCATTTTATACAACCGAGCTATTGAGGCTTAAGCGCCTTGTTCAGAGACCCAGCAGTGGTAGCTTGGTGGACCTGGGATTTGAACTGACAACCTTCTGATCAGTAATCCAAGACCTTAACCACTAAGTTACCACATCCCATTATTTACAGTAGTTCCGCTTTATTAATTGTCTCATAATAAATCTGTATAGAACAATCTGAAAGTCAGCTTAGTCAGTTAGAGTGAAACTGTGTTGCTAATAGATCATAATTGGTGAAGTTTTGTTGTAGGAAACAGCCCTCCCAGCTCTGTGCCTCTGCCTGAGCTCTGGGAGTTAGCAGGGAGAATGCTGTGCTGGTAGACAGGCTCCAGCTTATGACTTGTTGGATGAGACAGCTCTTCCTCTCCATATGTTGTTTGTGCAGGCCCTGGCCTCACCCCAGGCCTGATTTATGCAGTGTTATTAACCAGCCCCAGCTGCTTGTGAAATATGCTCCTTATAAACCCACAACTGCTCCTTCTTACTGGCCTCTATTCATCAAAGTTACATGTGGTCAAATGAGTATGAAATGTGCTGGATTTGCAGTTGAATCACCAAAAATCAGTATCAGTAACTTAAATAACTATCATATGTACAGTAAATAGAGTAATGCTAAAAATTTATAGCCAAAAGATCCAAGCACACTTCATGGGCAATGCCCCCAAGTGGCCAGTTCTTGCCTTGTTTTAGAACAGTAAAGAACAGTAAAGTTAGATGCCCTCTAAATGCTGCTTGATCAGTGCCATCCATGTATATTCAGGTAATCCTGAAACTGAGTCACATGTTACGTAGGTATACAATATCTAAATCTGGTGTTGTATGCATATGATGTGAATAAGATGCTAGTGGATTGAAGATTGTTTCCACTCACCTGATTTGATATCATACTCCAGTTTAATGAATCTGACTAATATCTCTGTTGTGTTCAGACACAACTTTGATGAAAATGAGCTGCTGCCCTTCAGAACCAAGAGTAGGCTTCATTGCTCACTTTAGTAAACGAGAGATCAGTAAACAAGAGATCCATTAACGAGAGATCGGTCAACGAGAAATCTGTTAACAAAAGATCAGTAAACGAGAAATCCGTTAACGAGAGATCGGTAAAGGAGAGATCTGTTACTGCGAGATCCGTTAATGAGAGATCTGTTAATGATAGATCCGTTAATGAGAGATCCGTTGATGATAGATCCATTAATAAGAGATCCATTAATGAGAGATCCGTTAATGAGAGATCTGTTAATGAGAGATCCTTTACTTAGAGATCTGTTAATGAGAGATCCTTTACTGAGAGATTGTTTAATGAGAGATCTGTTAATGAGAGATCTGTTAATGAGAGATACGTTAATGAGAGATCTGTTAATGATAGATCCTTTAATGAGAGCTCTGTTAATGAGAGATCTGTTAATGATAGATCCGTTAATAAGAGATCTGTTAATGATAGATCCGTTAATGAGAGATCTGTTAATGATAGATCCGTTAATGAGAGATCTTTTAATGAGAGATTGTTTAATGAGAGATTGTTTAATGAGGGATCTGTTAATGATAGATCTGTTAATGAGAGATTGTTTAATGAGAGATCTGTTAATGATAGATCTGTTAATGAGAGATTGTTTAATGAGAGATCTGTTAATGAGAGATCTGTTAATGATAGATCTGTTAATGATAGGTCTGTTAATGAGAGATCTGTTAATTATAGATCTGTTAATGAGAGATTGTTTAATGAGAGATCTGTTAATGAGAGATACGTTAATGAGAGATCTGTTAATGATAGATCCTTTAATGAGAGATCTGTTAATGATAGATCCGTTAATAAGAGATCTGTTAATGATAGATCCGTTAATGAGAGATCTGTTAATGATAGATCCGTTAATGAGAGATCTTTTAATGATAGATCTGTTAATGAGAGATTGTTTAATGAGGGATCTGTTAATGATAGATCTGTTAATGAGAGATTGTTTAATGAGAGATCTGTTAATGATAGATCTGTTAATGAGAGATTGTTTAATGAGAGATCTGTTAATGAGAGATCTGTTAATGAGAGATCTGTTAATGAGAGATACGTTAATGAGAGATCTGTTAATGATAGATCCTTTAATGAGAGCTCTGTTAATGAGAGATCTGTTAATGATAGATCCGTTAATGAGAGATCTGTTAATGATAGATCCGTTAATGAGAGATCTGTTAATGATAGATCCGTTAATGAGAGATCTTTTAATGATAGATCTGTTAATGAGAGATTGTTTAATGAGGGATCTGTTAATGATAGATCTGTTAATGATAGGTCTGTTAATGAGAGATCCTTTACTGAGAGATCTGTTAATGATAGATCCGTTAATGAGAGATCTGTTAATGATAAATCCTTTAATGAGAGATCTGTTAATGATAGATCTGTTAATGATAGGTCTGTTAATGAGAGATCCTTTACTGAGAGATCTGTTAATGAGAGATTGTTTAATGAGAGATCTGTTAATGATAGATCTGTTAATGATAGGTCTGTTAATGAGAGATCCTTTACTGAGAGATCTGTTAATGATAGATCCGTTAATGAGAGATCTGTTAATGATAAATCCTTTAATGATAGATCTGTTAATGATAGGTCTGTTAATGATAGGTCTGTTAATGAGAGATCCGTTAATGAGAGATCTGTTAATGATAGATCCGTTAATGAGAGATCTGTTAATGATAGATCCGTTAATGAGAGATCTGTTAATGATAGATCCTTTAATGAGAGATCTGTTAACGATAGATCCTTTAATGAGAAATCTGTTAATGATAGATCCGTTAATGAGAGATCTGTTAATGATAGATCCTTTAATGAGAGATCTGTTAATGATAGATCCTTTAATGAGAGATCCATTAATGAGAGATCCGTTAATGAGAGATCCGTTAATGAGAGATCCGTTAATGAGAGATCCGTTAATGAGAGATCCATTAATGAGAGATCTGTTAATGAGAGATCTGTTAATGAGCGATTGTGTAACGAGAGATTAGTAAATGAGAGATCAGTTAAGGGCTTTTGTGTGTACAGGGAGTTGTGTATAGGAGATCATTTCTCTTCCATCTTAAATTTTGAGGTTTAATAACATCCGATAACATTTAAATGATCACATTTGTTGCTTTTATATCAGGTCGAGTCTATGATCCGAATAAACACTGTGGAGTCCTAGATCCAGAGAGCCAGCGGCCTTGCACTCGGTCTCTTACGTGCAAGGTTAGTCACATGTTTCAGTCAAATACTCAATGTTTTAATCATCTTGGACAAGATTTCTGGCTAGCTAAAGATACTGTTGTGTACGCAGACCCACTCTTTGACTCATCGTCGTACAGTCCCAGGTCGGAAGAAGGACTTCGATATTCTTCTGGCTGAGCATAAGAACCGGGCTAAGGAGAAAGACGCAGGGCAAAAGAGGGACGCAGCGAGTGGCCAGGCAGCTCAGTCGACCCAGCCCCTCAGTCCTCCTTCCAGCACACCTTCAGTCTGTCACAACGGCAAGACCACTCCTACTCTCAAGCTGCGTCTGGCCAGCACACACATACAGAGGTACAAACTAAATGACCTAAGAGAAAAACTCACTGAAACACTGTACTGGTGAGTGTGGACTGGACTTAGAGCTAATTCCAGAGAGCAGTTTGGAGCTAGAGCTAACTCCAGAGCAAATAAATAACACACGATATGAGGGATACGTTGATCTTAATTAAATAAGGAAAATAAATAGTGCAGTGTTGTTGCAAATTACCGCCTCTTAAAATATTGACACTCACAAATTATCATTTGATGAATATAATTAATAAAACAGCACTGAGGCTGTGTTTGTAATGTCAAACAAGGTTGGAGACACATGTAGATGATTTTGAACTTTTTTATATGTTTTAGGTTTGTGCATGTAGACTTCCTGCTGCACTTCAACAATTTTAACTCCCTGGCAAAGACAACCAGGTTTTAGTATAAATTATACTTAATCTGGATTAATTCATCTTAATAGAACAGAATTAATCAATGATCCAGCACCATTTACAGTACAGTGTGGTCCTCAGTGGCACCGGTCATCAGGTGTAATATATTAGGAAGCACGTGAACAGTCAGGTTTGACTAGTTGATGTGTTGGAAGCAGGAATAATGGTGTAGAGTAAGGATCTGAGTGACTTAGACAAGAGCCCAGTAGTAATGGCTAGACGACTGGGTCAGTGCATCTCCAAAACAGCAGTCTCTCTGGTGTGTCCAGCAGGCAAAGCCAAAGTGGCATCTAGGTTTCTTATATCTAATTCTGCATTCGACTTAACATGTAATTTCTGACCGCAGACTAGGAAACAAAACAAAGAAAACCACTCCCTCACCTCAGAATCCCTGCCCAGTAAATCAGCACTGTCTCCTTAACCCCAAGTTAAGCATCAAATCAACATGGCTGCTCACAACAGGAACAGTGAACAAAGAACCAGTTCTTACCTTTAAATAAATTATAGTGTACATACAAGCATTAGCTTTAGATCAATCAGCATACAGACATAATGGATTTTCTAATTAAATGTGCAACACTTTCGTAGCTCAAATAAATGGAGATATAAAATTATATAGTTCTGACTTCACACTTCCGAGGTTAATCAAATGCTGCAAAGGATCGAAGTCTTTAAATAGGCTTTAATACGTGTAAGCAGTGCTAGAGTCTTCCTGCTGTTGTGCTTTGTAATTACATCCTGAATTTACTGTGCTGATCCTAACCTAACACTTCATCAGTATCTATTCTGAACTGATTAATCATTACACTTCAATCAATATCCCTACAGACAAATAAAACCAGCTCTGACTAATGTTCATGTGGGCCACAGATGGAGAACTGCTCTTACTGAGGACTCGAAGATCTCACCTACACTATATGAAAAACATTTTGTTATTTATTTACACTGTATGGCCAAATGTTTGTGACCAACACACCCATATTTGCTTGTTGAACAAACCATTCCTGATTTATTTCCCATGTGTTTGCTGTTATAATGAGCTCCAGTCTTCTGAGAAGTCTTTCCACTAGATGTTGGAGCGTGTCTGTGGGGATTAGTGATCATTCAGCTACAAGAGCATTAGTGAGATCAGACACTGATAAGAGTGAGGAGGTCTGGGGTTCAGTCGGTGTTCCAGTTCATCCCAAAGGTGTTCAGTGGGGTTGAGTCCAGTTCTTCTACTCCAACATTAACACACCATGTCTTCATGGAGCTCAGGGGCTTTGTGCACAGGGGCATTGTCATGCTGGAACAGGGTTTGAGTCTCTTAGTTCCAGTGAAGGGAAATTTTAACGCTACTGCATACAAGTATGTGCTTCAGACTTTGTAGTAACAGTTTGGGAAAGAAGTGTATAATATTATTATAGTGTAATTTTTTATTAGAAATCTCTTTTTCTGATTTTAAATCTCACTTCTCTCATTCTTTTATCAACCACTCTGATACATCATACCGGTGCCTTCCTGTTTTCTTCTTCTTCTGTTTCTATTTCTTCTCTTTTTTTATTATACTTACTTACTTCTTTTATATCTCAGAGGTTCTGGTGGTGGGGGTGCAGTGGTGCTCAGTTCCACAACTCTTCCTGCCACTGATACAATACCCAGCTGCCAGAGATACGGTGGTGATGTTCATGAATCCAGCGATGAGGCGGAAGCTGAGTTTGCTGAGGAACTGGAGAAAACGTCATGTCATTACTCCTCTTACCACCCACGACCCATTAGTGTAAGAACAACAGGACCGCCATTAGAAATCCTCAGAGTTCCAGTGTAAATTGATTTGATGTGAACCTCAGTAGTTTATATAGTAGTGCCTAAAGCAGCAGGCCAGGAGTACAGCTTTATCCAGAGTAAGCGCTGGGCCAAAGTGGTTTATATTATATTATATTATATTATATTATATTATATTATATTATATTATATTATATTATATTATATTATATTATATTATATTATATTATATTATATTATATTATATTATATTATATTATATTATATTATATTATATTATATTATATTATATTATATTATATTATCAGTAGGACTATTTTAAATAGATTTGTGTAAATGTAAATAAGTTTGAAAAAATCAACTGTATAACATACACTTACAATCTGCACAATAGTGCAATTATCTAACCAGCCAATCATGTGACAGCAGCACAGTGCAGACGCAGGTCCAGAGCTTCAGTTAATGTTCACATCTAACATCAGAATGAAGAGAAAGTCTGATCTCTGTAACTTAAACTCTGGCATAGATGTTGGTACCAGATGGGCTGGTTTGAGTATTTTAGAAACTGCTGATCTCCTGGGATTTACACACACAACAGTCTGTAGATTTTACACAGAATGGTGTGAAAAAACAAAAACCACTGAGTGAGAGACAGTTCTGTGGGTGGAAATGGGTAGATTGGTCACAGCTTCCAGGGAGGATGTAATAACTCATTTAATCACTCTTTACACTCGCGGTGAGCAGGAAAGCATCTCAGCACAAAACATCCAAAGGTGGATGAGCTACAACAGCAGAACATTGGGTTCCACTCCTCATAAATCTGAAGCTGTCACATCACAGACTCATTAAAAAAATCACCTGGTCCTGTCTTCACTTCACTGTCCAGTTTAAATGAGTCTGTGCTCATGATAGACTCTGACTCTTGTTCTCGGCTGTCAGGGGTGAAGCCTGATGTAGACTTCTGCTGTTGTAGTTCATCCACTGTAAGGTTTGATGAGTTGTGTGTATGCTGAGATGCTTTTCTGCTCACCGCACTTGTAATTAAGTGATTAAAATAAAATAAGACAAGAGAGGAAATTCATGGTGTTATTTTACATGGTATTATGTTAATGTACATATTGTAAATGTTGTGAAATTGGGATAGTTCATATAATAGCACAGTGATACTGGGAGTGTTCTTTGTGTCAGCTCTGCTCCCTACTGAATTCCTATAGACGGTGGATCTATCTCTGAAATCCTCAAACCAGCCCATCTGCTACCAACAACCATGCCACAGTTAAAGCCACAATGATCAGACTTTTTTGTTTGATATGAACATTAACTCAAGCTTTTGACCTGCATCTTCATGAGCTTATGCTTTGTGCTGCTGCCACATGACTGGCAGATAGATAACTGTAGACAGTGTGTGTAGAACTATATCATGAGAGCACAAATAAATGCAACACAACCTATTAGGACATGAAGCTGTTTCCATGTTCTTTACAAAGTATGCATCCTAGACTACATTTCTGACCACATGCTGTATTTGTTACCTAGTGAGAAACCAAAAATCAGCGAAATCTTCCTTTCTTCTGTTTGTAAGTTGTTAGCTAGCTATGTTTAATTGTTGATAGCACTTTCATAATTAACTGAGATATCTGGCAAAGCAGTGGTATGTAGACTGATAATAATAATTATAATAAAATAAAATCATAATCCAACCCATAATCCACAAACATCTTCAGACAATCTTATTTAATTCAGATCAATACAACTTTGGAAAGTTGTACAGGAGAGTCTGAGCCAAAAGCAGGTTTCTTATATCTAATACTGCATGTGAATTACCACAGAATTTCTGACCTTAGGGTAAAAGAAACAAAGAAAATGCCCCTCAGCTTGAAATTTCTACTCATGGATACCTCAGCTTCAGAGTTCAGCAAGTGATGTCAAATCAACACGGCTGCTTACAGCAGGAAGAGACAACAGCAGCTCTTCTTACCTTTAATGAGTTACACTGTATATACACAAGTATTAGCTTTAGATCCATCATCACGTGTTAAATCTATAACACTGACTCTATACGTCACTGTAAAATATTCATCACAGTTAGCTCGTGAGCTTGTTGCTAGCAAAAGACAAACATGGATGTGTCTGTTTTCCCCCAGTATCACCTATGAATAAAGTTTCTTCCCCTTCTTTGTCCTTTCTTCTGGTCAGTGGTGCGCCTTCAGCAGCCGGTTGATGGGTCAGGGTCACTACGTGTTTGACAGACACTGGGACAGGGTGAGGCTTGCGCTGCACTGCATGGTGGAGAAGCATGTCAATGCTCAGATGTGGAGGTAAGAGAACACACATGGACTGTCTTTCCAGACATCTTTTTCTGCTTCACTGTGCAGTTCTCACATGTGGAAAGGTGTTGAAACTCTGCCGTGTATAAAACGAGCGCAGTTCGGTCATGCACTGGTTGCTTGTGTAAACTAGCATGACGACAACAGACTTCAGAGCTTGTTTAGCAGAAAAGCAGTGAAACCACGACATCAGCAGATTTCCAGACATTTAAAGGAGCTTTGAGACTCCAGGTTGAATAAATGGTGTTTGTGTGATGATGTCACATGTTGTGTGTTGTAGGAAAGTCCCTCTAGCGGCAGACAGCGTGCCTAGCATGTCTGATTCATCGCCTCTGAGCATGACCCTTCTCCATAGCCCCGCTCCACAGCTTGACCCTATTTCCACGATGTCCTGCTCCACCCCTTTCTCCCAGAATGGCACCAGAATTTTCTGCCTCCAGGAATCCAAAGTGCAGCTGAATAAAACATCCAAGTCATTAAAACCCTCTGCAGAAGGGCTGTTGTTGAAAAAGCACAAGCCACCTCCAGTTGCTGAGAAGAGGAATGGGAGTGGTTACCATCTCTCAGGCCCTGCGCCCATCAGCAACGGCACAGCGGCCCTGAGCATGCGGTCCAAACCGAGCCAGCCGGGGGCAAGTCAGGGCCTGAGCAACACGGACAGATACACCAGCATCGAGCTAAACCTGCCACAGGCGCCAAAAGCCAATCACGGGGCAGTTTTGTCCCAAAGCCTGTTGCCGTGCGGATCCACAGAGGGACGCAAACGCAAAACCTCGGGCTCTGAGCGAGCTGGCAAAGTGACCAAAACAATGGTGCACAATGAAATCTTCCAGAAGAACAGCACTGCTTTGCTGTCGACAGCCGCTGAGGCGTCCCACAGCGCCCTCTCCAGACTGGTGAGCACTGAGATTTAGTGGCACGCTCATTGTAAGCACATTAGACTAGTAGTTTCCATTCTACAAGCTGTTTTTATGTTTATATTATAGATTGTGTGTCTGATACTGCTTTACTACCATATAAAAAATATCATAGTATGATAACTGGAATGGATAAATATTTCATTCTTGTACAATAAAGAACCTTGCACTAGGATGAATTCTCAAATCAGAAGGGACAGATTCATTTCCTAACTCTGCAGCTTGAGCAGTATCTCTGGCTGTAATATAAATAATCAGGGTGTTTTAATGTCCTCAGTTTATTATCATTGTCAGAGTAGCAGTAACTGTGATGTCACTTAATCTTAGGCTAATAAGATCCTGGTGGTTAACAAAGACAAAACATATTTGTCTATCATTTATGTAAATTATTTTGGACACAGTCTTGATTTCTTTATCCTTAGTCCTTACTTAGCTCTGTCAACATTTGGCTTAGTGACCATTTCCCTCTTCTCTTCTCTGCGCTAATCAGACGCCTCGCTAGTTATCCAGATGGATGTCACGAAGCTCTTTGGAGTGGAAAAATGGAAATAGAGATGTTGGACAGAGCAGACCAAAGTTTTAAATTCTACTACAGTATTTTAATTTAATGCTACACTGTGGGCTAGCCTCCTAATGTTAGAACTAGTCGAGCCAACTAGCTAATATTTGATACAAAGCTAGCTAGAAAATGGTGAAAAACAGCTCAGATGGATCACACAAGCCTTTATTGTAAATGAATTCAATATTTATCCATTTAGTCATGAACAGGATTACTGCTTCACACTCGGGTTGTACAGAAAACTGGAATATTGTGCTTTACAAATATCCTGCTGTGAAGATTTATTTGATAGCCTTGCTGTTATAGACACATAATCGATCATATAAACATAATCCAGTCCTGTGTCTTGAGGCTTATGTCTTAGCAGCGATGAATGAAGAACATTCTAGCCACACGTTGTGAACTGAGTGTTGTAGCTAGCTAGCAAAGGAAACATCTATTCCTGTTCCTCCTTTTAGCCGGCACTGACTGCAGTATCCTGTATTGTTTTTAAACCAGTTTCCTTTTCTTTTGCAAATTCCTGCCCAGTTATCTCAAGCTCTCCTCTATTACACAACAGGGAGGGTAAACACTAACCACGTCTTTTGCCCTCTTCCTCATACATGAGCTCACTGATGAGACATGGTAACACAGTTGTTATGAGGCACAGATAATGGAGATTAAGATAATGCTGTTAGAAATGTGTGACGAAAGGGACAGTGAATTGCTAACCTATCATTTTTCCAGACATGACAATGGCTAATTTAGTGAAAACAATGGCTAATTTACACAGTGAGTTAAATTTCCCTGTCATAGAACTCGCCTACCTCTACGCATAATTTGACCAAAACAGTGAAGTAATTAAGAAACGGTATACATTGCATTGTATTTAAGTTATAAAGGAACAGTTAGATGCCTTCAGCAGGATCTCAGGATGCTGTTAGGGAAAGTTTACAGTACGACATGTAGTTCAGACAAGTTACCTAATGACTCTGAGCATAAATAACAGTTAAGACACGGTCTTTATTCACTGTATTGTCACAGTACATAAATAGCAGTAATAAGCACAATAGAGTTTAATTTACAATCTACAGCTGATGATATGTTTATGATGAGCCATAATCATGACACTTCATGTGATTTCCATGGTGCTTCTGCTCTGGATATAAAAGTCTACACACTCCTGCCTTTTACACTTGCAGCTTTTCTGTGATATACAGAGATATACCAGTCATGATCGATCCACATTTACTGTTCTATAGAAACCAATAACATTCATGTAGGAAAAAACATAACAAAAGTGGGAAAAGTAAAACCTGTAATGTCAAAACTATAGACCAGTTCACACAGCCTTGTATAACGGGTCATGTTCTCAGGATGAAGCAATCAGAGTCAAGCTTATGTTTAAAAGTCATGATCATACATGTGTCATCAATGAAGTGACTCTGACTAACCCCAAATAAACATCAGCTGTTCCTGATCAGCTTGAAATTAAGGCTTTTTTCTGAAGCTGTGGTCCAAAAAGAGCTTAAAAATCCTGGACAGGATCTCATTCTTGAAAGGTATTGATCAGAGAGGGGTAGGGTACAAAAGAACTTCTGCCAAACCATGTGGCAAAATGTGTTACCTAATCAGACCAAAGTAGAACAGAGTTAATCCCAACCAAGACAGTTTATCACCCAGTAAACACCATGCCCCAGGTGAAGTATGGTGGTGGCAGCATCATGGCTTGGGGCTGTTATCTTTAACTGGGAATCCAATACCAGTCTATTTTGGCACCGAAACCTGTAGGCATCTGTTAGACAGGTGCAGGAAAAATTCAGCTTAATGACCCGAAGCACAAATCAACAATGCTTCAGTAGAAGATATTAGACTGGTCCAGTCAGAGTGAACGGAGGCTGTGGACAGCAGATCTCCTGATGGAACATTTTTGGAAGGAAAAGCATTTTTGTAAGCGAGGGTGAAATAAAATTGCTAAATCAAGATGTGTTCAAATCAGGAAGTTGTCAGAGTCTAGCCCAAAAAGCCTGAGTGCTGTATTACTCACAATATGTGCTTAGTTAAGGGGTGCACATACTTATACATCGAGATTATTGTTATTATTATTCTTTCTTCCTTTTTCATAAAATGTTTACATTTGTTTTTCCACTTGCTAGTTGTTATATCACTATATCACCATCTATAATATACTTCCTTAATCTATATCAATAATATAATAATGTACATAATAATTTAATGTTTTTTCATCTGTTTTTATTTATTTATTTATTTGAACAAGGCTATAAAGGCTTTTTCTGTTGTTTCATGTGTGTTCACAGTCCAAGGTGCATCAGTGACACTGGCTGAGGTGGAACAAGTAAAGCAGCTTCGCATCAGTGACCTTTAACCCCTCTCTCTCTCTCTCTCTTATCCACACGGTGGTGACCTTTAACCTGCCTTGGCCTGCATGCAGCGCCGTCACCCCCGTGGCCCCTGTGGAGCCCATCGCACTGTGTGTGAGGGTGTGTGCCTGAGCACCCTGACTGTTCACTGACAAAACCTCTGTGTTTAGGTACAGCAGCTAGTCGTCTACATAACAGCAGTTTAAAGAAAACATAAATCCTGCCGTTTCCTTCTGGTCACCTGTCACAGGAAGCACACGCCGACGCAGACGTGACTTTTTGTACATCGTACATCAACTCTACGTTGTTGTTTTTTTTTTCATGGCAGCATGGGAAGCATAAGATTAAAGACAAATGGTTGGATGTGATTGCGTCAGTGTGTGCTGGAAGAGCGAGGCAGGATCTTCAGACTTGACCGGATCTAAAGTGCACTTAGTGTCCTTTCATGCCTGGACTGTGCACCAGGCTGCTGAGGAGAAAAACAAAACAAAACAGACAAACAAAATAAAGCGTTTCACCAAGGGAATATTTTATAAATGCTTTTTTTTTTTTTTTGGCAAGCTGTATTTTTCTAAAGAGGGTGAATTCAGGTTTTTGAGTATTTTTGGAGTTCTTCTGTACACCAGTGTTCAGGACTCCAATCCAAGTTGGAAAGCAAACTAGCATAGTGTTCAATTTTGTATAATAATTTATCCTGCATATTAATTTTCCTAACTTACCTGGCTTCTGGCATTGCTCAAAGGTATATTTGTATGTCATTATAAAAAAATTAAGTATTATTATAATAGACACCTTATTGTTGGAAATATGAGTGCATATCTGTTTATTTTTTTTTGTTGTTGTTTTTTTTAATATTTATTATTAGTGTCTTTCAGCTCTTAGGCTTCTAGAAGCTTCCGTCTTCCCCGAGCTTCAGATGGTTCATAGAAAACAAATAACTCATTTTTCCCCTCCTTCTTCTTTGTCCTGAGTGACCTCAGCTCTTGTGTGATATTAAGAGGCGCTCAAACGCACAAAATCACAATGAGGAAAAGGCTTCTGTGATTCTCCAGAACAGATTGTTACAGCCCTGAGACACCGGAGAGGAGAATCTGAGATAAACCAGTTCTCCATAACATTTTAACATCATGTTTAAAGTGAACTTCTTCCCCGTGGTGAACTCTGACCCTGTTACATTTACACTCTGTGACGGAGTTGTTTTTGTCCCTTTTTGGTGCATATGAAAATGTTTGTGTGTAGAAACACGGCCATCTCTGTGCATTTTCCACTTTATTCCCAATTTGATTTGATTCTTTCACCATGACAGATTTTAAATGTTTAATAAGATTCATATGTATTTAGTACAAGTCTTTATATAATAATACTTTATTATTATTATTATTATTATTATTATTATTATTATTATTTAGTTCTGAACCTGTACCTGTTGTATTGTTAAGATCAGGATTTCTAGTCACCTTAAACTCACCTTTAATGTCACTCATCATCATCATCATCATCAATCTCATTTTCTTTTTCTTTGTCTACTTCGATCTCATTTTTTCTTCTTCTTCTACTTCTATCTCAGTTCTTCTTCTTCTTCTATCTCATTTCTTTTTCTATCTCATTTCTTTTTCTTCTTCTTCTTTGTCTACTTCTATCTCAGTTCATCCTCCTCTTCTTCTTCTCATTGTATTGTTAAGATCAGGATTTCTAGTTCACCTTAAACACACCTTTAGCGTCACTTAAAGCTTTGATTCTTTTTTTTCTCCCACTAAGTCACAGAAATGTTCTTTATAACATGAATGCTTTTGTGAAGAAGACAATTTGTACCAATTCCCCTGTTTTTTTTTTGCACTTTTGTCTGAACAGGAATTTAATATGTTTCTATTTATAAAGGTATAATGAGGCATCTAATGAGGAAAAGGCAGAGATATGTGTACAGTTCTGTCAGTAACAGCCAATACTGTGTAAGGACATGTGTAACTGTGTGATCCGCAATGCCATAACACAGATCCCCGCCTACCGCGCGGGGGAGGAACTCGCCCTGTATCTGTGTCGTTATTGCCCTGTTTTGCCTTGCTGCTATGCAAAACCCGCCAGAGCTCGAACCCTAACCCCGCGCAGCTCGCTCTTTTCCTTCCTGATGGTGTACCGTGTGCTTCCACAGAGGACTCAGGAGAGCGCTCAGTGAGCGAACGAGGTTCACAAAGTTCTGCAGATCTTCTTCCACACTGTGGGATGAGAGAACTGTGAGGTGAAGAGAAAGTTGTTGTCTCTGTTAGGCCAGTGCAGTGACCAGTGCTCTCACTGCCACAGGGTTCAGAGAACATTTACACAAATCAGAAGTGATTCATGAGCTGGATGATGAGGCATAGTGCTGTAACTGCTCCAGGACATCTCCAAGATCAACCTCACAGTACTGAATCCAGCTCAGAGTCAGGAGGAAGGGGGTTTCTAAAGAACGTTCTTAAGGAATGTCTGATCTTTAACTCTTTAACTGTTCCATCACCTGCTCCATCATCTTATTTCTTCTTTTAATTCTGTTTTCTAGCTCATCATCATCTTCTTCTTCTTCTTCTTCTTCTTCTTCTAGCTCATTTTCTTCTTTTCCCTTCTTAGTCTTCTTTTCTCTTCTTCTTCTTCTTCTTCTTCTTCTTCTTCTTCTTCTTCTTCTTCTTCTTTTCTCTTCTTCTTCCTCTTCTTCTTCTTCTTTTTCTCCTTCTCTTCTTCTATCTCATCTTCTTCTCTCTTCTTCTTCTTCATCATCATCTTTTTTTAGCTCATTCTTTTGCTTTTATCACTTCTTCTTCATCATCATCTTCTTCTTCTATCTCATCATATTCTTCTATTTATTTTCTTCTTCCTCTTTTTCCTGGTGTAGGCTTTGCCTTTTGCAGCAGGTTTAGCAGGACACTATTGATCTATTTATTGATATTGCACTGTCCTGTGTCTCAGACATGTCCATCACAGTGCCTGCTGAACGTTCCTCCTCTCAGTCACCCTGAGCAGCAGCAGTGCAGTGGTCCTTGCACACCGCCACAGAGACCTCCAATTTTCTTTCTCTGTAAGTGATTTTGATTAGAAATTATTCTCAGGATTAAAATATGTGAAGGACAACCAATCAGACATGTGCCACATGAGCGGGTCAGTAAAGACATCCCAGTTCATCCAGCTGCTTATCTGCATCAGTCACTGAGGTGCACAGTGGTGTCTAGAACCAAATTTTGATAGATAGATTTTCATCATTTAAATGGCATTATACTAGAAGGTGTTGATTAATTATGGCTTTTAATAATGGCTAGAAAACATCCTGCTTTTATTCCACACTCCCTGAACTGAAGCTGATGATTTTCCCACTGTGTCATGCCCTGGCTGCTGGTGCTTATGTAAGGTCAGAGTTCCTTTAAACAAAAATGTAATTTTATTCATCAGAATGTAATGTTGAAAATGACCTTTGCCCAGTTTTACAGAAAACACACACACACACACACACAGTTCTGGTGAAGCAGAAAAAAAGGAATTGTCTGAATGCTGTAGACTGCAGTTATGTTTAGTGTATCTCTCTCCCTACACTTCTCTCTCTCTCTCCCTTCCCTCCCAGTCTCTCTCTCTCTGTCTCTCTCTCTCCCTACACTTCTCTCTCTCTCTCTCTCTCTCTCTCTCTCTCTCCCTTCCCTTCTCTCCCAGTCTCTCTCTCTCTCTCCCTACCCTTCTCTCCCTATCTCTCTTTCCCTTTCTTTTTCCTTCTCTCTCTCTCTCTCTCTCTCTTGCTCCCTCGCTCTCTCCCTACCCTTCTCTCCCTATCTCTCTCTTTCCCTTTCTTTTTCCTTCTCTCTCTCTCTCTCTCTCTCTCTCTCTCTCGCTCCCTCGCTCTCTCCCTACCCTTCTCTCCCTATCTCTCTCTTTCCCTTTCTTTTTCCTTCTCTCTCTCTCTCTCTCTCTCTCTCTTGCTCCCTCTCTCCCTTCCCCTCCCTCTCTCCCTCCCTCCCTCTGGGGTGAGATTCCCGAACACATCTGAACCCAGAGGTGATGAGGAGCATATGGTGCAGCAGGAGTCAGTCCTGAGTGCTGGGTCTGAACGTGAGGAGATGTCAGCACGCTGTTGTTGGGAAGCTGAGCTCTGACCTGTTGCTTATACAGCTACTGAGAAGTCCATATGCTTTTGCACAGTGTGTGCTTATGACTACTTTGCTTTTATTTGTGAATGTCAATAGCAACAAAAGACAAGCTTTTTTTAAATAAAAAAACCCTACAATTTGATACCGAAAGCAGAATCTTCAGCGTGTCCTTTCACCTTTCTCACCCTGTGCCTTCACTACAATGACACAGTCTTGTGTATTTTCAGGTTTGAGCGTGTTTTACATTTCATCTGATCCATAAATCATTTTCAGTTACTTTATTGAGTCAGTTGAGCTTTCTTGGTCAAGCATTGGGAATGCTGCGTAGCGCTTTAGAAATATATAAAGCAGCGAGAGGAAAGCTATCATTGAGAAAACTCTAAACCTTTTGCTCTTAATGGGAAATTCCCAGCAGCCTCCTCATTGAAATCACCTAAACCCACAAAGTACACAGTTTCCAGAGAAACAGGATGTTTCTGTCAAAAGTAAGTGTGTGTGTGCGCGCGGTGCAGTAGATAGCTTTCTTACTTCAAGGTTCTCAGCTTTTATCTTGAGCTAGATTTTCTGTCTGCTGAATTCCAGCCTCACGCTGGAATTGCGTACCATTCCGGGATAGATTCCCATTCCATAGCCATCGTTCCCGGGATATACTCCAGATCCTCTGTGACCCTGACCTGATTAAAGCTGTTACTGAAAGTGAGTGAGTGTGTATATTCATTCTTCTGGCACACATTATAAATAGTGAGTTAGCCTGGAAGTTGTGTCTGTCTAACCCTGTCTAGCTTTGTCACTTTACACATAATCTACAGTGTCTTTAATCATCACATGATCAGAATCATACTTAATATCTTTCTCTCTCTGTCTTTCTCTGTTGACCTATACACCCCACTCCTGAACTCCCACTGTTTGCCAGTTTCCAGAGTGACCACTGCCTCTACCCCTGGTCGGAGTCTCGTTGCTTGGTGGTGCCCACTGATGCTGTGTGAGCAGCCTGTGGACAGAGCCACTTGGGGACTTTCACACCGTCACAGATCTGCCATTTCATCTGTCAGCTTGTGACAGCAAAGAATTAGTGTCTATAATGACCTTAGAAACTACACTGACCTAATAGTTCCTCATGGGCCATTGGTTGCTGTTATAGAAAGGACATTAATCAGTTACAGTTACATTATTTACCGTCCAATGTCACCCAAATGAGGATGAGGTTCCCTTCTGAGCCTGGTTCCTCTAAAGGTTTCTTCCTCATATCATCTCAGGGAGTTTTTCCTGGTCTGTTTCTCTACTTTTGTAAAGGTGCTTTGAGACAATGTCCATTGTAAAAGGCGCTCTACAAATGAATTGAATTGAACCATCTGTGTGTGGAGCAAAATACACTCCTGTCCTCTTCCTGGTAGGTTTATCACAGCTCCTGTTCTAAACATTACATGTTTACCCTAACTGTGAATCTGTATATTTTTTAGGTGTTTGGTTATTTATTATAGCCAGGGCCTGATTGATGAAGGTCAACACACTTTTGCCTAATTTCCTTTGTGTGTTCTGTGTCCCATGATGATGATGATGATGATGATGATGACTAAAGGAATTTTGCCTCTGTGTCAAGGAGTCACAGGAAGTCATAGATTATTGCTTCTTACACATTCAAGTGAGAAAACAAAGTAAAATGCTTCAGTTACATCATTGCAAATAGTTGTCATAGTTTGTTTTCTTAATCTAAATGCTACACTAAGGATAGATTTCTCTCATATTGTAATGAACCACGGGTATACACTCACTGTACACTTTATTAGGAACACCTGTACACCTGCCTGCTCTTTCATGCAGATTCAGATCAAGAGCTTCAGTTAATGTTCACGTCAAACATCAGAATGAAGAAAAGCTCTGGGACTTTAACTCTTGGGTATGGATGTTGGTGTCAGATGGACAGGTTTGAGTATTTCAGAAGCTGCTGAGCATCTGAGATTTTCAGACATTTCACCCTGGGAAATTTGTGCTGAGTCTCACAAGACAGTCTGTTTCTCACTGTTTTTTATTTTCCCCAACATTCTGTGTGTAAACTCTAGAGATTATTGTGTGTGAAAATCCCAGGAGCTCAACAGCTTCTGACATACCCAAACCAGCCCAAAAACCACAGAGATCAGACGTTTTCTTCATTCTGATGTTTGATGGGAACATTAACTGAAGCTCTTATTTCTGTATCTGTATGATTTTATGCATTGTGCTGCTTTAACATGATTGTCTGATTGGATAGACAGTGAGTGTATTTTATCCTAACCTTTTTTTTTAATGAAGGTGCCAATAATATTGGAATCATGGTGTGAAAAATGTCCTAACAATCATACATTCATCTTCAGTGACCACTTTATCCTTCTCAGGGCTGAGAGCGGATACTAATTTTCAGTACCCTATACACATACACACATCTTCACATCTACAGGCAGTTTAGAGACTCCATTCCACCTACCAGCATATTTTTAGTAGCATGCAAAACCCATACAATAACTAGAGCACAAGATTGAACCAGGAACCTGGGAATCAACATTTGAAACCCAAATTCAGTGCAAAATCATCTCCGACTCCGAGGTCAAGACTGTGTAACTGGACCAACTTTCTGAGTGTCTGACATTCCTGTCCATCAGAGTACAATCATACATCAAACTAATCGTATTCCCATGTCCCATTTAGTAACACAAGCTAACTCTGAGGATTTATGTGTAAAATGTGATACAAGAATTTGTACATTTCCCTATCAGCTCAATCCATCAAAATAACTGTAGAGGTTATTAGAATAGACTGGATCCACTGGGCAGGAGCTCCATCAACACCACACATCATAAACACCACATTAGAGTATTTTCTAAATGGCTGCCAAACTTTGAAATAGACTTTGAAATTTTCCTAGTTTAAATCTAGAATAAAGACAGCTGATTTCTAACAGCAGATATGGAGACTGGGATCTCTGGGTCTATCACATGTGGTCACTCAAGACATTGTGATAGTGTTTAATGCTGACTCAGGATTTCTCCTCTTTTAGTGGTGTGCTTTTCTATTTTGGGCTGTTTTGTCTCTCATGATTCTCCTGACACCAAATCTGAAGGAAAGGTGCAGTACAACCCCCAAAAACCCAGGCACATAAAGAGACCCACAGAGGCCCAATGGTCAAACAATAGCACACGGATTTATATTGCAAAAAACACCAAGAGCCATTTAGCTGTGTCCATTCTAATTTATGATAATTAACATACATTTTTATTTGTGTTTTTAGGACCCTAAGATGACAAACCACTCAGCAGAGTGTGTACTTCAGTAATGATCTGAAACAAGTTGACCACAACACATCAATCTACACTATTGAGGAGGAGCCTAATTTCATCAGACAATGGATTTGCACCAAATATGAAAGTTGTATAAACAACAAGATTCTGATCATAAGCAAAGTTTGCTGCATAGAGAGCGTCTGCTTATAGGCAAACTTTGCTTATGATCAGAATCTTGTTGTTACACTGAGCTGAAATTTGGTACGCTGTATCAATACATTGATATTTGATGATGAACAAATTATTTTTAAAGAAATGGCTGCCATTAGGCACAGATTTATGCAGGTATTTGTGTTTGTTTAATGTCCAGTTTAATTTCTTACCTTAGCTTGATTGGTGTGCTCAAGCCATACAGAATTAGCTCCACCCACTTAAATTTGTGACAATTTTTATAATATGTGAAATCTACTTTTGCAGATTGTGAACCTTGGTAATGATCAAAACCTACGCCAAACAGCTCTGGACTAATTTACTCAAACCGTTTTTTCCTCATGACTAGCTGCATGGATTTGCAAAAAACCTGAAAGGTGTAATAGAGGAAACTGTTCTGAGGTCATATGTAAAGCTTGGGGCATGTTAATGAACAGGGGCGGGGCTGAGATACGTTTAAATAAATAGTTCTCAAGAAACAAATAATTTTCAGCTAATATTATCAGCTGAGTGCATATCTGGGCTATTTAACCTTTGATGATGATGATGATGACCTATTGTCACACAGGACAGCTGGAATGGTAGGTCCAGATAGAGAACCACTACTATCCTAATCACTCTTACTCAAATTGGCCAATAGGGGCGCTATTCATGTCTGTGCAGACAAAACTACACACATCTCTGGGGGAAATATGGTGTACAGTTTTCATTCAAACTCTAAAAAAAACTGCTTTAGACCATTTAACCCCGTCCACAAACATTGTGCATCATATGAAAAACATACTTCTGCAAACTGATACTAGAATTTCTAGAATTTCAGGATTTAGCTCAGGTAGCTCACTCAAACCAGCCACTCTATGGGGGCACTGTTTGTGGTTTTTCACACAGAAATAACAATAACTGGAAAATAAGTTTAATAGTCACATTTCTTTTTCTTCTAAATCCTTTGGCTGAGAAAGTAAAAACCTGCTTCTTGGATTTTAATCACACTCAGTCAAATTTATGAAAATTTGCACAGTATGCTAAATATATTTTTGCAAACTAGCGCTAGGATTTTGGTGTTCACATGCAAATCAGAGTAAGTGGGCGGAGCTAGATTGACTAAAACAGCTGTAACTGATGTATGGATCTAAGCTTGGAAGAAATCTTTGTTTATGTTATGAGGAGGTGCAGAGTGCAAAGTTTTGGGTGTAGATAACATCAGAGAGCATGTTCAGAAATCTCAGAGACTGAAGTCTGATTAAGCTGATTTTAATTCCTAAAACAAAAACATGGACGCCAAATGGCTTTCAACATTTTATACATATTTCATTCTTATTAAGTTTTGTGAGCAATTCTAGGTTCAGTTATGTCATCTTTATCATTCGATATAACCTGGCAAGTTATATAGGGAGATATCTGCAGAAGGTGCTTGGACTGTGATAATCTGAGCATGTGCCTATATTAATGCTTAAGTTTCAAGCTAGCACAAGTTGTCCAAAAAAGTTTTCATACACTCTGGTATCAATTGTACAAGTCTCTGGAAAGGATAAAGACTCTTCCAACAGATATTTGTATTTGTAATGTACTAGTATGTTGATGGTGGTAGTGGTTTGAGATCTGGTGAGTGTGAAAACGACAGCATGCTGTTTCTGTTATTTTCATCCTCATTAAATCATTTAGTGAGCTCTGCTGATTGGCTGAGGATGAGTGTAGGGGTCACTCTTTAAGAGACCATGCCCATCAGGATAGAAATGTTTCCTCAAGGATTAAGATATTTAGTCATGGATTTGTTTGCAGTGATGATTCCCTCTAAGTGAACAAGGCTACTGAAGTCCAGTGCTTCGCTACCAGGGTCAAAATAGCGAAGATAAATAAAGCTGTTTGGGCAGGAAAAGCGTAGAACCTGATCAACCAATTCCAGGAGCTGAGTCAGGGATGGAGACTAGAAAACCGTCCACACTTTATGGAAAGGAGAAATAAAATTTCAAGGCAACACACAAGACGCTCAATATCTGTAGAAACTCTGCTTCCACAGTCCTCTGATTCAGAGACCCCATGATTCGCAGCTTCAGCTTCCTCAAACCTGGAGCCAGTTCTCTCTTTTTTGTGGGAATTGTTTTAAAGCCAAACGTGGCATTTATGTCCTCTTTTATAGCTTTTAGATAAGGGATTTTATGGTTTTGTGTTTTTGCAAACAAAACTTTAAAAAAGGAGTACATGTAGATAAACAATGAAGAGTTTTTATTTTTCTTACATGGAGGAAAAGTAGAACCTGAAAGAATGCAATGAAGTTATAGCAAAAGTGTATAACGTCTCTGAGAAAACAGGTTTGGACTGCTTGTGTGTGTTTGGATGCAGTTCCTGTCAATCATTTTATGGACCTTTAACCCCAAAGGTCACTGTAGATCCTGGGGGTGGAGCTTCATGAAAATGGGCAAGAACCATTTACATTTCAAACCCTCCTAACTATTAGAGATTTGATCTTGAAAAAGAAAAAGATTCATCTCACCTGATGCACCTGTAAGCTTATGAGGCCTATTTACATAATAAAAGTGTTACACATATGTCTGCAATTACTGTAGAATTTTTCATTTTAGATAAATGTGGCTGGAGAAAGTTGTGTTAGACAGGAAACATGCAGCCCATGTCTGCTTTACTGCCTTTTCAGGAGAAATTTGTTTTTAAAACTATCAAAAAATACACTATGTGGTCAAAAGTATGTGAACGCCTGAATATCATGCCCATATGTGGTTCTTCCCCAAACTTTTCCCACAAAGTCTGAAGTACACAGTTGCATCAGAATGGCTTTATATACTGCTGCATTGCGTTTCCCTTCACTTAAGAGACTCGAACCCTGTTCCAGCATGACAATGCCCCTGTGCACAAAGCCCCTGAGCTTCATGAAGACATGGTGTGTTAAGACACTGACTCAACCCCACTGAACACCTTTGGGATGAACTGGAACACCGACTTAACCCCAGACCTCCTCACTCTTACAACATCAGAAGAGTAGAGCTTGTTATAACAGCACAGAGGAAATAATAGGCGTCCACCTGCTTTACATACATATGATGTGTATCATGGCAGCATATCTGACATCACAATTCATGTCGAACCTGTCAGACGCAAAGGAACAAGCTCTGAGATGTCGTGAAGATAAATTGTTGAGTAGATGTGCTTAAACAGAAGGAGGTAGAGAGGGTGAAGTGGACACACTGGACACTCAGCCACTCCAGATCCACTGATTTCACTCACTGACAGTCTTGACACCTCAGAGCACAGAGCTGGACTGGATGGCAGAAAGCTTTTCCCTTCTTATCCACTGTCTCTGAATAAACCTGACATGTCAACTTATTGTGAAGTGAAATGAAGCTATTCATTAAAACAGGAGCATTGTTCAGTTTTTAATAGATTGTATGAAGATGACTGAACAAAAGATAAAGCTTCATAAGATCCTGAAATCTGTTCATTCTTTTTACACATTCTTTTAGACTGAAGGTTGATTGATTGTTGATGTAAATGTTCTGTGCATCTCAGCTCAGTCACCCACCAGCCCCCTGACGCTCGGAGCTGCCATGTGAATGCTCTTGATGCTCTCTCAGACTGTCCAGTGCACATGCTGTGAGGTATAAAAGCAGCCACACTGACCTACACCTCAACATCCTGCAGCCAGCACCACCACGTTCCCCCTCACTCACATCCATGATGGAGTTCCTGGTGTAGGTTTCTACTGACAAAAACCTGTCTATTTCTATTTCTATTTCTATTTCTCTCTCTCTCTCTCTCTCTCATTTGTAGAATTTGGCAGACAGCCTCATCCAGAGCTATTTACATTTATCTCATTTATACAACTGAGCATTTGAGGGTTCAGGGGCCAGCATTGGCAGCTTCAGTGAACCGGGATTTGAACTCACCACCTTCCAATCAGTGACCAAGACCTTAACCATACCACTGTCTCATGCTCATACACATACACACACATCTACCCCCCCACTCACACACACACACACTATTCTCTCTCTCTCTCTCTCTCTCTCTCTCTCTCACACACACACACACACACTATTCTCTCTCTCTCTCTCTCTCTCTCTCTCTCTCTCTCTCTCTCTCTCTCTCCCACACTCACACACTATTCTCTCTCTCTCTCTCGCTCTCTCTCTCTCTCACACACACACACACTATTCTCTCTCTCTCTCTCTCTCGCTCTCTCTCTCTCTCACACACACACACTATTCTCTCTCTCTCTCTCTCTCTCTCTCTCTCTCTCTCACACACACACACACACACTATTCTCTCTCTCTCTCACACACACACACTATTCTCTCTCTCTCTCTCTCTCTCTCTCTCTCACACACACACACACACTATTCTCTCTCTCTCTCCCTCTCTCACACACACACTATTCTCTCTCTCTCTCTCTCTCTCTCTCACACACACACACACACACTATTCTCTCTCTCCCTCTCTCTCTCACACACACACACAAACACACATTTAAAGACTCACACAAGTCTTGATTTGACTTAAATCCTCTTACTCTCTCATACACCCTCGGACACCCACATTTAAATACTCTCTTACACACACATTTAAAAACTTACACACGTCTTGATTTTACCTAAATACTCTCTCTCTCTCTCTCTCTCTCTCTCTCTCACACACACACACACACACTATTCTCTCTCTCTCTCCCTCTCTCACACACACACTATTCTCTCTCTCTCTCTCTCTCTCTCACACACACACACACTATTCTCTCTCTCTCTCCCTCTCTCACACACACTATTCTCTCTCTCTCTCTCTCTCTCTCTCACACACACACACTATTCTCTCTCTCCCTCTCTCTCTCACACACACACACACAAACACACATTTAAAGACTCACACAAGTCTTGATTTGACTTAAATCCTCTTACTCTCTCATACACCCTCGGACACCCACATTTAAATACTCTCTTACACACACATTTAAAAACTTACACACGTCTTGATTTTACCTAAATACTCTCTCTCTCTCTCTCTCTCTCTCTCTCTCTCTCACACACACACACACACACACACACTCATTTCAATACTGATTCTTCTCATATTGAGAGGAAACGTACCTGAGAAACATGAGTGGAGAGAAATGCTTGGATGTTCCTCATGCTGTGAAGGAGAAACCTGTAAGCTGAGTCTGGGTGATATGTTAGAACGTTACTAAATGCTAATGTAATAGAAAACTGTTCAAAATTTTGCATTGCTGTATGTGCTGTTTAAATGTACATGGGAAAACTCATATATAATCACATTAGTACACCGGATCGGGAGCAGAGACGTTTTTAACTAATGATTTGTTGTAAAACCATTCAGCAAGGCTCTCTGACTTCCATAATGTTCTCCATTTACATGACTGTTTCTCCATCATATAATGTACAATATAATGTACAGTAAATGCCTAATTTCATGAAATTCTCACGAAAATGTTCCAATTTAGAAAAATGTGAAAATAATTTCCACAAAACACATCAGATGAGCATGTGTAACTCTAAACACATACACATACTAACCTGTTACAGTGAAAATAACAAGCAATAAAGACAAAATGATCAATAAAACTAACAAAATGATTAGGTTGAAATTAGAGATTTAAATGAACCCATAGATGGAAAACGTTAAAAACACCTAGAAGTTCGTCATAACAAACTTTGATATTGGCTTGACGAAGCAATTAGTCGTTACTTCTGATGCTTTTCAGAGGTGAGTGGATAGAATGGGTGCCAACACTTTTGGAGTTGAGTGGACAGATAGGGTGCCAACACTTTTGGAGTTGAGTGGACAGATAGGGTGCCAATACTTTTGGAGTTGAGTGGACAGATAGGGTGCCAATACTTTTTGAGGTGAGTGGACAGATAGGGTGCCAACACTTTTGGAGTTGAGTGGACAGATAGGGTGCCAATACTTTTTGAGGTGAGTGGACAGATAGGGTGCCAATACTTTTTGAGGTGAGTGGACAGATAGGGTGCCAATACTTTTGGAGGTGAGTGGACAGATAGGGTGCCAATACTTTTGGAGGTGAGTGGACAGATAGGGTGCCAACACTTTTGGAGGTGAGTGGACAGATAGGGTGCCAATACTTTTGGAGGTGAGTGGACAGATAGGGTGCCAATACTTTTGGAGGTGAGTGGACAGATAGGGTGCCAATACTTTTGGAGGTGAGTGGACAGATAGGGTGCCAACACTTTTGGAGGTGAGTGGACAGATAGGGTGCCAACACTTTTGGAGGTGAGTGGACAGATAGGGTGCCAATACTTTTGGAGGTGAGTGGACCCACTTCTCCTTGATGTCCTGAGTGTTTTTTGTCATTTTCATATATTGTGGTAATTTTGTAATTCTGCTTATTTTGGGGTAGACATGTGCGTGATGTCACTATAACACACGACACGAAGTTCCCCTCATTATGCTGAGCATTTTGATATTCATATACAACTCTATGAAACACTGAGCTTTAACATCTCTTGTAGAGCACTCAAACATAATAATTACAGAAGTATGTTCAGAATTTCCCAGAACAGTAAAAACCTCAAGAGACCCGATACGACTCAGTTATTAGAGCAGGTTGGATCCTTGTGTTCGAGATCAGAGTAAATGTAATGTCTGGGGGCAGACGACTGATCAGGGATATACAAGAAAATAGAAATGTAGCTGTTAACAGAAGTAAAACTGGCCATGCTTCCTGGGTGGGAGGGGCATACTGATGCTCTTCTCATCTTTCCAGTCATGTGTGTGTGAGCTTCTGTATGTGGAAGATGGTAGGCAGAATTTTGTGAGTGTGTGAAGTGGAGGAAGCAACAAGATACCCAGTATACAGCTGTCATATGATGGGTAAGAGCTGCGAGCTGGAACTGGTCAACTGGTAGGTAATCAGATTAGAGAGAAAAACAGAAGTTCAAGAGAAACACCTGACGACTGGATAATAAACAAATACACAGCATAACATTATAACCACTGACAGGTGAAGTGAATGAGACTGATGATCTCCTCATCATGGCACCTGTTAGTGGGTGGGATATATTAGGCAGCAAGTCAACATTTTGTCCTCAAAGTTGATGTTAGAAGCAGGAAAAATGGACAAGAGTAAGGATTTGAGCTTTGAGTTTAATGAAGGGACAAATTGTGATGGCTAGACCACTGGATCAGAGCATCTCCAAAACTGCAGCTCTTGTGGGGTGTTCCTGGTCTGCAGTGGTCAGTATCTATCAAAAGTGGTCCAAGGAAGGAACAGTGGTGAACCGGTGACAGGGTCATGGGCAGTCAAGGCTCATTGATGACCGTGTGATCCGATCCAATAGATGAGCTACTGTTGCTCAAATTGCTGAAGAAGTTAATGCTGGTTCTGATAGAAAAGTGACAGAATGCACTGTGCAGGACAGGTCAGGGCTGTTTTGGCAGCAAAATGGGGACCGACACAATATTAGGCAAGTGGTCATAATGTTATGCCTGATCAGTGTATATACTCCACTAAACTTTATGGGTTTGTGAAGCTTAGCCTTAGCTTAGATCCGCAATTTTTTAGATAAAAGTTTCACTTTAAAACCCACCATCACTATATCTGTTAATATTTTTTTAACTGTTCACTTGGACTGAATGGGTTTAAGCCAAAACTCAATAACTCACATGACTACAGGTTTACTATGAAGCATAGCTAGGAGAGCTGTGTGTGTGTGTGTGTGTGTTACAGAAACCATTATCCCAATCCATCATAATCAAAATGATTATACTGTTTATTGAGTTCTTATAGTTATGAGCCTGATCACCTGAATTCAGTGAATTTAATTCAAACCTCAAAAAATTAAAAACAAGTAGCTTATAAATAATGTCAGTTTCTATAAAAACTTCTGTAAAACTGCTTTGAGACAATGTCCATTGTTAAAAGCGCTATACAAATAAATGGAATTAAACTGAAATTAGACCTAATGTCTTCTGTTAGTGGAAGCTCAGGGAATTAGAACAACAACAACAGTAGTAAAGATACAGGGCTCCAGAATATTCCAGTATTTGGACACACTGAGATAATGATCCTTATTGAAATCATTGGATTATATTTCTAAAATAAATATTTGCTCAGTGAGTCTGTGGAGTTTATTTTAGAGCTACACCAAGCAGAAACCTTCCTCAGTTAAACTTTCTACTATAAAAATAAAGTTAAATGTATTTATTTGTTTTATTTCTTTACCCCAGTTTACTGAGCATGGATGAACTGAGATGTCCTGAAACACAAACACTGTCATCTGAGTAGAGTTTAATATTTTATGTGATAGAAGTTTCTGGAAAGTCTGTTTGTTTTAGAGAGATAAAGTCTGGTGATATTTATAGCGTGTTTCACTGTTAGTTATCTATCACACGTTGAGTAGAAATAAATAGATTAAACACATCACCGTTTTAATAAAACTTCACATGACTGCGCGTAAAACCCGGCGCGTGCGCGGCTGAAGGGTGGGCGCTGTGTGCATTTCAAGCGCACACGGCAGGGCGCGTGAACGTGCGCGCGCGTGTGTGTTCACGCAGCTGCTACTTCTGTAAACCTGAATTAGCACGCGAACCTCCAGCAGCAGCAGCACCTGCAGACAGGAATGAGAAATAAAAGATTTTTATTCGCCACACTTGATGATTATCATCGATGTCCACTTCGCTTTCTGTGCTCGAGTCAACTTTTCCTCAACACGCACGTGTGTGCGCGTGCAAATGAAGAAAGCGCTTCGTGTGGACGATACGGCGCAGAAGCTCTGGAGGATAAGGTTGCATATGTTTTATAAATACAAATTGACCGCAGAATGACCACACTCCTGTCTCTTGAGTCGTGCGAAACAAGAATCACGTGTGTTTATCACTCGCTTGGGAAGTGTGTGCGCGCGCAACGTGAAAAGCCCGTGCTCTGTCTGTTTTGCTGTGTGTCTTAAAGCTAAGGTTAAAGTCGAGGTTTCTGTTCTGTGTATAAACGACGCGTGAGGTGAAATTATTGTTGTTATTATCACTTTTAAATCGGGAAAGTAGAAGAAAGTGCACTTGCTGTGAGTGCAGTCTGAGCCAGCTCTGTCCTCGTGCACTGGGAGGAGATCGGACGGAGTGTGTGTGCGTGTGTGTGTGTGCGCGCGTGCTTGGAGGCGTTTAAACACAACCTCTCTCTGCGAGGAGGGACGCAAACTCGGAGTAGCTTCCCGGCTCGAACACGCGTCGTACTCAACAAAATCGGATTTTACTCAGCTTTCGGGAACCAACACCGGTAAGAACAAGCATCAGTGGCTTTCTTTCTTGTTCCACGCGTTTGATTTGAGCGTCACGGGGCTTGGAAACTGTGTAAAAACGCGACTTTGAGCTCGCAGAACGTGGTTGTTTTTGCAGAAAATGGCGTCACCGTTTTCTCGGCTCTGCCTGAGCGTGCTAGGGGAAGGGTCCGTTTCGACGAACAAAACTAACCTTTTCCGTCGCCTTTGCCGACTGCGAATAGCAAAATACATTCGGCTAAATGTTCCTGTCGTCAGCGGGCTGCTCTTGGAGCTCTTTACTGAAACATATAACGGAGAGGAAGACGCGCAAAGCCGGAAGGGTCACCGGTCCTGTGCGCCAAGCCGCTGCTTTGGAAAAGGTGAGCGCCGAGGTGCAAAGCGCAGCATTTCTTCATGACAACACGGGCGTTTTCGGATCATGTACGATTAGATATCTGATCTCCAGTCGCTCCGGTGTCGTCGTTTAGTGCTGTTTATATGGCAAGCGGGTTTGCGTTGTGCTCGCGCAGCGCTGTTGTCTGGCGGCTCAGCCCGTTTTTACGCCACACTCTCGGCCATGCTGTAGTCTGTAAAGAGGCCCTGTCATGGCGTGAAAAATGCATTTTTTGTACTTCTTTTGATAAACTTAATCTGCTCTTTTGTGATCCAAAACAGTGCGGTTTGAGAGCAGGGGGTGAAAATACAACCGTGTAAAAAGAGATTTTGTGGAGGATAATGAAGGGGGGACTCATGCAAATCGTGCCTCTCCACGAGAGAGTGGGTAAGTGCCTTTGCGCTCCTGTGTGGCAGTTTTGCCAAAAAAGACAGTGGAGTGTGAGCGAAGTTATCGCCCCAGCACGCGAGCACCTAGCATCGGCGGCGTGCAGAGAGGAGCTGCGCAACCACCGCGCCGCTGAGCGCAGAGACACACCGCGCTGTTTCCGCTAAACTTCAACACTACGCAGCACTGCGTCGAGTAAAAAACAAAAAGCAAGTACTTCAGGCTTGTTGTGGAACAGCTGTTGATGTGTGTTTGGCCCCTGGACCCGCCTCAACAGGTCAGCTAGCTGCGCGTGTGCATGCGTGCGTCCTCGGAGGACGTGACGAGGAAACAGGCGAGCGAGTCGAAATCGCATCGCTGATTCCTCCCACAGCGCGCGCGCGCACACACACACACACACACTTTCGATTAGGAAGAAAAACATTTGTCTTAAGTTTTGGTCGGAGTTGTGCGCCTGGTGTTTAGGACTCGCAGGATGTGTTCAGTCGCAAAGTTTAGTTAGTGTGTCACACTGCACGCGCCCCGAGGTGGCGTCACTGATACGCGCTTTTTATAAAGGCCCTTAGATGAAACAATGTCACTTTAACACTCTGTATCTCCCTGTGTGTTTTCCGTTTGCGGAAGATCACTCAGTCTAACGCTTTAACCTGTACATCTGAGGTCCATTTCGCAGCAGTTTCATTGCTATCGCCAAAGTCTTCACGAGCTGCTCCGTCTAAAGGCTTCCTGTGCGCCCACGTGACCGATGACGTCATCGACGCGAGGCTCGCGTGTTTATTAAATAGTTATGATGTAGTTGTACGGCGCGAGATTGTTTTCTCCTACCCCTAACTAATCTGTTTTCCACTGCATTTCCACTAGGACTAGATGATAACACAGTTACATTTATTACATGGCAAATCTTTTAACAGCAGTTTTTCCTGGGAAGTTATTTAAAGGCCCAGCACGTGATTTTTATTCATTGCACTATGTTGTAAGTGATGACGGAGTTCTTCACGTGTGCACGGGTCAGCTTGTTTGAGGTTGGTGTCAGTGATGCCTCTGGTGTTGTGTGTGTTGTTCACCTTATCACTGTTTTGCTTGCTGATAAGTCAGAAACAGACACTGTTGTGACGTAATTCATCCTCTGTTTGTTTTCAGGCCATGTTGTCCTGTCATGATATAACTATGAGGAGATGCTGTAGAGATGTATTGATATTTTAAAAGGATGTGAACTGAGTGTCTCCCGCTGGCTGTTTACGTTTGGCAGTACAGCGCGTCAGTCAGTCAGCTTGTTTTTCACTAGTGTTAATAAAGTCGTAGTGTTGGTTTAACGTTAGCTTGGGTGGTTGTTTCTATTATAAGGTATTTTCTTACCTTTGTAGTAGTTTATGTATGACGATGCATACAGTCTGATGGCTTTCTCCAGCCTAAAAGCGTGAAGAGTGTAGTGTGCAAGCGTTTTTACAGAAATCATCTGAATATTGTTTATTTTCAGGAGCTCCCGCAGACTCTGAGTGTAAAATTGTGGCATTGCTTTTACAGTGAATGAGCTGGAAGCAGGAGACATTTGTGCAAATTATTAAAATTATTATTATTTTTTTTATTTTATTTTAAATCCCAGATGTTTTGGTTCCATTTCTCCATGGTCACTAGCACATTGGTAGCTGTCCAGTGAGCTGTGTGCAATCCTGAGCTATCCTCTTGTTGGTAAATTTTAGATGAGTGTTGTAGCATCATCCACACTCTGAGAATTTCGTTTATTTATTTAGAATTTAATTTAATTTTCTGACACTACAGGAACGTTATGGTCTGTTGTTTTTGGTCACAGTGGTGCTAAAACCTAGTGATCTTATTTGATCATGTGTTGTAACACCACTGACCACAACCAAAGATTCTTTACAGAAGTACTTCTCTGGCACTTAGTGACCAAACAGATAACCGCTGTGATTGGTTGAAGTGAAGTGGGTGAAAAGTTGTTCCACTCTTTTAGTGAAAAACATGTCTATTTGTGGAACTGCGCAAGTCAGTGTGAGAAAAGTTTCAAGAAATCTATGAATAAATACAAGCCACTTCACAAACACCAGAGGATGCACAGATTCACTGATCATGGAGTGAGGCTGTGAACTTTATTATTCATTTGTGGATTTATGTTTTTATTTCTTTTGTTTTGTGAAGCTTATGTTATTTGTATGTAAATATTTAAAGTATACCCCATATAAGGTTTGATTAAGCTCTGTTGTATCACTGCAAGTGTGGATCACAATGGTGATTGGGAGCAGTCCTAGGTCAGTGATAGGTCTTTGGGAGTGGCAGTGGTGATCTGTGATTGGTCATTGGGAGCAGCAGTGGTGATCAGTGATTGGTCATTGGGAGGGACAGTGGTGATCAGTGATTGGTCATTGGGAGCGGCAGTGGTGATCTGTGTTGATCTGTGGGAATAGTGGTGATCAGTGATTGGTCATTGGGAGGGACAGTGGTGATCAGTGATTGGTCATTGGGAGCGGCAGTGGTGATCTGTGTTGATTGGTGATCTGTGGTGATCTGTGTCATTTCAGAATAGTGGTGATCTGTGTCATTGGGAGGGACAGTGGTGATCAGTGATTGGTCATTGGGAGGGACAGTGGTGTTCAGTGATTGGTCATTGGGAGGGACAGTGGTGTTCAGTGATTGGTCATTGGGAGCAGTGGTGATCAGTGATTGGTTGTTGGGATTGAAGTCTTGGTAAATCTGTCAGGCTGCAGGTGGTGAGATGACTGTACCTGCTCCCTCAAACTGAATGACCAGCATCTGTGATGGAGTCTGAAAGGTTGCCAGATATTTTTTGTCTGCTAAAATGGCAGCATGTCTTCACAGACATGAGTATGTTCTGGTTTGTGCTTTTTTAAAGCGTTCAGAGATTTTTTTAAAGCACTGTATTAAAGTGGAATTCTTGTTAGACACTTTCCAGTTTGTCCCTTGAAAGTTGCTGCAACTGACAAAACTATCAGGAACATGTAGTGTATGTTAATAGGAAAAGATGTAATGTTCTTTCTGCTACACAGTCAGTAAAAGAATTTCATTATATTGAAGTTGCTTGCAGTAAATCACTGCTCCACTTCTCTATACAGAATGAAGTTAAACTGATTGACTTGTGCTGGTGAGAGTGTTTGAGGGGAGTGTGTGGATGTGGGTATCAGTTTCTGGACAGCAGCATGTCCTTGCTCTGTCCCATCCAAAGTGCCTTTCTAACACTCTCATGCTGTTGTACACTGAAGCTGATTAAGGCTAGTTAACATGTAGACACATGCTGCTAATATTATTCTGTATTACTGGCAGAGTGTGTAATCCGATCAGACTATAATCTAAATGAGCGTGATGTTAAGAGTTACACAACATTTTCACACTAGATCAGTAGTAATGTCTCAAATTCACACCAGACCTGCAGCGTGGTGAGTGTCTGCATACTGCACAGACACCACTGGCTCACAGGGGCTCACATCTCACGGTGCTGAAGTGCTGGTTAAAATTAGAGATGGCATGATACCACTTTTTCTTTTCGGAAGCCGATGCCGATACTGAATCCTTGAGTATCAGCCAATACCGATAATCCATCTGATCTTTTAAAAGCTACTACGCTCTAAAGTGTAGCTCCTCAAAGTTAAACCCCCAAAAATCTATTACATTGTAAACATAGAACTATTATATATTATAAATATAGTCAACTTAATCCTAACAGAAGAAAACAGTCAAGTATCTTTATATGTAAAGATTTCCCATTCCAAAAATAAATCCAGTTCCCGGCTCTGCTGATTGTTACAGGATCTGATGTCTGATATTACAGTGTGCAGCTAAATGTGTAAAATTTACCTGTAGTCTGAAATATTACATACTGGCTGTATTATTCTACTGCACTGACCTCTGCCCATCCCCACAGCAGGGACCAGTGAATGTAATCCCGCTAAAATACCAACAATATAAACAAACCTTCATTCAGTGAAATAAATGTTATCAACTAATAATGTATACAGTTAAATAGATTCAGGCCCAATTCTGTGTTTAGAACTTAGCTTATTGGTTCAATTGTTAGAAAAGACTAGAATTAAAGATTCTCTTATTGTTTAATGGTGGTGTTGGGGGAGCGTTATGGGGGCAGTAGTAGATATGTTGGATGGGGGTGTAGTAGATTGACATAGGGGCAGTATTAGGGGCAGTGGGGAGTGTAGTAGATTGATGTAAGGGGGTGTAGTGGATTGATGTTGTAGAGGGGCGTAGTAGATCGATGTAGGGGGGTGTAGTAGATTGGTGTTGTGGGGGGGTAGTAGATTGATGTTATAGAGAGTGTAGTAGATTGATGATGTTGTAGGGTGTAGTAGATTGATGTTGTAGAGTGTAGTAGATTGATGATGTAGGGTGTAGTAGATTGATGTTGTAGGGGGTGTAGTAGATTGATGATGTAGGGTGTAGTAGATTGATGTTGTAGGGTGTAGTAGATTGATGTTGTAGGGTGTAGTAGATTGATGTTGTAGGGTGTAGTAGATTGATGTTGTAGGGTGTAGTAGATTGATGATGTTGTAGGGTGTAGTAGATTGATGATGTTGTAGGGTGCAGTAGATTGATGATGTAGGGTGTAGTAGATTGATGTAGGGTGTAGTAACTTGATGTTGTAGGGTGTAGTAGATTGATGATGTTGTAGGGTGTAGTAGATTGATGATGTTGTAGGGTGTAGTAGATTGATGTTGTAGACTGTAGTAGACTGATGGTGATGTAGGGTGTAGTAGACTGATGGTGATGTAGGGTGTAGTAGACTGATGATGATGTAGGGTGTAGTAGACTGATGATGATGTAGGGTGTAGTAGACTGATGATGATGTAGGGTGTAGTAGACTGATGATGATGTAGGGTGTAGTAGATTGATGATGTTGTAGGGTGTAGTAGACTGATGATGATGTAGGGTGTAGTAGACTGATGATGATGTAGGGTGTAGTAGATTGATGTAGGTGGTAGTAGATTGATGTAGGGTGTAGTAACTTGATGTTGTAGGGTGTAGTAGACTGATGATGATGTAGGGTGTAGTAGATTGATGTTGTAGGGGGTGTAGTAGATTGATGATGTTGTAGGGGGTGTAGTAGATTGATGATGTTGTAGGGTGTAGTAGATTGATGATGTAGGGTGTAGTAGATTGATGTTGTAGGGGGTGTAGTAGATTGATGATGTAGGGTGTAGTAGATTGATGTAGGGTGTAGTAGATTGATGATGTTGTAGGGTGTAGTAGATTGATGTTGTAGGGTGTAGTAGATTGATGATGTTGTAGGGTGTAGTAGATTGATGATGTTGTAGATTAATGATGTAGGGTGTAGTACATTGATGATTGATGTTGTAGAGTGTAGTAGACTGATGATGATGTAGAGTGTAGTAGACTGATGATGATGTAGGGTGTAGTAGACTGATGATGATGTAGGGTGTAGTAGACTGATGATGATGTAGGGTGTAGTAGACTGATGATGATGTAGGGTGTAGTAGACTGATGATGATGTAGAGTTTAGTAGACTGATGATGTAGGGTGTAGTAGATTGATGATGATGATGTAGGGTGTAGTAGATTGATGATGATGATGTAGGGTGTAGTAGATTGATGATGATGATGTAGGGTGTAGTAGATTGATGATGATGATGTAGGGTGTAGTAGATTGATGATGATGATGTAGGGTGTAGTAGACTGATGATGATGTAGGGTGTAGTAGACTGATGATGATGTAGGGTTTAGTAGACTGATGATGTTGTAGGGTGTAGTAGATTGATGATGTTGTAGGGTGTAGTAGATTGATGATGTTGTAGGGTGTAGTAGATTGATGATGTTGTAGGGTGTAGTACATTGATGATGTAGGGTGTAGTACATTGATGATGTAGGGTGTAGTAGATTGATGTTGTAGAGTGTAGTAGACTGATGATGATGTAGGGTGTAGTAGACTGATGATGATGTAGGGTGTAGTAGACTGATGATGATGTAGGGTGTAGTAGATTGGGTGTAGTAGATTGATGTTGTAGGGGGTGTAGTACATTGATGATGATGTAGGGTGTAGTAGACTGATGACGATGTAGGGTGTAGTAGATTGATGATGATGTAGGGTGTAGTAGATTGGGTGTAGTAGATTGATGGTGTAGTAGATTGGGTGTGGTAGATTGATGTTGTAGAGGGTGTAGTAGATTGATGATGTAGGGTGTAGTAGATTGATGATGTAGAGTGTAGTAGATTGATGATGTTGTAGGGTGTAGTAGATTGATGATGATGTAGGGTGTAATAGACTGATGATGATGTAGGGTGTAGTAGATTGATGATGTAGTAGGGTGTAGTAGATTGATGATGTAGGGTGTAATAGACTGATGATGATGTAGGGTGTAGTAGATTGGGTGTAGTAGATTGATGATGTAGTAGGGTGTAGTAGATTGATGATGTAGGGTGTAGTAGATTGGGTGTAGTAGATTGATGATGTTGTAGGGGGTGTAGTAGATTGATGATGTTGTAGGGTGTAGTAGATTTATGATGTAGGGTGTAGTAGATTGATGTAGGGTGTAGTAGATTGATGTAGGGTGTAGTAGATTGATGATGTAGGGTGTAGTAGATTGATGATGTAGGGTGTAGTAGATTGATGTTGTAGAGTGTAGTAGACTGATGATGATGTAGGGTGTAGTAGACTGATGATGATGTAGGGTGTAGTAGATTGATGATGATGTAGGGTGGAGTAGATTGGGTGTAGTAAATTGATTATGTTGTAGGGGGTGTAGTAGATTGATGTTGTAGGGTGTAGTAGACTGATGATGATGTAGGGTGTAGTAGATTGATGATGATGTAGGGTGTAGTAGATTGGGTGTAGTAGATTGATGATGTAGTAGGGTGTAGTAGATTGGGTGTAGTAGATTGATGATGTAGTAGGGTGTAGTAGATTGATGATGTAGATTGGGTGTAGTAGATTGATGTAGTAGGGTGTAGTAGATTGATGATGATGTAGGGTGTAGTAGATTGATGATGATGTAGGGTGGAGTAAATTGGGTGTAGTAGATTGATTATGTTGTAGGGGGTGTAGTAGATTGATGTTGTAGGGTGTAGTAGATTGATGATGTAGGGTGTAGTAGACTGATGATGATGTAGGGTGTAGTAGATTGATGATGATGTAGGGTGTAGTAGATTGGGTGTAGTAGATTGGGTGTAGTAGATTGATGATGTAGTAGGGTGTAGTAGATTGGGTGTAGTAGATTTGATGATGTAGTAGGGTGTAGTAGATTGATGATGTAGTAGGGTGTAGTAGATTGATGATGATGTAGGGTGTAGTAGATTGATGTTGTAGGGTGTAGTAGATTGATGATGTAGGGTGTAGTAGATTGATGATGTTGTAGGGTGTAGTAGATTGGGTGTAGTAGATTGATGATGTAGGGTGTAGTAGATTGTTGATGTAGATTGGGTGTAGTAGATTGAAGATGTAGTAGGGTATAGTAGATTGATGTAGTAGGGTGTAATATATTGATGGTGTAGTAGATTGATGGTGTAGTAGATTGATGTTGGGTGTAGTAGGTTGATAGTATAGTAGATTGATGTTGGGTGTAGTAAGTTGATGGTGTAGTAGGGTGTAGTAGATTGATGTTGGGTGTAGTAAGTTGATGGTGTAGTAGGGTGTAGTAGATTGATGGTGTAGTAGGGTGTAGTAGATTGATGTGTGTAGTAGATTGATGGTGTAGTGGATTGATGGTGTAGTAGGGTGTAATAGATTGATGGTGTAGTAGGGTGTAGTAGATTGATGTTGGGTGTAGTAGATGGATGGTGTAGTAGATTGATGTAGTAGGGTGTAGTAGATTGATGATGTAGTAGGGTGTAGTAGGTTGATGTTGGGTGTAGTAGATTGATGGTGTAGTAGATTGATGATGTAGTAGGGTGTAGTAGATTGATGGTGTAGTAGGGTGTAGTAGATTGATGGTGTAGTAGGGTGTAGTAGGTTGATGATGTAGGGTGTAGTAGATTGATGATGTAGATTGATGGTGTAGTAGATTGATGTTGGGTGTAGTAGATTGATGGTGTAGTAGATTGATGTTGGGTGTAGTAGATTGATGGTGTAGTAGATTGATGTTGGGTATAGTAGATTGATGGTGTAGTAGGGTGTAGTAGATTGATGATGTACATTGATGGTGTAGTAGATTGATGTTGGGTGTAGTAGATTGATGCTGGGTATAGTAGATTGATGGTGTAGTAGGGTGTAGTAGATTGATGATGTAGTTGGGTGTAGTAGATTGATGTTGGGTGTAGTAGATTGATGATGTAGTAGGGTGTAGTAGATTGATGTTGGGTGTAGTAGATTGATGGTGTAGTAGGGTGTAGTAGATTGATGGTGTAGTAGATTGATGGTGTAGTAGGGTGTAGTAGATTGATGGTGTAGTATGGTGTAGTAGATTGATGTTGGGTGTAGTAGATTGATGTAGTAGGGTGTAGTAGATTGATGATGTAGTAGGGTGTAGTAGGTTGATGTTGGGTGTAGTAGATTGATGGTGTAGTAGATTGATGATGTAGTAGGGTGTAGTAGATTGATGGTGTAGTAGGGTGTAGTAGGTTGATGATGTAGGGTGTAGTAGATTGATGATGTAGATTGATGGTGTAGTAGATTGATGTTGGGTGTAGTAGATTGATGGTGTAGTAGATTGATGTTGGGTGTAGTAGATTGATGGTGTAGTAGGGTGTAGTAGATTGATGTTGGGTGTAGTAGATTGATGATGTAGTAGGGTGTAGTAGATTGATGGTGTAGTAGATTGATGTTGGGTATAGTAGATTGATGGTGTAGTAGGGTATAGTAGATTGATGATGTAGTAGGGTGTAGTAGATTGATGTTGGGTTTAGTAGATTGATGGTGTAGTAGGGTGTAGTAGATTGATGTTGGGTGTAGTAGATTGATGGTGTAGTAGGGTGTAGTAGATTGATGTTGGGTGTAGTAGATTGATGGTGTAGTAGATTGATGTTGGGTATAGTAGATTGATGGTGTAGTAGGGTGTAGTAGATTGATGGTGTAGTAGATTGATGCTGTAGTAGGGTGTAGTAGATTGATGGTGTAGTAGATTGATGTTGGGTATAGTAGATTGATGGTGTAGTAGGGTATAGTAGATTGATGATGTAGTAGGGTGTAGTAGATTGATGTTGGGTTTAGTAGATTGATGGTGTAGTAGGGTGTAGTAGATTGATGTTGGGTGTAGTAGATTGATGGTGTAGTAGGGTGTAGTAGATTGATGTTGGGTGTAGTAGATTGATGGTGTAGTAGATTGATGTTGGGTATAGTAGATTGATGGTGTAGTAGGGTGTAGTAGATTGATGGTGTAGTAGATTGATGCTGTAGTAGGGTGTAGTAGATTGATGTGTGTAGTAGATTGATGGTGTAGTGGATTGATGGTGTAGTAGGGTGTAATAGATTGATGGTGTAGTAGGATGTAGTAGATTGATGTTGGGTGTAGTAGATTGATGGTGTAGTAGGGTGTAGTAGATTGATGTTGGGTGTAGTAGATTGATGGTGTACATTGATGGTGTAGTAGATTGATGTTGGGTGTAGTAGATTGATGGTGTAGTAGGGTGTAGTAGATTGATGATGTAGTAGGGTGTAGTAGATTGATGTTGGGTATAGTAGATTGATGATGTAGTAGGGTGTAGTAGATTGATGTTGGGTGTAGTAGATTGATGGTGTAGTAGATTGATGATGTAGTAGGGTGTAGTAGATTGATGATGTAGTAGGGTGTAGTAGATTGATGTTGGGTATAGTAGATTGATGATGTAGTAGGGTGTAGTAGATTGATGTTGGGTGTAGTAGATTGATGGTGTAGTAGATTGATGTTGGGTATAGTAGATTGATGGTGTAGTAGGGTATAGTAGATTGATGGTGTAGTAGATTGATGTTGGGTGTAGTAGATTGATGGTGTAGTAGATTGATGGTGTAGTAGGGTGTAGTAGATTGATGATGTAGTAGGGTGTAGTAGATTGATGATGTAGTAGGGTGTAGTAGGTTGATGATGTAGTAGGGTGTAGTAGATTGATGGTGTAGTAGGGTATAGTAGATTGATGATGTAGTATGGTGTAGTAGATTGGGTGTAGTAGATTGATGATGTAGTAGGGTGTAGTAGATTGATGTTGGGTGTAGTAGATTGATGTTGGGTGTAGTAGATTGATGGTGTAGTAGGGTGTAGTAGATTGATGGTGTAGTAGGGTATAGTAGATTGATGATGTAGTAGGGTGTAGTAGATTGATGTTGGGTGTAGTAGATTGATGGTGTAGTAGGGTGTAGTAGATTGATGGTGTAGTAGATTGATGTTGGGTGTAGTAGATTGATGGTGTAGTAGATTGATGTTGGGTGTAGTAGATTGATGGTGTAGTAGGGTGTAGTAGATTGATGTTGGGTGTAGTAGATTGATGATGTAGTAGGGTGTAGTAGATTGATGGTGTAGTAGATTGATGTTGGGTATAGTAGATTGATGATGTAGTAGGGTGTAGTAGATTGATGTTGGGTTTAGTAGATTGATGGTGTAGTAGGGTGTAGTAGATTGATGTTGGGTGTAGTAGATTGATGGTGTAGTAGGGTGTAGTAGATTGATGTTGGGTGTAGTAGATTGATGGTGTAGTAGATTGATGTTGGGTATAGTAGATTGATGGTGTAGTAGGGTGTAGTAGATTGATGGTGTAGTAGATTGATGCTGTAGTAGGGTGTAGTAGATTGATGTGTGTAGTAGATTGATGGTGTAGTGGATTGATGGTGTAGTAGGGTGTAATAGATTGATGGTGTAGTAGGGTGTAGTAGATTGATGTTGGGTGTAGTAGATGGATGGTGTAGTAGATTGATGTAGTAGGGTGTAGTAGATTGATGGTGTAGTAGGGTGTAGTAGATTGATGTTGGGTGTAGTAGATTGATGGTGTAGTAGGGTGTAGTAGATTGATGTTGGGTGTAGTAGATTGATGGTGTACATTGATGGTGTAGTAGATTGATGTTGGGTGTAGTAGATTGATGGTGTAGTAGGGTGTAGTAGATTGATGATGTAGTAGGGTGTAGTAGATTGATGTTGGGTGTAGTAGATTGATGATGTAGTAGGGTGTAGTAGATTGATGTTGGGTGTAGTAGATTGATGGTGTAGTAGGGTGTAGTAGATTGATGTTGGGTGTAGTAGATTGATGGTGTAGTAGATTGATGATGTAGTAGGGTGTAGTAGATTGATGATGTAGTAGGGTGTAGTAGATTGATGTTGGGTATAGTAGATTGATGATGTAGTAGGGTGTAGTAGATTGATGTTGGGTGTAGTAGATTGATGGTGTAGTAGATTGATGTTGGGTATAGTAGATTGATGGTGTAGTAGGGTATAGTAGATTGATGGTGTAGTAGATTGATGTTGGGTGTAGTAGATTGATGGTGTAGTAGATTGATGGTGTAGTAGGGTGTAGTAGATTGATGATGTAGTAGGGTGTAGTAGATTGATGATGTAGTAGGGTGTAGTAGATTGATGATGTAGTAGGGTGTAGTAGGTTGATGATGTAGTAGGGTGTAGTAGATTGATGGTGTAGTAGGGTATAGTAGATTGATGATGTAGTATGGTGTAGTAGATTGGGTGTAGTAGATTGATGATGTAGTAGGGTGTAGTAGATTGATGTTTGGTGTAGTAGATTGATGTTGGGTGTAGTAGATTGATGGTGTAGTAGGGTGTAGTAGATTGATGGTGTAGTAGGGTGTAGTAGATTGATGGTGTAGTAGGGTATAGTAGATTGATGATGTAGTAGGGTGTAGTAGATTGATGTTGGGTGTAGTAGATTGATGGTGTAGTAGGGTGTAGTAGATTGATGGTGTAGTAGGGTGTAGTAGATTGATGTTGGGTGTAGTAGATTGATGGTGTAGTAGGGTATAGTAGATTGATGTAGTAGGGTGTAGTAGATTGATGTTGGGTGTAGTAGATTGATGTTGGGTGTAGTAGATTGATGGTGTAGTAGGGTATAGTAGATTGATGATGTAGTAGGGTGTAGTAGATTGATTTTGGGTGTAGTAGATTGATGGTGCAGTAGGGTATAGTAGATTGATGATGTAGTAGAGTGTAGTAGATTGATGTTGGGTGTAGTAGATTGATGGTGTAGTAGGGTGTAGTAGATTGATGGTGTAGTAGATTGATGGTGTAGTAGGGTATAGTAGATTGATGATGTAGTAGGGTGTAGTAGATTGATGTTGGGTGTAGTAGATTGATGGTGTAGTAGGGTGTAGTAGATTGATGATGTAGTAGGGTATAGTAGATTGGGTGTAGTAGATTGATGATGTAGTAGGGTGTAGTAGATTGATAGTGTAGTAGATTGATGATGTAGTAGGGTGTAGTAGATTGATGGTGTAGTAGATTGATGATGTAGTAGGGTGTAGTAGATTGGGTGTAGTAGATTGATGATGTAGTAGGGTATAGTAGATTGGGTGTAGTAGATTGATGATGTAGTAGGGTGTAGTAGATTGATAGTGTAGTAGATTGATGATGTAGTAGGGTGTAGTAGATTGATCTACTACAATCTACTACACCCAGGAACCCAGGCATGTTACAATGTTCCCAGATGTGATGAAACCTCTGCAGTCCTCCCTGGCTGTCAGTCAGATTCTGGGCCACATGCTGACTGATGGTAGCCCTTTCTTGCATAATCAATGTTTGTCAGAATTTGTGGGTTTTTGATTGACCACCTGCCTCTTGAGGATTGACCACAAGTTCCCAATGGGATTAAGACCTGGGGAGTTTCCTGGCCATGGACCCAAAATTTTAATGTTTTGTTGTTCAGCCACATAGATATCACTATTGCCCCATGCTCCCTGAACCACTCTTACTCTGAGCCTGATGAATCCTGGACATCTTGGTGCCACCAGGGAAGAAACAAATCTATTGATAAACCTTCTGGCCCATAACATCACCGAACCCAGACGTGGGCAACTGAGTCAACCCTAGATCATCACACTGCCCCCCCCCCCAAGCGTGTACAGTAACCACTAGGTCTGAGGGTTTGCATCACTTCATTTGCCCCTTTTTCTTACCCTGATATACCCATCACTCTGGAACAGGGTAAATCTGAACTCAGCAGATCATATGACCTTTTTCCATTGCTGCAGAGTTCATTCTTTATTCTCTCTGAAGCCTTTTTTAACATATTAACCTTACTGATAAGTGGTCATTATTAAACATTGCCCTGAGTTCTACTGTTGTGTCTTTTACAAATTAATTTAACCAAACTTAAGTGAGACACATGGACGGACACAGACAGACAGACAGACTGACCGACCGACAAAGAGAGAGGCACAGACAGAGACAGAAATTACATTTAAGTTCAGTTTTGCTAAGAACTCGTTGTTATGCATATGAATAAACAGTTGAGCTCAATAATGTATATATTGTTGAAATCAATAACCATAATTCCATCCTATCAGGTCTAGATAGATGATATTTTAGTAGTTTATGCACTCTTGCTCAGCTGTTCAACTGGAACTGGTGTTTGTCGCCATCTAGTGTTCTTTTTTTTTTTATTCCAAGAACCTTGTATTAAGTCTGAAAATGTTCTTCATGTCAGATGTTCTGTGTGGACTATCCATAGTGCTCAGACCATGCCCTTTATTTCTCCAATAGAAAAAAAGTTTGTGGTTCAAAAGAAGGGAAAAAAACACAAACTGAGGACAAGATAGTTTCCTTTGTCATCAAGATGCTCCCAGTGCACATTCATATTTATCCACAAATCCAGATAATGAAGTGTCTTGTGCTATTTTTGGAGTAATGAGCGTCTCAGCGAGTGGTTTGAAGCGGGCTGTTGGTGAACAGACACTCCTCCCAGATGAACTCATTACAATCAGACTGTGAACTGCAGCCTAATTGAATAACAGTGTCACAGGCAGGGGTGCGAATGGTTTAGGGATTTTTCCTTTTGTTTGTCTCTGTGAACATTAGCGCAAACTTCTGACACAGGAATTCAGCTAGCTGCTGATATTTTTTGCTTTCAAGAGCAAATGGGAGTTTCAGTGGCCTGAAAGAGCAGGCATAGAGACAGTGTTGGAGTAAGATCTCAGTAATCATTAGTACACTCTGAGTCACTTCTCTGTGTCCTTTCTCCAAACCTGACTGGTCAGTTTCCACTGTCCATAACACATCCAGTAATGTGGGCAACAAAGCCACGCATGAGCTGTTTAAGCACCAGCTACGATTTGATCAATATGCTATAGCATGTCTTATTTCCTTTAGTGCTGACCTATGCTGCTTCATGACAGTTTTATTAGCCTGCTCTAGTGTCATTTTCCTCTCAGTGAAGTTGCATTAGCGTTTAGCCCTTTCAGCACTGTATCAATATTTTTTTCCTTGCTCTTTTCAGAGGTTCAGCTCAGCAAGTTCAGAACATGGAGGATCTCACAGCTGAGATCCCAAGCAACGAAAAGTCATGTCAGACAGATGAGCTGGAGGAAAAAGTCCCAATGCTCAGGCCAGAGCACCTCAACCAAATGCCAGGTAAGGCCTCTCGTTCTTTGCTCTTGGTCAGTAGAACTACAGCACAGAGCTGGACTGCAGAGCTGTGATTAATGTACTGTAAAATCCTGAGAATTCTGTTCACAGCCTAATTGTACTCTTAAAGTTACATATTCACCAAAGACCAGTCTGGATGAATCCAAGCTACAGTAAATGTATTTAATTTCACACCTATTCTTTTCCCCCATTATCACTGATAATGGGTTCAGACTCACTGGTGCCTGTGAGTCTGAACTTCCAAAATGCAGTTTAACTGCAGCTTCAGAGGGATGACACAAAGTTAAACAAAAAACTGACACAAAGATATAACTTTGTCATTCCACATGCAACAACTTCTCCATGCTAGTAAACACTGTTCCGCCTACCTCACCTTCCGACGTGATTACGTAGTACCTAGCGTCACACACACGTGTCCCAGAGCTAGTCCTAGACAAGCTTTTGTGGTTAAAAAGTATATCTGAACTGATGGTTTGTCTAGATAAGACTCCTCCTCCTGGGCTGGGATCGAGGTTTAGAGCTCTTCGAAGCTGCATTTAAACTGCATTTTGGAAGTTCAGACTCACGGGCACCATTGATGTCCACTATATGGAGAAAAATCCTGAAATGTTTTCCCCAAAAAACATCATTTCTTTAAGACTGAAAAAAGAAAGACATGAACATCTTGGATGACGAGGGGGTGAGGAAATTATTTGTATATTTTTGTTCTGGAAGTGAACTTCTCCTTTAAAGGTCTAACAATCGAATATGTGTCTGTGTAGATTGATCTAAAGGAGATACTTGTATGTGTCGAGTATAACTGATGTAATACTAAGGCATGCCACAGTGTTTACTGTTCATGCTGTGAGCAGTCATGTAGAGTTGATGTCACCTTGTTGAACTCTGAGGACCTGGGAGTTGAAGACCGCCCCGAACTGCTGATTAGGAATTCCTTCCTGAGATGATGCTTTCTTTGTTTTTTCCTGGTCAGAGGTCGGGAATGAGTTATGACCTCTAATTGAGTGCAGCAAAAAAAACAAACAAAACATATATTGTTTGGTGATGAATAATTAGCCGAATCTCCCATTTTCAGTCTGTTGTTTAGTGTGAAATGTTCAGTGTACTGGTTCATTGCTGGAGTCTGTTTCATGATGTACTCTTAAGTGTCTTAAGTTTACTGGTGTTAACATTATTTGCTTTCTTTCCCCTTGAGGCTCACTGGTTTTTATGAACTTTGAAAATAGCAGTGGCTTTAAGACAGTGAAACTGCCAGATTGTTGAGATGTTTCACTTCTTCAGCATTTTTTGTTCCATTTTCCCCTCAGTGCATGTCACGAGATTAGGCTCACATGTTTTACATTATTGATTGGTGGCCATATTGGCTGGAAAGATAAAAGAAACACTGACCAAAAGTCAGCAGAATGTGATCTACAGCCAGTCCATTATAAATCAAAACCTTAAATGTGCTCATGTTTTTTTAATGATTGTGAAGTAAAGAAGTTTAGTGGGGTAACTTGTAGTGGCAATGAAATGACTCCACCCTCACAGTGAGGGAGGGGTCAGTAACTGCATCGGTGGGTGTACCAGAGCATGACCTCATGAAATTCTCCTCACATTTGTACAGAAAATATGAAGCTGTGCTTCTCACCATGACCGAGACTGAAGATTTGTGGTTCATTATTGCCCCTAGATCCTAACATTTACATTTATAGCATTTGGCTGATGCCCTTCTCCGGAATGTCAGCCAAAAACATCTCCTCATGCCAGGACAAGAATAACTACCACTACTCTCACTGCGATATCAAGAAAAACATTCTTTAATACTGACAAATTCACCTTAAGCTTCTCTTTTAGATTGTTTTAAAACAAATCACTTCAGCTTGAGATGGTCTTGGTTTGATTGTTGTGTATGTTTAGATCTGCCAATAGAATAAGACCATTTAAAGTGTGAATAATACTAATGCTAAATAATACTAACTAATAAATAATACAGTAAAAGTGTCTAGTAAAATTAATAATAAAGGTGTAGAAAGCTAGAAATAGGTTTGATGGTATTATAGTTGTCATATAACGATCTCATAAGAAATATTTGATAGATTTCACAAACCGCTTTGATTAACGAATCTTTTTTTGGGCCCGAGCACCGAAGGAGCAAGGCCAGAGGCCAGAGGCCTTGCACCGTAGCTGTGGAAGCCCTATTGTTTTCGTTAGAATTTTATATATATATATATTCAAACTTTCGGGGCATTTTGGACCCCTTAACATGCTCAAAAACTCTTGAAAATCAGCAGACAGGTTGGAATCTGTGGCCATTAGGACGTCACTGTGGCTCGGCCCTGGGCGTGGCACACACCCGTTACAGCACCCCCTGGAACCTTACACACTTGCACGTATCCATGTACAACTTGGTACACACTTAGATCTCATTGAACTGAACAACTTTCACACTGCATGTCATTAAGTCTAATCCACAGGAAGTGAGGTATTTTGAGTTGTTTGCAAAACGCACCCAATGGAATTTGAAATACTCCTCCTAGGGAATTGATACAACGGCCACCAAACCCAGGCTAATATGATCTCAAGACATTGATACAACTGCCACCAAACCCAGGCTAATATGATCTCAAGACATTGATACAACCGCCACCAAACCCAGGCTAATATGATCTCAAGACATTGATACAACTGCCACCAAACCCAGGCTAATATGATCTCAAGACATTGATACAACCGCCACCAAACCCAGGCTAATATGATCTCAAGACATTGATACAACTGCCACCAAACCCAGGCTAATATGATCTCAAGACATTGATACAACCGCCACCAAACCCAGGCTAAGTTTCATGATTGTGTGACGCTCAAACGGCTCACAACAAATTTTTACATTTATCAGTCCATTGACTAGTCCATTTTCACCTGACTCCTGCAGTACTAGACTATGTCCACTAGAGGCTCTTATCCCGTTATTTAAATTTTTTTACAATATTGCTTCATTTTCACAATTCATATATACAGAGTCAACCAAAAAATGTATATATACTTCAGGAAAAGAAAAATATTTTTGTATAAAAAAAATTCTTAAATTCTGAAATGTGTATACATTACATACAAATTTATACATGTGTATACAGTTTTCTGAGTGACACACACTCTCTCTTTCTATATATATATATATATATATATATATATATAAATAAACTGATATAGTAATATAGTTTAGAGGGAGAGTCATTGTCCCTTTGGACATCACTGGACATTGCTATGATCTATTTCATTACACCCATACTGTCCCTTTTGTCCTTATATAGTTTAGAAGGAAAGTCAGTTTTCGTTGCTGTGATCACTTTCATTAGACCCAAATTGTCACTCTTGTCCTTTTGGTATTTCCCTTTTAATGCATGTACCCACTGTGCTCACTGTGTCTGGTGCGCCTGGGCGGCGGTGGCACCGTGTAGTGATGACCCATAGTGCGAGGGCCCGTCATTGCTGCTTGCAGCTATATTTTTATTTATTTTTGTATAACAAACAACCACACCAATGTACTTTTCTTTTCTGTATAAAGCTAAATAAGTGTTCTAGGCACATGTTTAATATTATAAGCAGAAATGCACTACAGGTTCACTATATCTTAAAAATAAATGAATAAATGTATAGATTCTGTCCTAAATATTGGTCTGACCTGAAGACTGGTAAAAAAAAAGTGATGGGCTTCAAAGTAATGAGACTCGTAGCAGAAATGCATGTTGATCATTGCACTTTGGAGCAATCAGGCAACCGGCCATTACACGAGTGCAGTTGAATCCTGTCTTTGTGATGAGATGGGAAACTTGCAGCCTCGGCACAAAAGAAGGCGATCACGTGACCAGGATGATGCCTTGATGCTTAAGCAAAACAATATTGGAGAGGAGTTGATGTGGGACTGAATTGGCTCCGGCACTGGCGCAGTGTCTGTGGAAAAACTCTACACATGTTCTCATTGTCTGAAGTGGGTCAGAGGGGACTGCAGGACATTCCTTTGTCTGTTGTAGAGAAAAGAGTCAACAGAGTTCATGACCTCTAAAGACATTGGGTCACACCCTTCCATCCTCCACACAAATACACACAAACACCTTTCTGCTGTTGAATTCTGGCTGAAATCCCAAAGTCAAGGCCTGATCAAGTGAAGGTACCAGAGTGTCTGAAAACACACTAACGTACATAACACTGACACGTACACAAGAGGGCAGTAACACACTTACCAAGCACATATGCCTAATATATATAAACGAGAACCCATAATATTTTGTTTAAAAGTTGCGATACCTTCTCAGGTGGATATCTCTCTTCCATACTTGTTTAAAAAAAGAACTGTTGTACCTCATCCTGTCAAATCTCTCATTCTCCATTATTTGTTTGTTTTTAGGCTTTGTGCATTATTTTTTAATTACCTCAATTTTTATAGCCTCTGTGGGTTATTAGCTATAAACCCATTCAGTTTTCATGTAAAAATATTTATGTGCATCTTCTTGTAAGTCAAGCTTTCCTGCAGTGGGTGTTTAATTCTCACCCTCAGCACGTTCATCGGCCAATTATCCTGTGAGCTATGAGGTGTTGGTCACTGCATAATAAACTATTGTAGAAATTTGTTTCAGAAAGTTCTCATGTTTTAATGGAAAATCGTATTCCCTGGTGAAGGATATGCCACTCTTGAACCTCACAGAGGATGAGCTCAGCTCTTCCTAAAGGAGTTTGTGTACTTAATTTGGGGATTTCATTCTGATGCTTTTCTTTAAGATTTGTTTTGCAAACACACATTGACAGAAAAGTAAGTGAAGTAACTTTCCAAAGTCCCAATTTCTAAAATTCAGCATAAACCTCAACAAGTGAAAACTTTCTAACGAAGCACAACAAACTCAAAACCCCAGACACAGCTCCCTCCAAAAGTATTGGAACAGCAAGGCCAATTCTATCGTTTTTGCTATGCACTTAAGATATGTTGGTGTGAGATTAAAAATTGAATATGAAACTAAAGATCAGAAATTGCATGTTATTTACATCTAGAAGTATTGAACAATTTAGAACATGGCAGAGCCTAAGTGTGAGGTGAGCAAAAGTATAGGAACAGATAGTCTCAGAGTAAATATCACTTAATATTCGGTTGCATGTCTTTTGCCTGCAATAGCTGTATCAGGCATCACCAAACTGTTGAATTCTTCTTTTTGTAGTTTTTTTGTTTCTCCCTTCAGCAGGTGAAATGCAGATCAGTTGAGTTAAGGTCTGCTGATTTGCTTGGCCACTTCAAACCTCCCACTTTTCCCCCATGATGCAATGCTTTGTTGAGCTGGCAGTGTGTTTTGGATTATTGTCTTGCTGCTTGACAAAGTTTCAATACAGATTAGTGAGAATGTTCCAGAAACAGCAATGCAAGCCCAAGCCATGAGACTACCACCACTGATCCTTTCTTTCCTCCACACTCTGGCCTTTCCATCACTTTGGTTACCAGCTGGGTAACAGGAAACATGTTCAGTCACATGTTCCAATATTTCTGCTCACTTGACAACAGATGAGTTGAAACACATTGTGCCATGTTCAGTGTAATTCTACATGTAAAGAATGAAATTCTGATATAATCCCATTGGACTTTTGAGCTCAAGCCCATGTTTTTGCTATCCACTGATGACAAAAGTCTTGGCCTCGTGTTCCAGTGCTTTCCAAGGGGACTATACATGATACTTGTTGCACTACAAATAAAGGGTGTAACTTCTGAGCTAAGACTAGGGAAAAACTCAAAGAAAATAAAAAACTCAACTCACACTTCTAATTCAGAAACATGGCACGGCCTCTTCTCCAAAGAGTTCAGCAGGTAACATCAAATCTACTGCAGCTCACAGCATGAGCAGGAACCAGAGCGGCTCCTCTTACCTTTTAATGGGTTATACTATACACACACACACACACACACTAACACACTAGATCCAAAGTATCTACTTTGGATCAATTAACACTCTCTCACATTAATTTTTATAGCACTGACAATACAGTTTGCTGGCTAGCTAGTTGCTAACAAAAGCCTGACATGGAGATGAACATGACTTCCTACATCTGATTTTTCTGTATGAAATGCAGCATTACTGCTGAGGAACTTTCTCTGTCATGATTATCATAGCAGCTACTCCATCCTGTGCCACAACTAAATCCAACCATAACCTTCACCTCAGTACCCCAAAATAAACCATTTTGGCTCATATAGTTTTTGTTCCTCATGGGGACCAGCCAAATGTCAGCTATTTCTATCTCCACTAAGATGTAAAACTTGCCCACACACACACACACACACACACAGTTTGTCTTCTCCCTGATTCTATTTCATTATGATTGTCACTGTTATTAATAGTCTCTATGATTGATATAAGTTTCAGTTCTCTAATCTTTATTCCTCTGTATGGATGAGCAGAGCTGGTAGAACTAAATGTAGAAATATAGAAAATAGTCTGTTCTTTAATGCTGTGGCAGTTTTTGCCGCTGCATACGTTAATGCTAATACAGCTAATTGAATTGAAATCTCGCCTGCTCTCGTGGACTTTTGTGCGTAATCCACATCCAGCTAAACCCATGCTGGAGCTTTATGCGGGTGAATTACAACAGGCTTTGTCTGATCTGGATGATTTGCGAAAACCTTACTCAGTGGCTTGCTAGCAGTCGCAGCCCTCACTTGCATTTCTTTACAGGATGTCAGTGACTCAGATGAGACTGTTTTAAAGTCGTTAGTGCTGCCTGAGTGTTTCTAATGTAGCTGTTTCATCCGGACCCGGTCTGCTGTCAGCTGTCCAGACTTGCATTAATTGGCGCCTTTCTAGCGAACATCATGGCAGAGCTTGGAATTAAAGCTGAATTCAGTACAATCCGTGTCCTGGCTTCTCATCTTAAAGAAATGGGATGTGTGAACAGTGCTTTAAGTGGCATGAGGCAGGACCATGTGGAATTTGGAAAGCATTTTAGTTACATAATGTGACATACAAGTTAAACAGCATATTTGAGTGGCTGGTGCTTTGGTTTTAACCCTCAGAGTTTGACTTTCTTGTGAATATTGGGCATTCTTAAACAAACATGGTGCTTTCTTCTTTATCATTAGCATTGCTGTGTTTCTGTGCTCTTTGAGTGAGCAAGATGCATTTTTTGTTCCTCCATACCTATATAACATATACTGGAACTTGTAAAAACAAAGAAAAACCCAAAACATATCTGTCCTGTTGGTTGATGTGTGTTTGCGTGTTTATGCTGCTGGTTGTTATATAGATGAGCTTGTGGTGATGTACATAATACTGATTTAGAGACGTGTTTGAGACTTTCTTTAAAGGCTTCTTTTGGCATTATTAAGTCTCACTACAGTTAATCAGAGAGTCTTATTTAGAATAGAAACTGTAGTTGTTTAATAACAGTTAATGGTGGTGGTGGTGAGTCTAATGCTGAGACACAAATTTGTACTTCAGTCTCCCACCCCCGACACACACACACACACACACACACAGAATCAAGTATATTGGCTTTTTCATTCTGATGATTGATTTGAAGGGGGAAGAGGGTGTAACATGACATGATCGCTTATTATATTCTTTATATTAGGCTGATAAGTGTACAGTGCCAGTCAAGTGCTGCACATTAGTGGAAGGAATTTTTTTTCTTCTTTTGACCACTACGAAGGCAAAGGGATGAAGTGAAAAGAAGAGGGTTAGGTAATGCCTCTGGTCTGCCCTCATTTGAATTGGGGTCAGTGTAGGGAGTAGAGTGCAGTGAAAGTTTAAAGAGCATATCTGGTATACTTTCTTCCTCTTGTCATGATTGAATGTTCAAACACTGTGTGCTGCAGGTCACTGACTAATTTAACATAATTACTGGTGGTGGTGCTACTGGTGTTGCTGCTGATAGTGGTGTTGGTTCTGCTGCTGTTGGTGGTGCTGCTGATGGTTCTGCTGCTGTGGTGGTGGTGTGTCTCTAACCGAACAACACTCTTATTTATTTGTCAGTAGAAGATAAAGGTGTGTTTTGACAGATGAGACACGTGACAGAAACTAGTGAGTCTATGAATATCTTAAAGCTGATCAGTTTTATAAAGGCATTTGTGTTTGTGCTTCAGCAAAATGTAATCACAGAAGTCACTGATTCCTCTATAACACAGGCTATCTTGTCTCTCTCTTGAGTTTCTCTTATGAGCTGATACAGCACTGAGAAGTGTGAAAAGCTCATTTAACCACCGACAGAGATGTGGAAAGCAGCTTTACACACACTCAGCTTGCATTGCCAAGCTAATAAGCTTTAATTCTACGCAGTGGTATAGCAGCTTTCCAGTACAGATCGATGTACTTCCTGTGAGAGCAGCTCACATGAAGCTCTGGTCTTGACTGAATGAATGAATAATATCCAGCTTGACCTGCCTTTGACCTGAATTTCCAATAAACCAACAGACAATTATGCAAGTAAAACAACAGAGTACAGACATCCTTAAATCATGGTCACATGGTCACATGTTCCAAAAGTGTTTGTATTAAGATCTTTGTTTTTGTGGTTGAAAACTACCACTGTAGGAACAGGATTTTAAAATCCCTAACATTTTCTCTGGTAACCCTCCCACTGCCTGGTCTCTAAGAATATATATTTACAGTCACTTGGGTGTGTTCATGTGAGGTAGTCGAGCACAAAGATATGGTTTGAGAACATGGATGTGCTCCTTTCTGAGCTGACGTCATGGTCTGGGACTCCTGTCTAAAGCCAACACCCAGTGGTTTTGTACATTCAGCTGATAACTGACCATTCAGGTATGTGTTAAGCTACAAGGTGCCACATTCTTCCCTAACTTGGCTCCAGGCTTTGACCATTACAGGTGCTGTCAAATAATCCATCTTTTTATTGCTATAGATTCAAAATATAATTTACAATGCTGTCATGAGAGAGGCTTTTTGCCATCACTCCTCATTTTATTGTGATCGGTATTAGAACAAGATTCAAACATTTACAAACTACTTTACTAAAGGATCGTTAACTGAAGCCAATTGTTATTAAATTAGTTGCTCTTTAAGCTGGATTGAGGGTGCCAGTAGTGGGGCAGTTGGTTGAAAGCGTGGTACAGGGGGTGGTGGTCAGTGTGAACTATCCATTCTATAGCTGAGATTAAAAAATTCTGGCCTTTCTCTCACGTGTTATGTTTTTTTATTCTATACTGTTTACCTGCTTTAGCAGCAAAGCTAGCTTGGGAAATCCTTTTGGAGGATGCTAGTGAGCTCTAGTGCACTGGACGACATGCATCAGTTGATGGGATGCGAGTTGCAACAAAAATGTCAATATTCCATTTAAGGCATTGACAAAAACCTTATATTTTCCCCTCAGGACATGTGTTTGTGTCTATATTCTGCCCACCACCTCTCCAATCGGCTGCCCACCTGCTGGCAGCCTTCCAAGAAAAACTCATACAGCCATAAAACACTTCTAGTATAAAGTCTCTGTGATGGGCACTAAAAAACCCCACAGGTCACGCTGGCCTCAAGCTGGACCACCAAGCTGTAAATCCTACAGTCGCTCCTGCATCAATCTTCCTACTGAATCTCCTGCTTTATCCACCATCTGCTGTCTGTCCACCTTCTGTGCTAGAACAAAAGGCTACAACCAGTGCCTTATTGACTTACATTCAGGTGATTTCCAAATCACACAGGAACATGTTCGAGTACTTCAGAGACATTAAGGTTCACTGTGTTTCAGTATTGTTGGCATCAAGGCTTTGTTTGAAACCCAGCTACTCGACAAGGGTAGTAAATAACACCTGCTCTCTGTCCCTCAGTTACTACACAAACTGTGATCTATAGCAGCTATAGCATTCAGTATTAATACTCTATCACACATACTGGTCTAATCTTGATTGTTACACCTGTGTGTGTGTGTGTGTGTGTGTGTGTGTGTGTGTGAGAGAGAGAGAAACAGATAACTCTAGCATGGATAATGGGTACTGGGTAGCTTATCAGGATGTCTGGTTAACATTGTAGTGGTTCAGAATGATTGAATGAAGGTGAGACCATGTGTTCTTTGTGTGTATATATCTATTCTCAGCCAGAACAGTAGTGTGTAGTAGCACACAGGTTTCAATGTCTACAGATTAGCCTTGGTATTGCGATACAGAAGACGCATGAAAACTGTGCTAAATCAGAGTTTAGACAAAACTGCTGTCTGCTGTCAGCCAGGTCACAAAAAGGGGAAAGGACATGGGATGTGAAAGGTGCATTTGTTTCTGGTAACAGTTACCACTGCTTTGGGTCAGGATTACCCTGGTGAACTATGATCTGTGAATTTATAAATCTCCTGTACCAGGCAGGAGGTCTGTTTGGTGAGCAGATGTGGAAGGCTAAGTAGTGGTCACACAGGAGCTTTGTTTTTGTACATTCTTACTGTTGATTGGTCCACAGACAGCTAACCTGCTCATGAGCTTGATGAGTGATGTAGATTTCCCTCATCAAACAGCCAACTTTATATATAGTTATATAGTTAACAAACAAACATGTCTGTATGTTTCATTATTAGCTGTAAATCCATCAGAGATACAAACACGTCTACAGATATAACTGTTTAGTTATAAGAAGTGCTATTGGGTTTGGTTCAGAGTTACTTCAGTGGAATGTTGACTCAATCCAGAGTTGTCACCTCAACCCCCAATGCTGTTTTTATCCTAGTCTGAATTCCAGCCTTTAGTCGATAAATTGAAATCAATCGTAATTCTTGCAGAAAAATGAAATGCCTGAAGTTCCTGAGTTCCCGAAAAAGCCCTGGGAATGTGTCTCATGGCATAACCACGATTAATAGTAATGCAAAACTGCTGTGTACAGTCCATCAATATTCATGCTCAGTATAGCAGTATAGCACATTTTGTGTCAGGCTGCTCATAGATTATTTAGGTTTTTTTATTGAACGTTTTTTCTCTATCTCTGTGTGTTTCAGCATATTGTATAGAACCTGGAGACCCTCCGTTGTTACAAAGACAGCTCCAGACGTCCAAGTCCGGCATTCAGCAGATCATTGAATGTTTTCGCACAGGTATCATATGTATTTTAATCGCGTTTACAATTCTGGCCTATTTAGATGGGATCTTAAAGAGGAAGAGGCAAGGGTTAAAGCATTTATGATTCAATCATGGTTCGAGCATTGAAACTGCCCGTTTGTGCCCCTTTTTTTTAGGTACTACACAATTGAAACACATATTAATCAAAGAGGTGGACACAATATTTGAGTGTAAGCTCTGTCGGAGCCTTTTCCGTGGCCTTCCTAACCTAATCACACACAAGGAGTTCTACTGCTTTCCCAGGCTACCAGAACCAGGTCTGTCCACACATTCATTATATCTGACAGATTTTTTTTTCCTCAGTTGAAAAGTAGGTAAGTATTTTCAGCTTTTGTCACCTGCAGCTCTGTAGAAGATTATATCAATAGTTCAAATGATGTAATATAATTACAGTGCAAAGGTATGATATTGTAAGAGTTATTAAGCTGTCTCATCTCATTTCTGTAGATCCCTCAGGAAACTGCAGGCAGAGTATAGCCATTAAAGAGCTCCTGGAAGTTACTTATCCCAAACCGGAGGAACACGTGGTGCGACTGGAGCCCATTCCAGGCAACCAGAACGCTGTGTTTCAACATCTGATGCAACAGAGTGATGTGGACCTTCCTTCTCCATGCCAAAGCTCCACACACAGTATGGAAGACTGGAAACACAACCAAGAAGAGAGCAAGGGGCAAGACATGGGTGAACATAGTTCAGGTGGAGTAAGCGAGAATGGGGAAGCAAATGAAGAAGATGACGAGGCACATGCAGACAAAGGTGCACAAAGAGATGAAGATGAGGGCGAACAGGAGAATGCAGGTGAGAAGGAAGTCATCAGTGGTGGAATGGATGATGTGACTTTCACGTGTTGCCTGTGCGGCAAAGGCTTCAGTTCACGGCGCAGTGTACACCGCCATTGCCGGGAAGTGCACAAGCAGCGGCTAGAAGAGCTGCGTAAGTTTACTGAGACGCGCACAGTGCCCAGCAGCCTGCTGTCTGTGGTGAAGGAGCGGCAAGTGCACTCGCCAGTGCCCAGTGGAAAGTGCTGCCCAGTCTGTTCCAAAACCTTTGCCACCAGCGCCAACGTCCGGCGCCACTTTGAGGAGGTCCACCGTGGCCTTCGGTGTGACCTGGTCACACATGATATCTCCACCAAGTCAAGTGATGTGGAGGTCACGCCTGCTGTGCCATGTGCCCCACACTCTCCTGACTCTAAGAGAGTTTCTCCCCTGCCTCAGTACAACCTGGCCACCTGCAAGTGCTTGCTGTGCAAGAGGAGCTACAGCACACAGGCACGGCTCAAGAGGCACATGCATTTTGTTCACAAGATCCTTGTTTGCAAAAATACTGTCTCCAGCTCTTCAGCTGGCAAAAAGCTTCAATCCGAGGAGGGCACAGACGCTAAGCATACACACGAGTGCCTCAAGAGGCCCCGGGAGGAGGACAAAAGCGAGAAATCTCCAGTGATGCGCAAACCCAAGCTCTCTGTGGGCTTCGACTTTAAACAGCTCTTCTGCAAACTATGCAAGCGGCAGTTCAGCTCGCGGCAGAATCTCGCCAAGCACATCGAGCTACACACAGACAGCGGGGGTGACATTTTCGTCAAGTTCTACCGCTGCCCTCAATGCCGTTACGAGTCCCGCCGCAAGCGCGATGTGCTGCGACATGTCTCTGTCGTGCACAAGAAAAACTCCGCCTACCTGGCCAAGATCCTGCCGGGTTTAGAGAGCCGTGCTGTGAAGAAGCCAGTTGAAACGGTATTTGGCAGTTCAGTAAAGCGTGGCCACCCAAAAGATCCAGATGGCCATCACAAGGGAGACGCCACATCGTCACACAGCCCACAGAAGGTCAGCCCTTCATCTTCTGTGCCTCCTGTAATCCATAAACAGGATGTTCCACCTCCATCGCCACCAGTCACACGCAGGCAAAGCCTTTCTCTACACACTCTATCTGTCATGTGCAACCAGAACTCGAATGGAACGCCCAATGGAGCAGAGGTACAGGAGAACACTGAAGTGCGCGTCACCAAGAACTTCTCACTACACGCATGTGACATGTGTGGCCGTGCCTTTGCCAAGAAGGTCTACCTGGAGTCGCATAAGAGGAGCCACCGCAATGCAGCCAAGACTGATGGCAGAACAGTTGGCGTGAGCACACGCTCCAAGTCCCTTCTTTGGTGAGTGAAAAGTACTATTAGCTGCCGTAGCCTCTCGCATGCTAATTGACCAATCTATGAAAATCCAAAGAGGAGGTTTCTTTAGAGTGGATCAGCTTTAGAGTGGAAGCTCTGAAATGAACTTAAAAGGTGTGTAAGTGTGTTTCCAGAGTTCAGTCCATCTCTGCCAAGCCTCTTGTCAAACTTTAATAAAGGAACAGGGTCAGAATTTCAACCCAGCAAAAAAAAAAAGTATTTCTCTCGGAAAGAAATGAGGCTGTGTCAAAATCCCTCTGGGTTTAAATGTCTTCTGGGGTTTGACATTGTCAGGCCAAGCTAGAGATGAGGCAATGGAGGGACTTCCTTTAAAATGCTATCTAGATGGCTCATCCGTGTGCTTGCCCACAGCACTTGGTCTGAGGCAGATGAACCTTTTTTCCCCCATGGGACTCATTTTCCAGTTTTTTTAAACCTTCGTCCCAAACCCCAACACTTTCCCCATAAAAACAAAAACAAATGTGAGCACTCGAACTTCTGCAGCAGTCTATAGACAGAAAAACAGGCTACTGGTTACTCAGTTATTAGTTACTCACATGTCTAACGTCCTTCGTAGAATCTGGGAAACGGTTCAACATGGCTGACATTTGTGTCTGTTGATTTGTATACCTTTTAGCGTATGTTAATATTTTGTTGGACTGACGTTCACCTGATACCCCCTAAGCTAAACATGCATTTGTTAGATTTTATTTCTTGTTAATGAACTCGGTCTGTTCTTTATTCACCTTCACAGACAGTGAGGCTGCCACATCAAGCTCCTCTTTATAATCAGGGAAATTGAGTTAGACAAGCGCACTGGTTAGAAACATTACTAATAATACATGTCATAATATTACAGCCTTGGTCTGTCAGTCATTCATTGATTCATCTGCCATTTTTATTAAACATCACCTTTGAGTGCTAACTTGTAGTAGTGGATTATGATGTTAAAAAGTAAAGAGCCCATGCAAGCTGTGTAAATGCTGTCAAGTCTGATGCATTTAAGTGTTCTGCATTTTTCCGTCCCTGTGCAGTGCCTCTGTACACAACACACTTGCTCTCTCATGTCTCTAGAAGTGTAACAGTTAAACAGCTTTGAGCGTCCATATTCAATTTCATTCCTCTTTCCGGAGTGTCCTGATCTCTGAGAAACCGTATGTTAGAGCAGTCTGAAAACAACAGACGTTTGATTAGAGTTTAGTCATGGTCCGCTTGTGCCTGAGGGTTCTGCCGGGTGAAGCTGCTGCCTCTACAAAACAGATGAAGAGTCACTGTGTTTTACCAGACTTATTGACCATGCTCTGCTGTCTCACATTGGTTTTTCTCTCCTTCTGTCTCAGATCCCTTTTGGGAGAAACACTGGATTTCTGGCAGCAAGGCAGGAATAAAGAGCTGCTTATGTCAAAAATAAAGAAGACTGGACCACAGAATAATGCTGCACCTGTAAATATCTGACTCTACTGGTTCATAGCTTTGGTATTTTGATGGACTTGTGTAGGTAATAAAGAAGTTTGCTTGTATCCTTCAGCTACACAGCCGTCTAGCCTGTCTAGACCTCACAGTGGATGTTATAATTGAACTGAATTATTGGTGTTAACCACTGTTCCAAAGGGAAAAAAACAATCTATTCTCTTACTAGACCTGCCTGAAGATATTGCTAAACTGCAGTGTCTCAATCTCAGCCAAGAAGTGAGGAAAATATTGTTTCAGGATCCAGTTTTAGTGGATCAGCCCCAGACCATGTGGGGAAGCTCCAGAGTTAAAGGCTGTAGCAGTGGTGCTGATGAGGCATGGGAAACTCATTGGTATTCAATGCAAATATATATTTCCTTTTTTCATTACTGAGGGGAAAATGACCCAGAACCTGGACAGTTTTTGGCCTTTAGACAGACACTATTTAAGTTAAAACCAAATCATATAAAAGGTGTTTTTTTTTGGTTGTTTTTTTTAAATCAAAGGTTCAGCAAGTTCCATCTACAGACATTCCTTATGTTGTAATACAAAGCTCATATGTACGGGATCAATCATTAACTGATATCGGTCATTTAATTCACAGAAGTCTAACGTTTTGGTCTTGAGAAGTTTTAGTTGTACTCTTAATTTTTCACGCATTTCCCCACACTTGTATGAGATGTCTGTTGCCCACAGCAGCATTATTTCCTGCTGAATTTGAATGAAAGGCTCATTATGTTTCAACAGACCTCATTTTTGGTTTAAGATGTAATATTAATGCTGACAAAGTTAAAGAGCTATACTTTTCTATTAGGGCTAAAGGAATGTATCTAATTTCAAAAGTTTCTGCCAATAAAAAATGGGAATATCGAGGTTCAGTGTTTTATTTGTCGCTATATGATAATAGTATGTATGAAGGGGAGAGCAGGATTCACTTGGGGGTACGTTTATCAGGTTTATCACACTTTACATCAACAGCTGAGGTTTGACATTAAAGTGAACAGCTCTTTCTGTGTGACTTGTTCAAAGTTGACTGATCTGTGGTGAGTATAAGTGTCTTATTTTTTTAACTATGCATAAAAAGTTTTTTTTTTAAATAAAAGCACAGAAAAAATCACATTTTATGCAATAAAACCTTCCAAGATATGAATTCAGATTTCTGTTGAATTCTGTTTTATCCTGAGTAGAGGACAGATTAAAAGTGTCATGTTAGATGCAGTCATTTGGCAGACACGCTTATCCAGAGCGGCTTACACTTATCTCATTTATACAGCTGAGCAGCTGAGGGTTAAGGGCCTTGCTCAAGGGTCCAGCAGTGGCAGTTTGGTGGTGATGGGATTTGAACTTGTGACCTTTAATCAATAGTCCAATGTCGTAAACACTCACTGCTAGTATATCATTTAAGGGCAAGTTGTCTCAGTATAAGACAGCATAGAAATCTCACTGACTGAATCTTAGAAACAAATGATTGTGTAATTACCCACCAGGTTTATTAATATATAATGTGAAATTATTGTAAATTTGATATATTACATTATACATTCACAGAGCACTTTATCATGTAGAGCCTCCCTTTCCTCTCAAAACAGCCTCAGATTGTCATGGCATGGATTCCACAAGATATCCTTGGAGATCCTACTGTGTGAAGCCGCAGATTTTTCAGCCGCTCTTCCATGCTGTGAAGCTCTCACTGTACCTCATCCTTAAGGTGATCTACTGGAATCAGATCTGATCCCTGGGAAGAACACTGAACTTACTGTCATATTCATAAAACCAGTTTGAGGTCGACTTCTGCTTTGTGACATGGTGCATCATCATGCTGAAAGAAATCATTAGATGATGGTAAATTGTGCTCATGAAGAGATGCATATTATCATTAACAATACTCTAACATTCTGTAGCATTTAAGTAATGATTTATTGGTTTTAACAGCCCAAACTCTGCCAAGAAAACGTTCCCCACATTATTACTCCACATCCACCAGCCTGGACTGCTGGCACAAGACAAGTTGGCTCACACTGGTGCTAAATTTTAGCCCTACAATCTGTGAGCTTCAGCAGGGATCCAGTTTTAAGGTAGCCTTTCTGCCAGCTCGAACCATTCTGGCCATTCTCCATTGATCACTCTCATGAACGCGTTTCCAGCCACAGAACTCACTGGTTGATTTTTCTTCATTGCACCATTCTGTATAAACTCTAGAGACTCTTGTGTGTGAAAATCCCAGGAGATCAGCAGTTTCTGAAATCAGCCCATTGACACCAACATCTATGTCATGGTTAAAGTCACAGAGATCAGACATTTTCTTCATTACAGTGTGAAAGTAACTGAAGCTTTTGACTTGTATTTGCATGATTTTATACATTTGCTGCTGCCATGTGGGTGTCTGATTGGATAACTACACGAATAAGTGAGTCTGTATTTAATTGTATTAAGAACAGAATCAATGGTTAGAAAGTCTCTGACCCCACTAATACTATATGTTGAATTTATTTTTAAACCAAATTTTCAGAACAGCTTGTTTGCAGAGAAACTTGCATTTATCTTTCTTTACACAACTGAGCAGTTTGGGAGTTTGTTCACAGGCCCAGCCATGGCAGCTTGGTGGTGCTGGGATTTGAACTCATAACCTTCTAATCACAAGGCCAGTGCAACGAACACTGAGCTACCATGTGTCCACTGTGTCCTCATACACACTGGACACAGTGCACACATTTTGACGCTGCCCAACTTTCATTCAGATTCCCAGGAAACGTGTTCATGCCAGGTGTGAATGAAGACGTGTCCCATGTGACAGCTTACCCACTGATGTGGCAGATTTCACACCCACTTCTTATATATAACGGTCTATAACTCCATACTGAAATAAGGTTGGTGTAATAAATTCAAAATGACATTTAATCCAATGCCTAAGAAATGTAAGTAAAATGTGTGACAATATGCCACGCTGTCTATCTCTCTCTCTCTCACACACACAGAGCAAGTTATTTCATTATTTCACAGTCAGCACTAGAGGGCAGTAAAACGTCACCAAGGACTTTTCCGTCTCTGCACGTGCGCCTCAATTAAGAACATACTACACAAAGAATAGTGTGTATGTTTACTCTCCTTTTTCTTCATGTACACACTGCTTTTCTTTATCCATCTCTTTCTCAGTGTTTAATCTCTCAGGCATGCTAAGTATTTCAAATAATCCAAATAACACACGCTACCTGTACCTCTCTACATGATACTGACAGATTATTAAACGTCGATCTATTACGTGATCTATTGCGTCTTTGCAGAGACACGTTTTCAGTCCTCGACACAACAACTGAGTGACGTAATACACCGCAACAAGGTCCATGCCGCGCGCGCAAAGAATGCGTTTCAGTGGGTAAAAGTGTTACTCATCACAGAAATTCCTTAATGATATCTGTGTAGTTGGACAGGACGCTGTCTGAGGTTTGAGAGAGAGAGAGAGAGAGAGAGAGGGAGGGAAGCAGGGGGAAGACCAGTGACAGTCGTGGAGACTGTTTTTGTGATTGGTTTGGCGGTCTCGCGCTCAATGCGCTGTTCTTTTCAGCACCAAAGCACGAGCGCTTTAACGCACCATCAGCAGCATCCAGGACAGGAGGTAAGACTGAAGATTTCCATTACTTGCATTTTACTAGCATCATACTTTTTTTGTTTGTTTGTTTTTTTTGGGTAAACATATTTCATATGCGCACGAGGTTGCCGTTTTGTTTCACGCGCTCTGCGATGCCGAATCATGGGGAGGGGGAAAATTACCCCTCACCTTTTTTTTTCTTTTTCTTTTCTTTCTTTCTTTCTTTTTTTTTTTTTTTTTTAAAATACATCATATACCATATTAATAAGCTGCGTTATAAATATGTCGCACACAGTAATGCCTAAAGTAAAGAGGTGTGTGTTAATTGATGAGGCGACTTGCTGAGGTCTGCAGTGAAGTTAGAGACGTGGACCAGCTCTCCTAATGCTCTTTTTACAACCACCTTGCGTTACAATAGTGCAGGTCTTAAGAAATAAAACAAATTTTTGTTATAGCTTATTATTACAAGGCAGGGGAAGACCTAAAATGCTTGTGAATAGAGGGCAATGTATGCGCAAATCCATAGACGATATAGTGAATAGCTGATTTCCTTTCAGTCGTTTTTCTTCTTCTGGCTCTGAAAGGCTTGGCTTTGCTGTACTAATCATCTAAACTTGAGCTGAAAATATGCAATGTGAAGAAAAAAAAGGAGTAAACCTAGCCAGAGAGAGAGAGAGAGAGAGAGAGAGAGAGAGAGAGAGGGAGGAATTCAGTAAAGCTATCACTTTCTGCACTTGGATCCCCCTGAGAGCAGTCCTGCTGGAGAAAATATAATCAAATCCCCAGAAGAAGATGACACGGTTTGACACATACCGATACTTGTAAATTAAAAAAAGAAAAGAAAAAAGTGATGGGACAGTGCCAGGGGAGCTTAATAACGCGTCCATCATTCTGTCACCTCTAACGATCAAAGAGCTACAATTTTGTGGCCGCCCATCAATTCCGCCTCATTAGCATGAGTGGGTCTGTCTGATTTATTTTGCCCTGATGAAGAACTACACTAAACCCCCAGGGGAATCCGTATACATGTCATATACGATTACTTGTGTTCATAATGGATGTAAAGCCAGCTGACTCTAATGAGTATGTTACAAATAAAACCTTCTTCTTTTGATAATGTCTATTAATCAGTTGCTAATAGACTATGGGTGAGCCACAGATGGAAACATTCAACATGACACGTCTCTGAAGCAGTGCAGTGCAGTGGTATGTCCTGTCCAGCTGCAATGGGTCAGGAATTGTATCAGTTGAGCTACATCAAGCAAAAGACAGCAATGTCTGTGATGTCCAGGAGACTGCCTCTGTAGTCCTGACTTCAGAGGACGTCTGAATGCGGTGCAGTTTCAGTCCGCAGCTGCACACATTGATCTTGCATGCATAGTGGTGGGAGAAAAAAGGTCACAATAGAGGTCCCCCCCCCACAAAACCCTCTATCTTTCATTCCCAATGATAAACACACAATGCTTTGTGTTGCTGCAACAACCTCAGTGTTTACAACATGACTACACCTATTAAAACGGTGTGCTGGGACAAACATTTACAAACCATCACAATTACTTTCGACTACAAGCTCTACATCTAATGGTTGATAATCAAGGGAAAACTAATCCGGCTGATAATCAAGGAAAGAATCACACTGCTAGTGGCTATATGTAGCCTAGTGCTTATCATGATTCACCTGAACAGACAAAAAGAAATGTTCAATAGAGTCTCGAATTTGCATTTGAGCTAGCTTATCTACTCAATCAGTGTTTATCTCTTTTACAGGATCAGCCGGAGATACAGCACAAAGCAGAGTAGAACCTGAGCTTTCACATCCCCTCTCCTTTTTCCTCTTCTGTTTTTGCGCTTATCTCTCACTCTCTGTCACAACACATGTACTTCAGACATGTGTGGAGCATCGCGAAATCCCAGTGCTGACGTCTGCGTGACACAGGAGGTTTGACCTCAGCATTAAGTATAAAGGACATGGATAGTCCCATCCACCACCACTGCCATTTTGGTTAAATGATTGGGATTTCTGGATCTCCTATTCCTCTGTAGCAACACTATGGCATTACAATCCACTATCCTGAACTGGGCTCTGTACCATCTCCTTCTTCTCCTGACGGTTGAGATTTGCTGTTGGTTGCCATCATTTTCTCAACGTCTGGAGCCTCTACCAACAGAGTATGCCCACTCCATCCGAATAGATGGCGACATCATCCTGGGCGGCCTTTTTCCCGTGCATGCCCGTGGTGAACGAGGAGTGCCCTGCGGAGAGCTGAAGAAAGAGAAGGGCATCCATCGACTGGAAGCCATGCTCTTTGCCATCGACCTCATTAACAAGGATCCGGAGCTGCTGCCTAATGTGACCCTCGGTGCTCGCATTCTGGACACCTGCTCCCGGGACACATATGCCCTCGAGCAGTCGCTCACCTTTGTCCAAGCACTCATCGAGCGCGATGGCTCGGATGTACGCTGTGCTAATGGTGACCCCCCTGTCTTTGCCAAGCCTGATAAGATAGTAGGAGTGATAGGAGCATCTGCCAGCTCCGTCTCCATCATGGTGGCCAATATCCTGCGTCTATTCAAGGTAAGCCGAATGATGCACCAATACAACAGTCCATATTGCTGAGGTTTTTCACTCATCATTGTATCTAAAACAGTTGCTGGGAATGAAGCTGCATCTTGAGTGCATTGTAGGTCTCACTCTATATGAAGAGCTCTACCTATAAAATTCTTCTGGGCTTCAGAGTCATTTCTCTGCACTTGTTTGTTGTGTGTCAGGAGGAGTTGTGGCTGAGAGGTGTAAGGGACACTGCACTTATTCCTCATGGGCCTGGGTGATGTGATGTGAATGCAGTTGGGGAGTGTGACACTTCTAGCCTGTTGTTGCAGGCCGTGGTGTGCGAGCGTTCATCATCCTTGGCCTTTTGGTTTTGAGATAAACATGAAATGTTTGGTGATGAATCTTCATTTGTTGTTTTTTTTTTTGTATGTGTCACAAATGACAGGATTGATTAGTTAAATAATGGCAGCTGGTTTATAGGCAATTCGTTCTAGATAATACTTCAGCTGTATCTTCGGCACCACTGAGCTTCAGATATTGTGTAGCTTAAACAAAGACATAACTTTTATGGAGCCGATGCGTAATGCTGCACGCCCAATTAACAAGCAAACTTTAATGAACAAGGCTCGTTGGTGTTTGACTAAGGTTTATTAGCTGACCCGAGTCTGACTGATTAATGTAGACACACTGTACAATATGCCTGCGCAATGGCTAATGATGCATGTGACATAGCAGCACATATCTTCCCCCTAGAAGAATGTCAGCTACCATGACTCACACTGCAGTACTGCAATAACACAACACATGACTGTCATTAGTGTGTGTGTATGCGTGTTTATGCACACATATATGTATATCCGCTTGTGTATCTAGACGTGTATTTGTAGGTAAACTTTCTCTCATTGCTCCCAGAAGTGAAGTGTCAACAGGATTTATAGCATTTAAAAGCAGGCAGTCGGAACTACTCAGAGATTCTTTATCTTCTTGTGCTTCGTGTGTCATGATCTCTACAGATGAACAGTCAGTTTTCTCTCAGCATTTAAGATGAAAAAATACCATCAGGTCATGTGCTTAGTAGCTTTCATACGGTCTCATACCAAACTACCAGATGATATGTTTAGAAGATCTCTCTCTCTCTCTCTCTCTCTCTCTCTCTCTCTCTCACCCACACACACACACAGTCTTACTATTGTATCAGTTTTAAACACCTTTAAAATGTTTTATCACAGCTCCAAAAATTTATTAGTGGCTGCTCAACATGAAACACAACCCAAACATCTGCAGTTGCTTATATACGTGTCAAATAACACTGTTTCACTCAATAATTGCTCTATAACAAACAACCCTACTTAAACCAATCAGAATCATGCATTCTTTATTTTTTATAAGCAATGTTAATAATATAGAAGCATCTGCTGGTTTTCAAGCGTCATCTCCCCCAAACGCATGAGTGAGTCACACTTATAACTGTATTGTACAAATCACAGTGATTTTATTGAGCATATTTCCATTTCCCACTCAGCAGCACTCCACTGCTTTCACTGACATAATTATTAATGTTATGCCTACATCTAAACTTATTCCAAATCCAATAAACCGAAAGGAAACATTGTGGTTGTTTTAGGTTTTTAATAAAAGCTACAGTCTTGTGTAAAAAAATGAGAGAGCAGTTTTCCAGTCAGATGTCCCCCACAAAGTCAGACCTGTCAGATATTCTTATTCCTGTCAGGACATTTGGTTCCCACCAACGCACACACACACACACACACACCTGCATGCACACACACACCTGCATGCACACTCACACACAATAATCACAGACAAACACACTTATAGACAGTTGCATGCACACTCATACAAATGTATGGTACATCCCCCGATCAGCCAGAACATTAAAACCATCTGCCTAATGTTGTGCTGTTCCTCTTGTGGCATCAAAACAGCTCTGAGCCATGGAGGCATGGACTTCACAAGAGCGTTGAAGGTGTGCTGTGGTATGTGTGACTCACACACACCAGGCCGTCCACATTATGTAAAATAAGAAGTCATCTTCTTTCATTGCTCCATGGTCCAGTTCTGATGCTCACAGGCCCATTGTAGGCTCCTTCAGCAGTGGACAGGTGAGAGCATCAACCAGCCTCAGGCTCCCTTTACTGGTTCACTGGTTGTCCATCCTTGGAGAGCTTCTGGTAGGCACTAAACACTACATACCAGTAACATCTTCCAGACCTGCTGTTTTGGAGATAACCTGACCCAGTCATCAAAGTCACACACCAAACTCAAGAAGTGACAGTTCAATTGCTGACTAATGTTTAGTGGTGGCTCAACTAGTTAAGGGTCTGGGATGTGGATTGGGAGATTGGGCTTCAAGCACCAGCACAGTCAAATTGCCACTGTTGGGCCCTTCAGCAAGGCCCTTACTCCTCTCTGCTTCAGGGGGCTGCAGCATGGCTGCTCCTGACTGATCTACCCCTTGACAGGTGTAAAAAGTGTAATTAGTGATATTTACTTAATATAATATTTAATATTATGGTGATCTGTGTCACCAGCAGATACGTCTTTCACAAATGTCTTTCTCTTTGCCTTCATCAGATCTGTGAGGTGTTCAAAGTTTACTTCACCCACAACACCGGGTAACCTCATCCTCATCCTCACCATGATCACCATCAAGCAATACAGACTTGCTAACCTCTCATTAATATACTGCCTTCAGCTTCAGTGCTGATCATGTGACCTGCAAATCCAACACCTTTGGAAAAGTTCATCAGTATGCAGGTGATATTAATAAAACCTGAACTTTTTCAGTGTCTGGTCAGCACTGCTTCACAGCGGTTCTCTCTTTTTTCCTAGTTACACAATTGACCTGTATTCACAAACTAGATGAATTCTATGTTTTATACATATATATGTATAAAACATAGAATTCATCTAGTTTGTGAATATATTCACAGCACATCCCTCCAATTCCTCAGAATAAACACCTCCACTTCTTCACCTCTTAGCCCTTCACCAAACGGCATCCAACTGTTTGGTGGAAGTCATGGTGGTGGTGAGCCAGAGCTCCAGGCCATGTATCTACAATATCCACATCCACACTGCAGTTAAATATGTTTCTCTGCAGGATCTTTATCCAGACCTGCACGTACAACTGCTTTTAAAACATTCACAATGCGAGGTTTATGTGAAAGCTGAAGCTCACCTCAACTCAGTTGATGAATCTAAGATGAATCTGTTGATGGAGAAGAGAGTGTAGGCCCTTAAAAAAGCTACATGGTGCCTGTTCTAGTCCACTATTTTAAGTTTCATGGTAATAAGAGCTACTAATTCAATCTTTAACAATGAAATGGAAGTCGCACTACAGACATGACGGGTGGCTAATAGTTTCAGGCCGCGTTATTAGCATTAACATTTTCACTTCAATGAATATAATGCTTTAATATTAGTAACATGAGGGTTTAATGGATTGTGTTCGTTATCGTTTTAGTAGGTGAATATATTTTCATCATAAGACATCTCAAAGACAAAAAGACTAAATACACCTCTAAAAGTATTGTTACGACAAGACAAATCTTGTGTTTTTGCTATTCACTGAAGAAATTTGGGTTTGAAATGAAAAGATGAAACGATAGACCAACATTTCAGCTTTAATTTCCTGATATTTACATCTAGATCTGTTACACATCTTAGAAATATAGCACCTTTTGTGGCAGACCACCAAGTTGTAAGGTGAGCAAAAGTACAGGAACAGACATTCTTAAGTTAATATTAGGTTGCTTATCTCTTGCGTGCAATAACTGCATTAAGCCATTGACCCAGGCTTGTAGTGCAGCTTTTTGCAGTTTGTCTTCTCCCTTCAGTTTCCTCTTCAGCAGATGAAATGCAGATCTGTTGAGTTAAGGTCAGCTGATCCGCTTGGCCAACCTTATTCAGTGCTTTGTTGATTGTCATTGTCTTGCTCCATGTTGAAGTTTCTGTCAATCAGATTTACATTTCTGTGGAGAAAGGCCAGACTGGATGATTGTGTAAACTTCTGACTTCATTCTGCTGATACCATCATGAGCTCTATCATTAATACAGGTTAGTGAGAAGGTTCCAGAAACAGCCATGCAAGCCCAAGCCGTGACACTACCACCACCGTGCTTTACTCATGAGCTCGTATGATTTGGATCAGGAGCTTTCTTTCTCCACACTTTGGCTTTTCCATCACAGTATTAGAGGTTCATCTTGGTTCTTGGCTCATCTCTGTATTTCTTTGTGAATTCCAATCTGTTCTTACTGCTGATGAATGGAATGGTATCTTGTGGTATGGTCTCTATATTTCTGCACACCTTTCATACTGTGACTACCTGTGGAGGTTGTTAGTGACATCACTGACTGTTGTTTTTGGTTTTTCTGCACAGCTCTCCCAACGTTTCTCTTATCAGCTCCTTGGTTGACCTGTTCCAGGTCTGGTTGCTACACCAGTGGTTTCTTTCTTTCTCAGGACATTCCAGATTGTTGTATTGTTCATGCCCAGTGCTTGTGCAATGGTTCTGATTGATTTTCTTTCTTTTCTAACAAATGCAGTCTTCACAGTTGAAACCCAGAGCTCAAAGCAGGAGTAGACATTCAGAGCAATTAATTGTTTAAACAATCAATCTAACAGAGCAAACGTGAATAACAAGACAGATCTAGACCTTCCAATAACTTGGATCACTTGAAAAATAGGTGGTTCAGACAAAAGGTGGCATACGGAAATGAAAGCTGAAATTCTGATATTCATCTTTTGATCTCAAACCTGAATCTCATCAGCAGAACTGACCTTGCTGTTCCAGTGCTGCTGGAGGGGATTGTGTATACACACCAGTGACAAAATAAACACACACGAACGCTTTGATATGACATTTAAAATATCTCTGTTTTAATTTAAATATCATCAGTCATGATCTGTGACGCCATTTTTATTACCTTCACATTTTAATTCAGTTCTAAGGACTCTTGCCCCACACCAGGTCAGCTAATAATCCTAGTTTTCTTATATATTGTGCATTAAAAACAACAGGTCTGTTGCAGTAGCTGTTTGCTCACACTCTTATTTTTTTTTTATCCAAAAATACATGTACATGCACAAATTTGTCCTGCTTGCTCATGGACCTTCCTCTCAAAATGATTTGTGCAGATTTGCTTTCTCTGTGTTTATGCACATATGCTCATTTTTCTGCTCTTGCACTCTTGCAGATTTCCTCTTCCTGCTCCTGTTTTTTAATGCAACGACACTGCTGAAGGATGTCAGCCAGTCAGAATGGGTTATAGGTTTTTACCGCTCAGTCGTAGAGGAATCAGAGATTAAACAGGTCAATATTTAAGCTTCTTGTGACATCTAGCATGCTGACAGTAAAAGATTTAGTAACATGGAACGCTTCCCAGATAGATCTCACATACATCAGCACAACACGAGTCACTTCTGTCTTTATAACGTTCCAACGACCTTGTTTGCTTCTTGCGACGATGACAGCACATTGTTGTGTTATGATCATTTGCTAGTCTCAGCCATAATGTGTGATTTAATCCCATCAGCAATGTAAGACAGCACCGCTTCCTGGGATGATTTATTCGATCCCCACTCTCTCTCTCGCCATAAGCAGATTCAGCTCAAGTATCCTTCACGCAGCTTTTCTCTCCAAATGTAGCTCTTATAGATAGTTTTCTCTGACTCGATGTGTGTCTGTATATATTAAATGAATAAAAAACTAGGCATTATACCGGGTTCTCGCAGCCTGATGACACTTCATTGCACACCTCCTCATTCCACATACTTTTGACTCATTCTGAGCTGACACAGCGAACAGCGCTTCATAGCCCGATCTCCACTTTCATGCATATTCACCCTTCTGCTGCTGAAGCTTAGGCCTGTGATACAGTTCAGTTAGAATAGAAGTATAGAAATTACACCAATTTTTTATTTGCTGTCAACAGAGGTTTGTGGTATTTCCTGACTTGTCACTTAGTTGCTTGGTTAACCTCTGTACCCTCTGTAGCAGGCTACTTAAGAGAGATCTGATATTATATCATCAGACTCTAAATTGATTCAGCTATTGGTTGTTTAGACGAGTTCATTTGGTTAACTGAAGCTCTGCTTGATATTGGGTAGCTCTGCATCCCTGGGGTTGGGTTTGATTCTCACCATTGCTCTGTATATGTGAGTCTGCATGTTCTCTCCAGGGTTTCCTCAGGGTTCTCCGGTTTCCTCCCCAAGTCCGTTACATGCGTTGTAAGCTAACTGGCATCTCAAAATTGTCTGTAGTGTGTGATTGTCTTCTGCCTTGTGTCCTGAGTAGACTCCAGCCTCTGCGTGACCCTGTGTAATAAGAGCTACAGAGAAAGAAAGGATGAATGGATGATGTTCCTAAGATGCTGTGAGTCTTATAACCTAGTAATGATAATTCACACTACATTCACACTATATTAACACATCTTGAATTTCAGCAAATGTCTTGTATGATTCCTGTTATACAATTAAAATCAACCAAATATAAGGTTATTTAGATTAATATTTCTAGCTTGAAATTGTTTGGTTATCTAATTTTAAGTATTTATTTCTGGAAAAGAAGCAAAATGACTGTATCTGCTAACAGAATACAAAAGTCTGAAATGAGAAGAAATGTATAGAAATAGGTTTAATAATTCTTATATTTGGTTCGTTGTAATATACTAAGAGGAAATAAAGCTTATTATGAAGAAAAAGCTTATTGAATCGACTTATTTCAGATTTGTTCGTCAAGGGATTTAATTGAGTAACATTAACACAGTTAGTTTTTGTACATTGTGTATTTTCAAAGCGCAAAATAAAATCTAACGCTGGTGTTTCACAACAGACACTTTCCCACTGTGCTATTCTACCATGCATGCTTTAACTGCTTAAATATAAGAGGAGGGATTTCACAATGTTACTGGTTTAATACTAAGAGAATTGATCACGCTCACTCTACATCTAGTCTGGTCATTAGAAATGTGTTTATATTAAGGTTAGTTTAAACAGACAGAGAGAGAGAGAGAGAGAGAGATGGAGAGAGAGATGGAGGGAGGGAAGGAGAATGAGAGAGAGAGACATGGAGGGAGGGAATGAGAATGAGAATGAGAGAGAGATGGAGGGAGGGAGGGAAGGAGAATGGGAGAGAGAGAGAGAGATGGAGGGAGGGAAGGAGAATGGGAAAGAGAGATAGAAGGAGGGAGGGAAGGTGAATGAGAGAGAGAGATGGAGGGAGAGAAGGAGAATGCGAGAGAGATGGAGGGAGGGAGGGAGAGAGAGAGAGAGAGAGAGAGAGAGAGAGAGAGAAATAAAGAGAAATGATCGTATTCTAGTCTCTTGCAGATTTACATGAAAATGATCAGACAAATCACTATTGAATTCATTTGCTTTCACATGTTGTGGCCCTCAGTCTCATCAGTCAGGCCAAGTAATGAGGCTAAAACAACAGGTTATTAAAGCTGGAGGTGTATTTATTTATTCTAATGGTGCAGTAGCTCACACTCACCCCATTAACATGGGAGTCCTAGCTAACTAAAAGAAGTTGGTGTTGCGGCATGACTAGAGAACAGGGATCTTCTGTGCTAATGCGACTGAATCTTCAGATATAAATTGATAAAAAAATAAATTGCGCTCTAATTTCTTAGAGCTCATAAGGGAGTATAATTCTCCATCCAAATCCATAGTCCTGAAAGTAGCAGGATTTCCATTTCCCAGAGAACACAGAAAATCTGCGTGTGAGGTAAAAAAAAAAAAAAGCATAATAAAATAATAATAATAAAAATTCAGGCTTACCTCCATTATTCCAGAGGTTTATTGTAGTGTATTTTGTATATGCACCGAGTATCTGTGGGTGTGTGTGCGTAGGAGATATGAGAGAGAAGAAAAGCTTCCTGAAGCTTCCTCCAGTCGTCTGCTGATTATGGCTTGGAAGGATGGCTCTCAGGTAGACGGCCAGCGTGGCAGCTGCTGAGCTTGCTGTTGTGTAAACTGAGAAAAGCTGAGGGTGAGGAAGAGCAAGCGAGTGCAGATGGTGCACCTGGGTTTTTTTTTGTATCTGTCAGTGGAACTGAAAGAATGAAAATGTGCTTCTGGTCCTCCGACACATGGTATCTCATTAGGAAGACAAACACAAACTGTTCTCCCTTCACTTAGTTGTGTATTACTGCATCCTTCAAGATGCCCAGTCATGAGCTGTGTTATATACTGAGTCCCTCACCTGTGTACATCGTACTAGCTACTGTAGTAGTATGCAGTGTTGTGCAGGATGCAGTGTTATTATATTCCGAGAAGATTAAACATCGATCATGTGAGAAAGCCAATTTTTAGCTCATCATAATCGTATAAACCACTGACCAAGTAAATGAATATAAGGAGCTCGCCAAATGAACGTGTCAATAAACCTAGCATTGTTCCTTAACCTTCGTCCTGTCTTCCCCTTGACCGTGTGACTTCTGTCCTCGCAGGTCAGTATTGACTCAGTCTGGTTTAACTGTTTTTAAAACATGAAATGTAAAATTATCACTCAGTTCTGTTACATGTTTTAATGAACTTCATTCCATTTGTCATTAGACCTCATTTACATACAATAAACCATATTTCTGACACAAAAAAGCATTTAAAAATGGGACAGATTTGACCTCAAGGACAACAGGAGGATTAAATGGTTTCTTTCCAAAGTATTTTTCACTAAGATGTCAGTTTTTGTTATTTTATAGCCAGTTGGCTTACAGAAGCTTTGCAGAAAAATGAAAGTGTTTCAGCTACAGTGTTCATGTAAATAATCTGGATTTTAGCCAAGAAGCTCTCACATCTGGCTCATAACTGTCTCCTGTATTCATCCATTAGTGTACCAGCTTCTGTAGGAGGCACAGCAAAAAAAAAACCCATTACACCCAGATGAAGTGTGGCAGCTCCCACAGTCAAGCAGGTGAGGCTTTCTGCAAGCAATGGCAGGAGTTTGTCAGATTTTTTCCTCTCCAGTTCTCACAATGACTTATGGAGGTATCTATTTTTTTTTAATACCTTTAATGCGACTGTTCAAAATGCCCCTCAGTGCAATGGTCTGTGGGTGAGCAACTTTCACTTGCAAATTTGCCATGGAGAGGATTTCAACCAGGAGCTAACTGTCTGACAGCTTAGTGTTCACTGCAAATCCTATAAAATATTACTGCTTTAGGAAACTACTTGTTCCTGCTACAACATGAGGTCATTTAACACGTCCAGAAAAGTGCAATACAGCTCTGAACTGTGTTTTTATACTTATTATTTAGTTATTACAGCGGATGCCCTTTACAATCACTTAGTGCTTACTCTGATATTATTATTCTAATGTCTGCAAAACACTCAACCCTTAACCTTCTGGAGAAAAAAATAAAAACACAAAATTGCAGCGCATGTTCTGAGTCTCATAGGCCAAGTGTACAATATAAAAAAAGATATGTTTTTGAATGACACTTGCACATGTCACCAACTTGGGAAAATTAGCTTCACTTCACTTCTAACAAGCATTCAACCTCCACCCACCCATCCATTCATTCTCTACACCACTTATCCTTCTGGGTCGTGGGGAACCTGGAGTTTATGCCAGGAGACTTAGGGCACAAGGTAGGATACACCTTGCACAGGATGCCAGTCTATTGCAGGGTACAAACGCATACACACCCATTCAAACCAGATCAAGCCTACAATGCATGCATTGGAATTGGGGAGGAAGCTGAAATACCTGGAGGAAACCTTCAAGAACATGCAAACTCCATACACACAGAGCGAACTCGAAGGTGTAAGGCCAACTTGCTAACCACCAAGCCACCGTGCCCTCAGCATGCAACATATTCAGTAAACAGCACAATACAATATGGTCAGGTCATTAATCATTAAGCCTATAGAGTCATAGCATACGGCTTCCACACAACCAGGCTGAAAATCATTCTTTAGGAGAAAGAATGGAATCATGAACTCATAACATTCTAACAGTTTACTACAGTTTCTTCGAGTCCAGAGCGGCCCAGGTGACTAACGCTGCAGCACATTACCCCTAGGCCACTTCCCAACAACGTCTGAAAGGAGAACTTTGTGATTTCATCATCCACAAAAGATCAGTTTATAAATCCCTAAGCAGCATTCGAAGATGCTTGAAGTGTGGTTAGGGATGAGCGTCCCATTCTCTGGACATACAACAGACATTTCTGCTGACACAAGAATTCATTTTAGCTTCATGCAATTTAACTGCCTGTTGAAAACTGCACACACACTCAGCTTACACTGATTAGGGACATTGTGTTAATAACTGGGTAAGTACAACCTGTACAACCTGACTGGAGGCAACAAGATGCTGGAAATGAGATTGTGATCCATGACATGCTCTGATCCATCATATCTGCTGGAAGCAGATATTTTTGACCATAAAAGAATGCACATGGTCAGCATTAAGTGACCCATTGTGTGCAAAGACAACATTCTCCACACCATTACACCACTGCCACCAGCAAATACAGTACCATCAGTACCACAGTACCATCTGCAGCAGAAATCGAGATTCATCAGACCTTTATCGTTCAACAGTTCAGTTCAGTGCGCCACTTGTTTCTCAGAAATTCTTCTACCGTTGTAGTAAATCTGCCTATAGACTCAGTATATTGTGCATTCTAAAATACTTTTCAGCATATCCTGGTTGTAAAGAGTGGTTATGAGTTACCATAGCCTTCCTGTCAGCCTCTAGTCTGGTTTTTCTCATCAGAATTGCTGCTCACTGTATGTTATATTGTTTTTATTGCACCATTTGATATAAACTCTAGAGAATGTTGTGCATGAAAATAGTTCAGCAGGAAGAAAAACAGCAACCATGGCACGGCCAAGTCACTGAGATTACTTCCCCCCAATTCTGATGTCTGACGTGAACATTAACTGTATTAATTTTGACCTGTATCTGCATTACTGCTGCCACATGATTGGCTGAATGGACAACTGCATGACTGAACAGATGTCAATGATAAAGTGACTGGCTAGTGTAGGTGTGTGTATGATTTAGCTGTACTAAATGCATGGATTTGGATCCTGCAGCTTTGTTAAACCCATAGGAATCACCAGTGGTCTACAGAAATCCCTAGTGGCAAAGACCCCAGGGGCTCAAGAAATGCACAATGGGACTGGCAATGAGGATAAAATGCTTATAGGAAATAATGAGAATAAGTATTTCTCCCCTGGACAAGCTGTTTCTCGTTTTTAACACACCATCACTGAGAGGGTATATGGGGATTAGTAGCTCAATCATTTCTGATCCAAGAACAGTCCATCTCCAGATATTCTTTCTTTCCTGTGATGCTATTTTGCTGTTGTTACATAATAAGTCTGTATCTGATTACTGGGGATTTTGTTGGTGAGTGTAATCATTAGGATCAGCTTCATCAGGTGCTAATGATGTTACTGTAAAAGACAGTGGCCAGTTAATATGAGTGGAATTGAGTATAATCTCATTATATAAGACTATTTGAGTATTTGCCTTCTTTTACATTTGATGTTGAACTTAACTCTTCATACAGTCCTTTGTGAATAAGTCTGATTAATTTACAGGCAGGTTTCTATACCATAATATAGCAAAACATACCAGAGCGACCTCAGTAATCCAGTTATGTGAGCGAGTTGTGCAATATGCAGAATGATAATAAAGGTGACTTTGACTGTGTGTGTGTGTGTGTGTGTGTGTGTGTGTGTGAGAACATGAATCATTGTGGTTGTGGGCAGTTGTGTGCATACAGTTCAACTGAATCCTGCAGCCACCACTGCATGATATACATTTATTTTCTATTTCATTTGGATTATGCCAGCTGGCTGCACCAATGGTCCGTTTCTTACTGAGTGATTTCACACGCAACCTCCAGGAGGGAGGAGATGGTCTGGGAGTTGAAAGTCAAAAGAAAAAAAAAAAAAAAGCCTATACAAAGTAATAGCTCTGGTATAACTAGTTGAGAGGCATATGCATTTAAACAACACGTCTTTACCTTGTGAGCATGCTCAGATCTAAAACCAAGAAGATCCCAGGCTTGCTGAAGGCGAGGATCTGACTTGCCTCTCTGGGGTGTAGTTCAGACACATGGTTTAGAGGAACTGTCATGCTGAGCCTTTCAAGGCTTGAAAGCAAGGACAAGAGTTTTGTATTTGATCCTCGCTTCAGCAGGAAGAGCAGGGAGTGAGTGGAGTGTCCTGTGGAGCAGTGTCAGTAAATTAGTCACGTGAGAAGATACAGGTGCAGGACATAATTCCTGATGCTCTGTAGATGAACAGTAGTTTATGATGAGCAGCCAGTATGCTGGTGCAGAATGACTTACTAGAAATGTCCAATGCCAGTTTAAGAAATTTGGTTAAGAAAGTTGCAGTTTTGTGGTCTTTATTATTCCACAGTGGTAGGGGATGACTACCACTATGCTTTTTAACTGGTAGGCAGGCGGCTGTGAAATCTGGTGTCTGGCTGAAAATACTGATGGGTTAGTGCAGGAAACTCTTCCCGCAGTCTGGCAGAGTCAGTGGTAAACAATGCTTGATTCGTGGGAGGAACTCTGAAAGATTTTATTTTATTTTTTTTGCTTTTAGACAGGACAGTCGTATCTGAGATTGGAATTACTGGTCTGAAACTTGCTGTTTATTCGCTGACACTCTGTAGATTTATAGATGTTTTCACTTTGGGAAGTTTTAAGACAGCCAGAAAATTTCTTCTGGCCATCACGACCGGCAGAATTTTTTTTTCATTTGTCATTTGTTTTCTTTTCTGTCTTCTTGTCCTTTCTCTGCCTTTCCATTCCTTCTGCCTTTTCAGTTTAGAAAAGTCTCCATCTTGCTTCTGTTCTGTATGGAAACACCTTTCTCCCTGTCCAGTAGAGTCTATTAATCAGAGCTGGGACTTTCTATGTTGTGATGTTGTGTGTTTTATGTTGTTATGTCTGGAGTGAAAGCGTACAGTGGGGGAAAGATTGCTGGTCCCTCATCCCACTTCCTGGAGCTGGCCGTTGGGAACCAATTGAGCTACACCACACCACAGCATTATTTATACACGTCAAGCTTAAATAGATGGGAATAGTTTATCTGCTGTTCGCTTGTAAAAACAACACTCCACTCCCCATGAACCATTTCTCTAGCTTGCAAAAGAACATGTTGTACACAACAGGGGTGTAGGCAGATCTTTCACAGAGAGATGGCCAGGTTAGACTTAATTAAGATGATATAAAAGGGTGGGTCACAATACTAATCAAATCAAAATTACATACAATGGCTGTCTGTATCTATGTAGGATCTCTATTGGACACACACACACACACACAAACTCAAATAAACAAACAAACCAATCAATTACAAATTCCACACAGTTGGCTAATTGTTAAATGAAGAATTCTAATGTAATGCATCGAATTATTGAATTCTGAAAGTGGAAAAAGATTTTGAATTGTTTGTTTGTTGGGTCCTGGGAACTGGGACCAGTAAGTCCTGGGAATTTGCCTCACAACGAGATTTGGAAAGCCTTCCCCTTTTTACACTGATGACTATTAATACTAATAATTACATCTTACTGGGCTGGCCAGAAGGGTTGCCATGCCAATAGGTTGGCACTACCCACAATATCCATCTCTAACCCTCTGGGTTTTCTAGTTTCCTCCTTCAGTCCAAAGGAATGCATGGCAGGCTGACTGGCATCTCCAAATTGCCTGTAGAGTATCCACAGTGTCTCCTGCCTAATCCCTTGGGATGGACTCCATTCTCCCTGTATAGGATAAACACTACAGAAAATGAATGGATGGATGGAATAAATCTCATACCTTTTCAAAATGATAAAATTATACAAGTAAAATTTATTTTAGTTTTATTTGTCTTAATATTTTATTTGTCTTCATACATTTTTACCTTTACATGATAATACTAATAATTCTGATAATACTTATTATATTATACTTATATTATACTTATTCTCAGAATTCCCATTCTACATGTCTGGCTCCAGCATGGGTTCTAAATAGTAGAATAAACAGTAGACAAACTGCAGCAGAGAGTCAGATATGTAGGGCTGACCTGTCTGAAAATGCTAGCTCAGATGATTTCCTCTTTCGTGTGGATGTTCTGGCAGACAGTTTGTTCCAGTTTACTGCACTGATATAGAGGGTGATCCTCTAGTGGTTATCAGTGTGGAGGAAGTGACCCGTAGCCAACATCTTACACTCTGAAATGTTTCAAACACACTGCTGAATGAGTTTGTTCGAGCACAGATGTTCCTAATCTCCAGGCAGAGAAAGTGATGCGGTTCAAGGCTTTTCATTAATCATATGTGAACACTATGATATTGACGTCAGTGCTGAGAGGCAGTTTTAAGGCTAATTTGGAATTATTGTGTGTAGCTGCTGCAGCAGGTTTATAGGCTATAACACATATAATAGAAACTAAAGCATCAGCATATCTATTATTTACTGATTCCAGCTTGAAAAAATTCAGTGACGCAAAACTAAACAAAAAAAGCTTTCTGGTCAGCCAGCACATATTCTCACACATCCACACACACACACACACACACACTTTAACAGCACAGTGTACGGTATCACATAAAGGTCATGAAATCATGTGGATGGTCCTGTCTCTTCTATCATCATCTCTGAGCTCGCCTCCCAAACCTGTACTCCTAAATCCTCACTGATTCTCCCGGCTCACTCAGGTCTCCTCAATACACCTTAGTGTGGAAAAAATCCCTTTCCCTCATTACCATAAGGACAAAGAAATACAATTTAAAAAAAAAATTCTGAAAAATATTGAATAATAATAAGAGTATGGAATGTAATAATATGGAAATAAATGAGGGAAATATATATAAAAAAATGACAGTAACACTGCTAGGGATTTCCATCCACATTCTACAGTGGCATGAGTGAGAGGAAAAAAAATAAATTGGCGCTCTGATTTGCTTTGCCACTTAGCTAATGTAAAGCAATAGAGAGAAACTCACACAGACTCTTTTAATCATCAGGAGGTAGAGACAAGTGCAAGGTCACAACACCTGACAGATGTGCCACTGCAACTATGTAATTTTAATATCCCATCTCTTTTGGAGTACCTGAGTGAATTATTCATTTGAAGTGCTACGAGTTTCGTGGGGTTGCCGAGCAGAAGGACGAGAGGCAGAGGGTCTGGGTTGAGGTGGGTTAACAGCGATGTAACAAGTGCCTCCCTCTCTTGCCTTAATTTGTCTCGTCATTAGCCTGCCAGCACCTCGAGGGAGAAAGAAAGTGATGAACATGAGCACTGTGGTGTTAATCAATACACACTCTCTATCTCTCCCTCTGTTTACTTTGGCAGAGTGAAGTTTTATGCCCTGGTTTCAGTAATTGGAACTTGGCTGCTTGCTCGGTCCCTTCTACTGGATTTAATTAAAGCCCTTCTTCCTTGAGGTCAGAAGGAAGCTTGAGGTAAAGCTGTCGTCTAATGAGAGACTGGCTCTTTCATCACAGCTGAGGTAAAGCACATCGATTTCTCGCATGTAATCGGTTGCACACAGTGAAAAATCTCTCCTATTGGACAGATTGCATCTATATATCCACAGTGCTCACTGGTCACGTCCAGGAGTGTTATTCTTTTGGCTGCACGGGACAGAGGTCTGACACCAGGTTCTGGCACTTAGGAGCAAATATCCCCAAATGGACATCATGGACTATAACATTTTGTCATTTTCATTTAATATAAATGATTAATAACCAGAGCAATATCCCTTGCACTGACTTGCCAGCCTAACAGGAAGGCAGTGCATCTGATTTCTGCAGCAACAGAACCATTCTTGGATTTTATGCAGGCAAGGGCACTGAACCCATCTTCAGGAGCTTGTAGGATAAACCATCATCTCAGTGCATGCACAGAAACCAACACTCTTCCAAAGCATACTCAATCAACTGCGATGGCAGATCAGTTGAAGCGTTCTTGAAGACAAACAGGTTGTGTAACCGCTCATTTGGTTTTTCGACAAATCTGGATCGTGTGTCTGAAAGTGCTCGAGCAGGCGTTACTGACATCTCCTTATTTGTTGGGAAACACTGATCAGTGCTGTTCTCTGACATCAACCAAAAAGAAATGTGGTATAATCTTTCTTCCAAAAAAGCAATCTTCCTTTTGAATGCACTGATTTGATCACTCATCTGCAGTGTAATCTTCTTTTCTCCCAGCGTACTCATGTTCAGTTCATTTAGTTTTCTGAATATATTGGTAGCAGATGTGAGAAGGTTCATTTTATTTGCACTGCACAAAAAGCTGACAGTTTTTTAAAGCATCATTCCGACACTTTTCCCCTTTGACAACCGATGGACTTCAGTGTGAAAGAGCAAGACATTGCGCTCAGACCCCATCGTTAGGAAAGCTTAGCAAACTCTGGGTGTGTGTAAGGCTAAATATATTTCTCAATAGACCCGACATGTCCAAGGTCTGGACTCGGAAACTGCTCGTGGTTGACCATGCAGTGTGTCCACACACCAGAGGGAGCCACATCCATAACGAGAGTCTGCACGTCGTTCATGATGATTGTGTGTGCTCAAAATCTGACTATTTCAATCCCATGGGATCTGCTTCTCTTCCATGTAGCTGCAAAAGCAGTACAAAACATCCTCATGTGTGGAGTCTTCACATATAGCAAAGTAAGTAAGAGCAGGAGCATCACGGCTCTCACAGCTAACATCCGTTTGAAGAGTGTTCGCGAGGGAACTGTTCACTCGCTTCGTATGGGCTCTTGAGGTTGCTTGCTATCGCAAATCTCCTTTGTTTCAGCACGCTATTTGAAAGCGGAATAGATTTATGTTTGTGCGCCTCTTCATTCCTGCACATTGCTCTCACCATATCAACTGGTGTTGCCAGGATTAATGTTTTCCAAGCATCTGCTTTCAGAGCTTTAGCTACTTAACAACTCACCTCATAAAATGCTTTTAATGTTCTTACTGTTATAGTCATAGACAAAAGTATGTGGACACCAGGCCATCACACTCATGTGTGCTTGATGAACATCCCACTCTTCTGTGAAGTCTTTCCACTAGATGTTGGAGTGTGTCTGTGGGGATTAGTGATCATTCAGCTACAAGAGCATTAGTGAGATCAGACACTGATGTTGTAAGAGTGAGGAGGTCTGGGGTTCAGTCGGTGTTCCAGTTCATCCCGAAGGTGTTCAGTGGGGTTGAGTCAGAGTCAGGGCAGTTCTTCCACTCTTAATTGTAAATAATATTCATTTGTAATATAATTAAATAAATAAAAAACCCTGCAGTTATAAATAAAGGGACCTCCATGTGGGACTGCAACTGCTAGTTATGGAACCTCTGTATGTGTTAGAACCAATTGTACAACATCTGATTCTTGAAATTTCTTCCAAGGAATCAGGATAAGATTTCGGATTAACCAGATCTCTTCATCTGACACTGACCTTGATCACGTAAGACATAAATGTTCTTAAAGGATCAAATGGAAATGAGGCATTTGAAGTAGATTGTCTAGATTCAATCACACCTTCCTTCCATCCACAGCAGGGAAGCGATTTTACTGCGTGCTTCCCACATAGAAGTAATCGCTCCTCTATCAGCTATCATGGTTCTGAATGAAAATTTTCCAGTATTCACTTTTCAAGACTGAAGACCCTTTTTTACTGTGCTGTTGCAAGATGCAGAGAGTAACTTCATTTGTAATGCTGAGAGACTTTTTTTCACTCAATTAAATAAATCTAATCTCTCTCTCTCTCTCTCTCTCTCTCTCTCTCTCCCTCTCTCTCTCTCTTTTGAATTGTGAAATGTGATTAGAAAACCTCATAGCAGAATTCTGGAAATAAGTACAATGACAGTACTTTTAAAGCCTGCTGAGTGATTGTGATTTATAGTAGTATCATGAACTGGTTATTTCCAGGCAGCTTCCTGCACTACCACTGAGGAAGAAGCTCATCTTTTTACATTTCACACACTTTTACATACATCAGCGGAAAGTCGTTCATTTAAGGTCTAGGCCTTCGTTAGATTCCATGTTGCAGAGGAAACTATTTAAATATTTTATGAATGCTTTTCAATGATTATTTTAATGAATAAATCAGAAGGTGGACATCATACATTATGATCTGTAATATGCAGATTTATTAAATAAATGAAAAGGCCTCCACGAACTTCCGAACCAAATGAACATTAGCTGATGGATCAGAAGCATCGTGGTGACCCACCACTGAGAAAACGTCTAGTGTAGCAAATGAAAAAACAGTGAACTCACCAGTGGTTTAATACTAACTAGCTGATTAGCCATTGCCAAATTCTTCCCTCTATCCACAGCTAAAAAAACCTCCCTTTCTCAGAAACTACTATCTCTCTGAAAATAACCTCTCAATCTCAGTCAGAAAGTTAAACAGACGAAAGACTTGGCATATTTGTTCATCTGGATCTGTAGCTGCTGAAAGCTGTGGAGCTTCCGTTAGATTCATCCCTCTTTTTGATCAGACAGGTGGGGAAGAGGGAAAAATTGGGGGTGAGGATAAAAGCCTGTATCAGTGAAGGACCTTAAAGTAGCCTTAATGGTTTTCATCTTACACATCGTCAGTCATGGCCAGGTCTGGGGTCATTTCTCTAGCAGAGTCATTTGGTGCAACTACCGAGACTGGTTCAGAAAGAAAAAAAAAAAAGAAACAGATCCTTTCTCCTATTCCCCCTTTTAACTTGGAAGTGAATGGAAATAAATGGATCAGGTCTCTCTGGCTATGAATACCCTTATTTATTTTTGCTTTGCATAATGCGAAAGCTTCCTGATACAGATGTGTGTACAGTTTCACACCGAGTCATGTTGCACCCTCGCTCATTAGAACCTTAATGACATTAGTGTCCTGTGCCTTAAAGCATCTTTTGGGTTCTTTGCTTCAGAAAATGGTCCTGATATCAGGTAAGAGGGAGAGGAACAGAAGAACCATTTAGGGATGTAAATGTAAGCGTTTTTGTGCAGTGCGCTGGATGGAGCCTGGTGTGTAAACCTCCCCACTGAGCAGTCTGAAATGAAATTCGGAGCTGTTTTAGCATGCGTACCGCACCAGGTCTTCACTGTGACATTAAAGACTTCAATTTTCCCTGCTCCTCTTCCTGCATTCGTATCCCAGTCTGATATACATATAGATCTGTAAAAAACATTTTACTCAGGTTTTTCTATAATCAGTAGGGTAGCCAGGAGTCGATGCTACCTGCACACTGTTAATTGTAGCCTCGAGGAATGCTGTCTCTTTTTTCTCTACATTTTATAATGGCTTGCTAATAAGCTTCCTTTTCTCCTCTTAATTTATTTGATCAGATACATGTAGCTTACAGCCTGAAACAAGTAAAGCTCCTGTGACTGAGACTGCAGATGATAAGGTGTATGCTTTCTTTCTTGCTTGCTTGGATGACTCCATGTGAAAGTAGATTTCTGAATATCAATTTCCTCACCAGAGCAGGAAAGGAGGAGATGAGTGATAAGCCCATCCCAGTCAGGGCATGGAGTCCAGCCTCTTCCCAAGTGCTCTATAGCTATCTTCAGAAATGCAGATAAGCTCTGGTCAGGGTGATCCTGCTAGCCACCATATAAAAAAAATTATATGTATAAAAAGCTATTTCCTTCCTTGTACCTGTCCACAGCCCACTGCTTCTTCACTTCATGAGAAAATTCAATATGGCCAGAACATTGCTACACACACATCATTTGTCCGTACAACTGCACATGTAAATGTCCTCTGCTACAATGTGCTAAGTCATTTTTTGGAGTGATTCTCATTAAATTCAAGATATGTAATTCCCCTTAAATGAATCCACCAATCTGTAAACTCTCCACAATCAGACCATGTGGCTACATCTTAGTGGAACTTTCAGCTTCTGGTGATAAAGGTGACAGAAAAGCATGGTGATAAAGCATGAAAATTCATGCAGGAATAGACAGTGATATCATGCTGTGACTGGAATTCGCCTTTTTTTCCCCTTTCACAAATCATGCTGTGCTGTTCAGCGCTCCCAACACACCTGTTTTCCCCAATTCCAGCAACAACCTGCCTCCATTCTCTATCTTCTGTCTATCCACAGATGCCAGTAAACCACAGTGAAACAGAGCTGTTGTTCTTCTCAGCTCAGGAAGAGGGTCTGTGTGCTGGGAAAGATGTTTTCTTGGACTTCTTTCCTGTGGAATCTGAGGCTTGATGATGAACATCTGTTAACTGTCTGACTTGGTTTGTTTGCAAGTAAAAAGTGAAGCTGTGAAACACAGTAACAGGTTTTTTTTTAAGGCACTTGCAATGTGTTGGTTCAACTATAATGAGAACATACATTAGACAGAAATAAATGAGAATGACGAGAGAAATAGCAAGGTAATAGAAATACAGACTGTTCCAAAAGTATTGGAACGCCAAGATTTGAAAGACATTTGGGTTCATCAAAAGATGCACATGGGATGATTTTCACTTTCATTTCCTGACATTAACATCTACAGAGATGTCTTTAAACAAGTTTAAACTATTAACATATTTGAATGCTTACGTTTGGTTTGAGCTCTGGGTTTCACGGCATTTGCTGTTAAAAAGGAAAAACCAACCTGAAAATCAGAGAGCTGTTCATTTGAGATTATCAAATCATTTTGAAGCTAATGAAAAGAGGGAAATAATTAATAAAGAAAGCACTGGTATAACCCGGCAGCTCAGCCAAGAAAACCAGCAGCAGGTAATTGATGAGTGTTCATCACAGTGATTGTGAAGTTGTGAGAACTATGAAAAAAATTCTCTAAATTATGGAATAAAGATTAACTTCTAGTAAAGATGAAAAAGATGAAAAGGAAAAAGTATGGAGAAAGAAAGGATCTGCTCCTTATCCAAAACATATGAGCTCATGAGTGAAGCATGGTGGTGGTAGTGTCTTGGCTTGGGCTTGCACAGCAGCTTCTGGAACATTCTCGCTAAGCTACATTGATGCTGGAAGTGAAATGGAGCAGCAGAAGAAATTCAGAAACATTCTGTCTGACAATTTACAGAGAAATGCATCCAAACTAATTTGGAGCTTCATCATGCATTAAGACAATGATCCAAAACCCACTGCCAGTGGAAGGTCATGTTTTAATTTGTTTTCAACAGATTGAGATTTAAATATCAGAAAATGAAAGCTGAAATTCGGATCTATCGTCTCGTTTTTCATTCCATCTCAAATCCAAATGTCAAAACATTAGTTTTAATACGTTTGCAGGGAATGGTATGGCTGAATAAATCCATGCCATTAGAGACACTGGGACAATGAAGTGAAGTGATACAAACGACTTCTAATTTACTTCAGATTTCCATGTTTAAGGGGGCAGTCTTGAAGGAAACAGACTGCAAGTTTGTGTGATGTTTCAATGAGCTGAGGAGAGAAATTGGTGACAAAAGTTCTTTTTAGGAGTGATATATGATACTTGTTTACGGAGCCAGCAGGTGTCAGTGATTACATAATGATGCTAACATCCTGCCGTAAATCACATGTCAGGTTCAGTTCGGTGTCTCCTTCCATATTATATTGTCTTGTGCATATAAAACACTGTAGAAATTGCCACTGTGGCTTTCAGACATAAAGCATCATTATTTGTACCGGCTGCTCCTCACAACACCAACATCTCTGGCACTGTAAAATAGGAGGAACTCAGTGGAGAGTGGGTGAGGAGCAGGTAGCATTGCCGCCTCACAGCTCCAGGGTCCCTGGTTCGGTCCTGAGCTCTGTATTTTACGTTTGCATGGGGTTTCATCTGGGTTCTCTGGTTTCCTCCCAAAAACATGCTAGTAGGTGCATTGGGAATGCTGAAAAATCAAATGATTTTTGTGTAGTGTGTGTACAAAGTGTGTTTTTTAACCCTGATAATACACAGACACACTCAATATCACACGAAGAAGCTCGATTTGAGCCACGTTCTCATCAGTCTGACTCACGTACTCATTTTACTGAGCCATTTGTCTCATGCCCTGTGTAAAAAGTCATTCAAAGTTAACTGAAGCTTTTCTGAGGGAAATGAAAGTATCGGGTAAGGAACTGAGATTATTATGAGCAGTGTTGTAATGCTCTATTCAGCTTCAGTGACAGGAACCGAGTGAAACCGAGTGAAACTGAGGCAGAGAGGTTGAATCTGTGTGAGAGCTAATGAAACCTACGTTGCTGTGTGGGTGGATTGACTGCTGGCAGAAACCTGCCTTTTAAATGTTTTTTTGATTAAATGACCCCAGATTTGATTATTTTATAATTAGGAAATTTCTGCTTTGACTAACCTTAGTTGTGAAATTCCAGATTTATAGACTTGGGACTGCTGTAACATTTGGAATCTTTATTACGTCTGTAGGATACATACAGTATGTGTAACATGACAAAAAACACAACAAAACGAACAAAAACAAATATTCCTTGTACTGATTTAACAGTTTATTTGTAAGAATTGTGTTCCACTCTCGGATGGGGATATATATGTCTCGATGTGAAGCAAAGGGGGAAAAAAAATTCTTTTGGTGTGTTTGTGGAAACGATCGATTGTGAGCGCCGCATTGTTCACACCCTCACTGCAGATCTTATGTACACCTGGTGAAGCAACATCCGAAACATCCCTGTCCATCAAGTTTCCAAGTGGAAATGTAAAACAGTGATTTCATGCCCAGCAATGATAAACGAAAGCATTCAAAAGTATTTACTAATAAAAAATACAAACGCCAGCCTTAATCAGAAACCTGGTTAGTGTTAACCTGGTTAGTTGGGACCAAATACAGAATTCTTATCCACAAGGATAAGTATATCTGCTGCTGAGGATGGGTCCACATGGGGATTCACAAGAGTACTGAGGATGGCTCTTAGAAACTGTGGAGATGGCTTTGGACTGTAATTGTTATAAACAATTACAATATTTAAGTCTCCATCAGTGACCAGGTGATAAATTCAACAAGTCAGACTTCATGCCAAAACTAGAAAGAATTTCCTGGTAACACATTGCACTTTTTGACTATGTAGTAAACTATATAGTACAGGAAATGATTTATAATTACACTATCCCTTGTCACCCAGATGAGGATGAGGTTCTGGATTTTCTCAAGGTTTCTTCCTCATATTAGGGATAAATATTAGGAATAAATTTATAAATTTCAAATGTATATGCCGTATTGAAATTGAAAGTGAAGCTGCTTTGTGACAATGCCCATTGTAAAAAAGGGCTCTAGAAATAAAATTGAACTGACACTTTTGATCTTGTGGAGACATTCGGCTGGTCCTCATGAGACAACCTGTTGTTTTCTTTCCAAAAAAGCTGCAGCTATCAAAAGTAAATAAATAAATAAATAAAATTAAATTAAATTAAAAACAAAAATCAAGCGAGCCAGATGTTTCCTTTAGGGAATCCCTGAAGATTTTGGTATACACATAACATTAATTAGCTGCATTAATAATGTGTGTGTGTGTGTGTGTGTGTGTGTGTGGAAATGTTGTGCACATGGTCATATTGGCTAGACTCTCCCGCAGAACAGGTGGCAGCAGTTTAATGTTTTCATGCAGGAATCAATAATGAGGCTTGAAATTCATTTTGGCGAAGAAGTCGAGTTTTTCTTCCCCGCTCTCCCTCCCACTCCACTGACACTTCTCTTCCGGTGACCATGAAATTTGTGACAATGGCAATTTCTGGGGTTTTTTCCTCTCCTGCTATGTTCCTTATAAATCAGAGTGACAGTGAAATAACCTGTTCAGTGTCTGTGAGTGTGTACTTCCATACCGTATACTGCATTCACGCTGTTCACTCAGAAAAAGAGCTAGTTCAAGAGCCTTTTACTGATATGAAAACAAAACAAAAAAACCCAACAGCTCATGTGAAGGACACAGCGCAGTCGTAACCTAGCGCCTGTAGCTCATGGCAGCAGTGACCCAAGATGCAATCTGGATTAGATTTTTTTATTCTCAGTGATGAAGATTATACAAGATTCATTGATTTCTGTGATTGAGGATGTTGCTTGTCTTTGCTGTAGCTTCAGAGGCAGAATTTTAAGGCATGAAAAGCTGATTGTTTGACTTTAAGGCAGAAAACTTGTAAAATAGCCACTTTTTTAAGCAAAGTTGGAATATTCTATTCAGTATGCGGTAAATGATGACATTCATTAGGCACCATCTTATTTTATCCTCCATTTTCTTTTCTTGATTGCTCCCTACTTGTGACCTGATTGGTCTGGAGGTATAAAAAATACCTCGCATTGACAGCAACCTTTGACATCATTAATATTTAGCTGTTTTTTTGCCATATTACATATATACAGAATACATGCATGTGTATACTTCTGCCTTCATCCTAAGTTCTGCCAAAGCTGACACTATAGGCTATTCACATCATTTGATTAAGCTAGCTGTCATAAGACTTCTTCAAATCACTAAAATACTTTCTTTGTAAATGTTTATTTAAATCTCTGGTCCATGCAGGCTATACATTGTTGTAGCTTATTGTTGCAGAATTAGTGAGACCTCAAGCTATTCCTGCCTCTGTTAGTGCTCTCATTACTTTTAAAATCTCATGCACAAAACCATGAACAAATAAACCAGAATCTTTCTTGAAAGATAATTCTCAGCAGTCCTCATTAAAAAAGGTTTATTTGGTTTATTTAATTCAAACTGCTTGATGCAGACGTCATGTGTGTGATGAATCACGAGCTGTATTTTATTTTCCCGTTTGCTTCCTTGATATTTAGTGTGGGATATTGTATTGCTATATCCCGATGGGTTACCATTTAAAGAAACAAATGTTTTGTATCCGTTTCCCCCCCCCACATTTTTGCTTTACATTGATCTTAATTTGTGGGTATTAGGGAGTTATATTACAGTGGACTGATGTGCTCTGTCTTGCATGCCCTTTTCAGACAGTGTAAAATCACTCATCATCGAGATGGTGGGTGAATGAATGAGGAGGTTGGAACAAGAGATGTTCTGAGTGATACTTATGATAAATGATCAAAATTTTCAATATGCCACCTTTATATGAGCAAGCTGTGTGTGTGAAGAGAGCCGAGTGTAAGACTCACTCTCAGATTGAAGAGTGTATATACAGTAAGTACTCCATGTGCATATTGATTGTACTAAAAAAAAAAAAGAGGTATCACTGTGTCCGAGTTTGGAAGACAGTGACCTTCTACATCTGGCTCTGTCCATAGCAGATATATAGCAGTGAATGTGACTGTTGCAAAAAGGAGTTATATTGTTATACAAGAGAGCTTATTATCACGAGTAAATAATTGTATCCAGCTGTTCACAATTTTCCACTGTTATTCCGCACTGACACACGATTCTCAGTAACTAAAGCTTACTTGTCTTTTGACCGAGTCCCCTGAAACACAAACAAAATCCCAGCTGTCTTTTCAAGCCTGTCTATTAAAATATCATGGTCAAATGCAGCACTTGGGTCCAACAGTGCCAAGACAGAAACATATCCACAAGCAGCAGGGAATTTTAACCACTTTAACCAGCACTGATACTATGCTTAAAAAAACATAATTAAATCAAGTATACTTGTTAATTAATACTTATAATAGATCAGAACTGTTGGGTGGCAACTTTCTTCAAAATCTTAGACGGAAAAGGTATGGCGGAGATTGTTTAGTAGCTGGAGAACTAGAAGAGGTCATGATGTCTTTAAAATACCAAGTCAAGGACACATAGTTGGTCTAGAGCAGTGGCCACACTAGCCATACTTTAATAGATCTAAGCTCCAGAGAATTAAGCTGTATCCCATATCTAACGTACCTGATCCAGAAGTCTTCAGGTAGGTCTTCAGGACCATAGTGGCTAAAAGCATCAAGGTATAGAGCTTATTATAACCAAATGGATAAAACTCATCAAAATGTTCACACATTCTGCAACCAGGAAGCCCTTTAAGTGTAAATCCCAATGACTCTCTCAGAATGGATTCATATTATGAAGATTATGAAACTATTCCTCATTAAAATAATGTACAATAATTTATTCATTCACTTCATTCTGGTCAGTGTTGATCCAGAGTCAATCCCAATAACACGGTGGGAAAATTCAACCTGATGCCAGTAAGATGAAGAAGAACAACAGCAACAGTAACAACCATGGACCCACTGCCTGAGCTTCACAGATCCACAGACCACTTTCAAAACCACTACATTAAAAGACTGAGTGGCAAAATAATTGACTCTTGGCAGCCTGCTGTTAAATTATAATCCTGTGTATTTTAATTTTTTTCTTTTTTAAAACCTACGGTTGATTGATTTATTTATTAAAGATTTTTCACCCAAGTTTGGTCATATTTTTGCCTGCAAGAGAAGGTTTGACCCTCCTTTCCTGATAGCATTTCCTGTTTTGACTCCAGGCCACAGATGGTTAGGTCACTGTCACTGTTTGAACTCACAATCTCCTAAATATAAGGTGAACTTACATAGAATAATGTATATAAAGACTATAGCAGTAAATGAGATAAAAAGAAAATATGGCTGTCACACACACACAAACACACATATGGTGGTATGGTATGATGGTAGGATGATAACAGTTTTCTAGTTTGTGTCTATGAAATCAGATGCATGTGTGGGTTGCTGGTAATGAAAATGGACCTCCATGTGTGCCCATGTGTAAGAAAATGCTCATAAGGGCGAGCCACCCTGTTAGATAACGACAAATGCAGCATGGGACGCTTCCTGTAATTTGTCTTGACTGCAGCACCTTAATTATACATAATTATAGGGAGCTGGTCCTAGAGACACAAAGTCTTGCCTCTTTACTTCATTAATTTTGGTGAAAGCAGGATGAAATGCATTTTAGCTTCATGTAAAAGCACTGAAATAAAAATATGGATTCATTTATGTGGTATTGCAGAACCAAATAGTATAAATATTCGTTAAGTGACACAAATTTTTAGCATTTTGTCTCTGTACACTCCCACTTGAAATGAAACAATCAAGATGTGAAAATCTAGACTCTTGGCTTTAATTCAAGGGGTTTAACAAAAATATACTGCATTTGCTGTTTGGGAATTACAGCCATTTTTTCACAGGCTCAAATGCAGTTGGGCAAAAGACTAATAAGCCATTTCATGGGCAAGTGTGAAATGTTTGCTTGTTATTTCATGACAGATTAAGGAGATAAAAGATCTGGAGTGGATTCCAAATGTTGAATTTTCATTATTTATCTGTTCATGGGAACTCTCAATATGTGGGCCAAAGAATTGTTGATGCAAGTGAAGAAAGCCATCATTAGACTGACAAAAAAAAAAAAAAAAACCAAAGACCTCTCAGAGAGATAGCTGAAACTTTAGGAGTGGCCAAAACAGAAGAAACGTCCTGGCGATCTCAGCAACACCAAAAGGTCTGGAAGACCATGGAAGAGATCTAAATTGGATGACTGGAGAATCCTGGGTTGAAGAAAAAAGCCTTCACAACATCTAGCCAAGTCATGAACACGCTCAAAAAGGAAGAAATGTCATCATCAAAGTCTACAATCAAGAGATACAATCAACCTTCATGATATACATAGAGTTTACCTCAAAATAAAAACCACGGGTAGCACTACAGAACAGGAAGAACTGATTAAACTTTACTAGAAAACATCTACAAAAAAAGTCCTCCTAAGTTTCAGAACAAGACTCTTTGGGCAGATGAAACCAAGACGAACTTGTATTTGTGGAGGTTATGTTATCTGAGTCACTTGTGTAGATTGATTGTAGATATTGACTTCCTGTTGAGATTTTGTCACATGATGCAAAACTGAAAGGACAGCACTTCATACAGATGGATAATGACCCAGAAGCAAAAGCAACGAAGTGTAATGTTCTTAAATGGTCATTGAAGACTTGTGTCAGTCTTCAAATGCTTATAGACCTGACTTATAGACCAGAATGGGATTCCTGCTTCTCTACATGTTGTAGACATCCCAGTAATGTATCACTTAAATGTAAGATTAAAGGTATCAACAATAAATACAAAGACAATAACAGACAGATAATAGAATGATTTCGATGGTAGTGAATGTTCCAGTGATTACGTGCTGCAGTGCAGGTGTTGACCTCAGTATTAGACAAATCTACATTACTGGTCAGTTATACAAAAATATCAATGTAGCGCACTGTAGCTCTGTCAATTAATCAGAGCTACAAATAGCAGATTTACATTGGCACATGCTATTTTGCCATTTTCATTCATTCATTATCATTTATCCATTCACTGCTTATGCCACTAACTGCTTTATTCTGGTCAGGATTACAGTGTCTGGAGCCTCTACTGGGAACACTGGGCATGAATATACTCCATATGGAACACCAGTCCATCACACATTCCTTTATTCAATCTATAGTAAAATCTTTATCATGTTTAGGGTCAAACTTCTCTCTGTATGTTATGGTATTCCCAATACCATAACATACAGAGAGAAGTTTGACCCTAAACATGATAAAGATTTTACTAAAGAAGGAATAGAAGGAATAGAAGGAATAAATGCAGCATTATGAGCATCTTTACCTTTCCTGTTTTCTGTGTCTGACCACACACCATGACTCAGAAATCTCCCCGACAAACTGAATCTAATTTTTCAGTCACTAACAGCAGGAATATAGTTAAAAACTTTAGCTAACATTAACACTTCCATGCAGTGTGTAATGACTGCTGGCAGTTTTTGACAACAGGAGAGCTACTAGCTGGACATTTCTATAAAAACCAAGCTGCTTTTTGTGCTCCTTCTGTTGGCACAAAGCTCCTGGTTTGTTTTCAGTGACACATGTAAATACGCTGCCAAGTACATTTCATGTATTGCATTTCTGGCTGGCTTAAATACTGGCTTAATGTCACGTCCCTGACAGCACCTGTCACCACTGAGACTCCTCAGCCAGGTGAAGAACTAGAGAGCGCATGACACATGGCTGATCTTGACAGTTAAAACGACTCATATTCCTTCTTGCATATTCCTCTCTGCACTACTGATCAAGCACAAATTCACAATCACACACATTCCTTAAATAACCCATACACCAAACAGGTGATGTTACTTAGCTTTGTGTCTTGTGTTCTTATCTTATTGAGATCATCTTAAGCCACGCCAGTGTGTGTGCTGATCATCTGACCTGTTCCATTGCTCAGTGGAGACACTAACACAACAACGTGGTCTCTTTAGAAATGCTTTTTGACGATCATCCAGAGTGCAAAAACAAGCAAGTGATCACATTTTGCCCCTAAAACAAGGCTTCAGATCTTTGGATGCTTATTTGAACAACAACCTTGCTCTTGCATCCAACTTTGTGACTCATCAGGTATGAGGAAAGGTTGTTGGTGGAGATGGCACACTCGAGGCACACTCCAGGAACCTTCCAGCCATTTCCAGCCTCCAAACTCCAGCTTGTGTTGTGAACAGACACAATAATCAACTGATCATGGCCCAGCTAGAGAGGTATGACTTACTGTAGTTGCTCCCTGTATTTCTATTCCACTGCCTGACAGCGCCAAGATTAATCAGCTAATCTCCCTGCTCACTGGAAAACATGGGCCTCAGGGATATGGTCCAATGAAGAGGAGATCATCCAGTCCTACATAAGAAATGCTTCTAGATGGATATCCAGGGGACAAACAAGCAGGTGTTTGTTTGTCGCCTACGCAAGGCTCCGGATCGATCTGCAGCTGACTATGAGCTGGACTTTTGCAAGCTTGCAAGCAGTGGGTGGAAAGAACCAGCAAACATCTCTTCATTACCACTCTTCATTAGACACTGCAGACACAGTTCACCTCCTCCAGAAACGAAGGAGCTTTTCGAGCCCATACACAGTGAGCAAGCATCAGCAGCACAAACAAATGGGTTTCTGCTTACTGTGGAGAACCTTCACACCTACACAGCCTTGCAAGAGAGACGCATAAGGGAGAGAGTGTGTGGTTGGTCAATGTCATGATAATTTGGTCCATTCAAATCTTTGTCCTAATAAAGCTTTAATTCTACACTGGTCTTACAATTTCCAGACACCCACCATACACCCACTGACCAGAACCTGGCTAAGTATCTCAAACCTGAACTGAGACCATGAATAACAGCCATGCATATCCATTACAATCAGTTTAATAAACTCATGTATTCATGTAGTCATTAATAATTTCTCTCTGGTCTTTTATTGGATCTTTTATGCCTTTGCATAATCAATCAGTCCCTCCAGGATTTCACAGAAATGAATGTAAAATCAAGCAAGCTTTTTCAGGTTACTGCAGATTATCTTCAGATTTGGGTTGAGACACGCTGTGTGATGTCATCACAACACACATTCAGCCAGAACCCCCTTCCATTCATGTGTGTGGAACATGAGTACAGTTCTCATAGAAAGTCATTACATATGTGATGTGTCTTCACTGCTAGGAGCTTAAAAGAACAACGCTGTGTTTGCAGTTTCACTAATTCAAACACTTGTACGTAAAAACACAGAAAGCATATTTTGATAAAAGCTGCTGTGAAATGACCATTTTTGTTAAAAAAAAAAAGTTGTGAGGGACTGACCAGTGGTTGTTTGTCTGTCCGTCTGGGTATTCCTCTAAAGTTCTCATTAGTGTGATATAATAAATAGTTGAATGTATGTAGGGTATATAAAGAATTGAGTCAATTTGGGAATTGATCCAATCAGATCAAGTTCACAGCAAGGTCAAATGAAATAACTTTTTATTTTCAATAGCTTTCTTCCTGTTTGAAGTACTGTATATTTGAAGAGTATGTGTGACACCCTCATGTGACTAGACTTGGTGGCTGAAGCATCCTTGTTGAAGCAAGTTCTTCTTGTTATAATGTAAATATGAAGACAGAAAGTAAGGCTACTGTTTAGATTTCATCCTGAATGTGCTTTAACTCCAACTTCACAGGTCTCTAAAGGAAAACATTTTACTTAGCTCAGCTATGTAGTGTATCTATAGATATAGATATATGCAGTAGCTGTGTTTTCGATGCAAAATATTTCTATCCATTTTTTTCCTCGGATTATCTGGATCTGATCAGAGACAAAAGTGAAATGTTTGGTAACTGTGTGTTTTGGAAGTATTTAATTTCCTCATTGTGAGTTATTTTGTAGTTAACAGAATGAGAGCAAACATGTTTTGAACGTAAACATTAAAGCTTTTAGACCTGAATTAAAATCATTTATTATCCTTAGACATCTATGTGCTGACAGCTGGCATGCTTTTGCTTTGTAAAAGCCAAAACAAATGATATTGTATTTCTGTATGTGAAGTCAAGCATTTTTTTTTTTTTTTAACAAACTCCACTTTTGTAAATGTTTCATTCATGTACAATAAAACACCTTCAATAATAATTCCATTTATTTTAATATAATCCTTTCAAGAATGCACATTGTCACAAAGCAGCTTTATGGGAATATAATAATTCAGCATTTAAATTATTCATTTTAAATGTATATAATTAAGTATTATAAATAACTACTGAGACCTTGAGAGGAACCAGACTCAAAAGGGAAGCCATCCTCATCTGGGTGACACCGGATAGTGCAATTATAAATCATTTCCCGTCAACATAATGACATATTAAGAGAGCGAAGCGACACTGCTTTCTGATAGCATCGATGGCAGGACGGGACAAAAGGTATATTTCACAGACTAACCTAATCCTGGCATGCAGTGTGCTAGTGGACACTCCTTCTGTGTCTAAGGGCAGTGGTCTGGAGAGAAGGCATATGGCACCATGGACACTTATCTCTGGCACTGTGCTCTGTCAGCTCCACCTGCCACTGTTTTCCTTCCACAATCCTCTGGGGTTGGAAGTATGATACGCAGCAGGGCAGGAGGTTGGAGCTGCTCTGGCATGCATGTATTTCCTCATGCCAGGTGGATGCACTGTTGCCTCCTGCATTTCCTACGCCCATATTACATAGCAGACATGTTCATTTGGGCGTGTGTGTAGTGTGAGAGACAGTATATTTTGGAGACCAGTACCTGTCTGCTGCACTTGAGCAGTAGAAGACCTCGAGTTCTGTGAGAACTGTGATTTTCTCTCTCAACAGAAATCCAGCTTCAATTTGTTTGAAAATATACTCACAAAAAGGAATGAAATGAAATGATGGTGGCTTTGCCTTTCAGTATCTGCGTCTCTTTCAGTTTTCAAGTGAACCTCTAAACTCAGAGCTCAGATAATAATACAGTACATACTAAATGTCCTTCACCGTAAGACTTTTCTTCCATAGTTGGATCAAATTGTCAGTTAAAGCTCGTTGCGTCTAAAGTGTTATATTGATAGTTGCACAAGCGAGCATAAGTGAGAGGCATTCTGCTTATTCAGTCTCCTATTGATGACTTTGTAGTTGGCTGACCAGACTCATGGATCAAATTCCTCTCGCTGTATCATGGACAGTAAAAAGTGTAATGGAGAGAATAATCAAAAGTTTATGCACTGTAGCATAGATTAGCTATAGATTGCTCTCCATTTTCCCTCCAAGTAGGAAAAATGAGCAGCCTTGAGAGATGTTTGTGCCACTGGCAAGGTAAAAAGCTTCAATCTCCTGGTCTTGAACAATATATAAACAAGTCTATATTAGGATCTATCAAATTCTGCACTATTCATTTTAAAATCTTAATCTGATATTTTTAAAAACCCATTACCAGTCATGGCTATGGTATAGGCTATTAAGGTAAACACAGACACAGTGCTTTTAAAACCACCGTTTGAAATCCTCGGCTGTTACTGCACTCAGGTTGTTAAGCACTAGTTCTGTGTTTGGGTTTGTGTGTGTGTGTGTGTGTGTGTGTGTTTTACTGCTGTGTGGAAATAAAAATGGAGAAAACTGAAGCAGAGGAAAGGTCATGGCTGATGTCCTTTCTTCTTGACATGAGGTAGGCACACAGTGCTGAAGAACACCAAATGTTCTGCTTTTATAGACATAGTCACGCTTCTTGATGAGTAACTAATCCTGTACATTTCGTTAGTAACACCTGACTGCCAGTTACTCTCGTATTAAATGTGGCAGTAGGAAGGGTGGACATTTTTCCCATCTGGTGTTATTTAGGCTGTGATAAATAAAAACACAGAATGGAACAAGGGTGTAATTTTTTTCCTCATGACTGTCTGGATGGATTTATATAGACCTCTATGTCAAAATCTCTGATTAGGTATAAATAACCCTCCTGGTTCAACACTTTTACAGTTTATGTATAAACCTGTGTTCCTGCCTGGACTGTGGTTGTGGTATATCAGTATAATTACAAGTGAAATAAATATACGCTATATGGCCAAAAGTATTTGCACCCCTGACCATCACACTCATAAGTGGCTTAACAGCTGCCACAACACTGGAAGCAGCAAATTGTACCACATGTCTTTGTCGTTGGAAATAAGAGACTCGAACCCTGTTCCAGCATGACTGTGCCCCTGTGCACAAAGCCCCTGAGCTCCATGAAGACACGGGGTGTTCAGGTTGGAGTAGAAGAACTGGAGTGTCCTGCACAGAGCCCTGACTCTGACTCAACCCCACTGGGATGAACTGGAACACTGACTGAACCCCAGACCACCTCACTCTTACAGCATCAGTGTCTGATCTCACTAATGCTCTTGTAGATGAATGATCACTAATCCCCACAGACACACTCCAACATCTAGTGGAAAACCTTCACAGTAGAGTGGAGTGCATTATAACAGCAAACACAGGGGGAATAAATCTGGAACACAAGAAGTATATATGGGTGTAGTCGTCAGGGGTGCACAAACTTTTGGCTATATAGTGTATGTATGATATGGCTATAGAGTAGGCATTAAATTCTGCATGTATCACATGTATAATAAATATTTGAAGTTAATCAAGCCCACACTCACTCTCTGTTTATCTAGAGATAGGACAGGCTACAGGGATTTTGCAAAAATGTGGTATTCTCCAAGCTAATGCGCTACTTATTCTGCATGTAGCTCATCTTCCCTGGCTGACTCAGTGTAGGAATTGTGAAGCAGTCGGTGCAGTGATTGGGACGTTCACAGCTGCAGATATGAGACTCTACTCTGTGATGGAAAATGTGGGATTCAAAAGCCTGTAAGAGGGCTGAGTAACTCTGCCAACACAAAAAAATCCAATCTCGTCTCAATGCGTCAGGTGAAAACTTGCCAGAGAGCTGAAATATATGTGTGTTTTGTGTCTGCATGGCTCACACTGCCATTAAGGTAACACGATTTATATTACACCTGATTTTTTATTGTTAAACAAATGAAATTAGATTACTAATTGGACACATTCAGAGTGTGTTTATTTTTGCTGTATAAAACCTATACCGTATTGAGACGCCATCGAATCATCACAAGCTCTCACATCTCATTTCAATTTTGGGTATTGTTACATCTCTACAATCTATTTGTCTATTGAAAGATTTCTATTGAGTGTCAGATATCGCTGCCAGTCAGTAAGGGTTAATTATTGCTTTAGCTTGTCCTGCTAATCATTTATTTATTAACAAATCACCTTCTGTTATAATAATTCTTTTCTTTTTACTCTTCTTAACCAAATGTCGCAAAATGTGCCACGAGCATGAGATGTGAAAAATAAAAATGGACTGATATGAAGATCTGGAATGTCTGACAACTTGTGGTCAGCATCCACAAGACAATCTCTTCATGCTGTAAGTGACAGCAGATACAGCACCACATGACTACCACATGCTATCTTTCCTGTCATCATTTTTTTAGAATTGCTAAAACATTGACTAACAACATTTACTGCTCAGTCTTAATGAAGTGCAAAAGAAAAAAGAAAAGTGATATATATATATATATATACACTATATTGCCAAAAGTATTCGCTCACCTGCCTTGACTCGCATATGAACTTAAGTGACATCCCATTCCTAATCCATAGGGTTCAATATGATGTCAGTCCACCCTTTGCAGCTATAACAGCTTCAACTCTTCTGGGAAGGCTGTCCACAAGGTTTAGGAGTGTGTTTATGGGAATTTTCGACCATTCTTCCAGAAGCGCATTTGTGAGGTCACACACTGATGTTGGACGAGAAGGCCTGGCTCTCAGTCTCCACTCTAATTCATCCCAAAGGTGTTCTATCGGGTTGAGGTCAGGACTCTGTGCAGGCCAGTCAAGTTCCTCCACACCAGACTCTGTCATCCATGTCTTTATGGACCTTGCTTTGTGCTCTGGTGCACAGTCATGTTGGAAGAGGAAGGGGCCAGCTCCAAACTGTTCCCACAAAGTTGGGAGCATGGAATTGTCCAAAATGTCTTGGTATGCTGAAGCATTCAGAGTTCCTTTCACTGGAACTAAGGGGCCAAGCCCAGCTCCTGAAAAACAACCCCACACCATAATCCCCCCTCCGCCAAACTTTACACTTGGCACAATGCAGTCAGACAAGTACCGTTCTCCTGGCAACCGCCAAACCCAGACTCGTCCATCAGATTGACAGATGGAGAAGCGTGATTCATCACTCCAGAGAACGCGTCTCCACTGCTCTAGAGTCCAGTGGCGGCGTGCTTTACACCACTGCATCCGACGCTTTGCATTGCACTTGGTGATGCATGGCTTGGATGCAGCTGCTCGGCCATGGAAACCCATTCCATGAAGCTCTCTGCGCACTGTTCTTGAGCTAATCTGAAGGCCACATGAAGTTTGGAGGTCTGTAGCGATTGACTCTGCAGAAAGTTGGCGACCTCTTCGCACTATGCGCCTCAGCATCCGCTGACCCCGCTCCGTCAGTTTACGTGGCCTACCACTTCGTGGCTGAGTTGCTGTCGTTCCCAAACACTTCCACATTCTTATAATACAGCTGACAGTTGACTGTGGAATATTTAGGAGCGAGGAAATTTCACGACTGGATTTGTTGCACAGGTGGCATCCTATCACAGTTCCACGCTGGAATTCACTGAGCTCCTGAGAGCGACCCATTCTTTCACAAATGTTTGTAAAAACAGTCTGCATGCCTAGGTGCTTGATTTTATACACCTGTGGCCATGGAAGTGATTGGAACACCTGATTCTGATTATTTGGATGGGTGAGCGAATACTTTTGGCAATATAGTGTATATACAGTATGTGTCTTGTGTGTCATGTAGTTATGCAGGGGAAAATGAACACATGTGAACGTGACGATTGCTCTTTTGTAGGTGTGAAAGTGTGAAATAATTCATCTCAGTAAGCGCTTAACATTTTCATGTCTAACTAACGTGCTGCATTTTTGTGTAAATTGGAGGCGTAACACAGAGCATATCGCTCATTATGTGTGCTCAATGTGTTTTCTCCCTGTTATTTTGCCCTGACAGTCGCACAGTGCTGCTATTTATTCACCCACTTTGGTCCAGAATTGCACTTCAGTAATAATTGATAAAATGTGTAACGAAACCAATTAAGTATCAGACTTGCCGTTACAGAGATAAGCTGATTATCCCAGTCCTGGAGTGTGAGCAGAAATAAATGCATGATTGTGTACAGAAGACAGAATGGATGTATTTGTTGTAATTTATGCGATCCAGCGGTTGTGGCATTTCTACCACTAAAATATTAATGTGAAAACATATTTGTATATTATTACAAAGAAATCCCGGTGCTGAGCTGCTGGTAGAGAGGATGAGGAAGAAGAGGAGCTCATTTGATTTGAAAATGTGTTCCTCTTAAGCCTACTGCTTTTCTGTTTACTGCCTGCAACGGCGATCACGAAACAGACAGAGTATAAAACGTGCACACGGGATCTAATGGCTTATTCCTGTGCTGTCTGTGATCACAAAAATAGAGACAGCTCTGTTAAAGGAGCGGTACCAGGGTATGTTTGGGTCTATAAAGTGTAACTCTCTTGAGGAGTTCAGTGTCTCGTACCCGAGCTAGTGCACTGCATGACAGCTTCGGACGCCGAGCACTGCGGCGCTGATCAGAGCTAACGATGCTGAAGGAGCTAAGCAAAGCCAGTCAGCTTCTGCCCACAGCAAGCAGAGCGCACCGTCTCACCACAGACATCTCAGGCCTGGAACATACCTGGAACGCCAAAGCAAGCAAAATGTGCTGCCGTGTTCAGGGCTGAGGGAGAAACAACCTGTGCTGAGGAAATCTCTTTCCTCTTACACTTGTTGAGTGTTATGAACAGTATGAAGCTACAGTACGAGCTATAACATGTACAAATACAACAGTAACTAAACCTAAGTGATGCTGAAACAACAGGCTAAATGTAATTAGATGGATTTGCATAATGGGACAGTACTTCAGAGCTGAAACACTGATGGTACAGCTGAGCTAATGTCATTTTTGATTTCTTTGGGGAAAAAAAGTGGGAAAAATACACAAATGCCTCGATGTTCCTCTTCTGTGAGCACCAGCTGACTGTGATGAGTGCTGCATATTCTCCTCCACAACACAGTGATGTGTAGAGTCAGTCTTATAGATTCAACAGCTAATACTTGTGTATATTCAGTGTAACTCATTTCAAGGTAAGAGCTGCTGCTGTGTTTCTCTTCCTGCCGATGTCGCTCGCTGAACTCTGGAGTTGGGGGAGCGTTTGGACTCGTTTTGGGTTGTCCTTTGTTCTGCACACTCATCCCCTGAGAGGTTTAATCTGATGTGTTTAAGTGGTGAGCGGGGGAGCAGGAGAAACCTCCATACAGCAGCAGCTCTCATGTGGAAAAGGTGAAGAGGAGGGAAAGGTTCACTGCAAAAAAAAATAAAAAACAATAATAAAAAAATCTAGATAAAAAAGATAAATATTTTGAATCTGGTCAGGTTTCTCTACACAATATAAGATTATTAAGCTTATTTCTAGTCTTTTGTTGGCAGATTATTTTGCTAATTTTAGGCATTCATTCAAGAAGGAAGCAAAATTTATGTTTATATCAAAAGAATAAGAAAATCTTTTGGTTTGGTTCAACTGTAATATAAAATATAGTAGATATGAATTGATTCTAGATATCACTTGCTAAGATATCACCTTTTTCAGTGTTGATTTAATAATAATAATAATAATAATAATAATAATAATACTTATTATTATTATTATTGTTTATTAATATTTATTTATTTATTTTGTTACAATTTTCCTTTTTGTCATAATAGTGGAAATTCCTTTATGTCCATATCATTTTGAAAGCCTGAAATAATCCCTGAACCCAAGAACACAAATATGAGAATAATACACAGAATAATGATAAAAGTAGTAGTATTAATATGGCACCCATCATCCAGGCATCGGTGGTACATGCACCATTAATCCCAGCTGTGGACAATTTCATCATATCTGTGTGAATGAGAACGACAGCAAAGAGAAAGAGAGAGAGTGTGTGTGTGTGTGTGTGTGTGTGGGGCTGTGCCAGCATAAAGTGGATCACAGCCAGTCCATATGTTAAAGGCTTTAGAGCAGAGATTGCAGTAATAAGTGGGAGTAAGATTCATATGGTGGTTATAAAATTTAAATCTGTTGGCCAGGTTTATGGGGCGCTGTGAAAGCATTTCCCCACGTTGTTTACCAATAGATTTAATCAGCGTAACTCAGAGATAAAAATGCACTCTGCCCTTTTTCTGTGCACAGAAAACTGACTTGTGTCACTGTGAGAGAGAGAGAGAGAGAGAGAGAGAGAGATTTTAATTTGTGATTTCTAGAAAACTGTAGTGTTTCTGGTTACAGTTTTTACCACACCTGTTTAATTGGTATCACAATTGATTAAAAAAAAGAGAAAGCTTGAACAAACCTGGCAGAAAGGCTTTGCACCTTCCTGTGTTGTGTGTTATGTCTAGTGACATGGAAGAGGAACACAGAAACCTGAAATGATGAGTGTTTAAGGTTTCTGTTTCTATCTGTATCTGTATCTACTGAACCCATCATAGATTTATGTTTAAGTAGATAACTAGTGTACAGCTAATTCCATTTTATTTCTTTAGTTTGGCTCTCTCTTTATAACACAGACAGTCGTGTATGTGATTAATAAAATTTTAATTTGGCTAAATTAAACAGCATAAGCTTTAGTGGTCAGCAGGTGGTCAGTCTGGGGTTAGAGGTTCGATTCTTGTCTCCGCCCTTTGCTCCAAGACTTCAGCCCAAGACATGTTGTAGGTTGGTTGGCATCTTTAAACTGTCCATGGTGTGTGAGTGCGTGTGGGAATGGACCCTGTGATGGACCCTATGATGGGTTTGTGCCTGTTCAAGGTGCCTTCCCTGTGGCCCTGTATAAGATAAGTGGTAGAGAAGATGGATGGATTGATGCACTGCATACATTAAAGATAAGATGACAGTAACTCACTTGTATGTGACTAATGAGGTGATCCGTCTGCATATGCTGCACTCGCTCATGGCGTGTCTACACTCCAACACGAGTTTACCTTTAATCACCGTCACAGATCAGGAAGTCTCCCGTCGCATTAGATAGAGACGTGGCAGAGATGCAACAGCACAGAGAGCAACGCTGCTTTGTTTTTAACAGATACAGTTAGACATAAATTGTGAGTTTTTTTTAATTTTATTTGAGATGTACCAGAGCTGCTTTAGGCTAAATGAAGTAAAGTAATGCCTGCTGGCTGAGGTAAGGACATTTCATTTAAACAGGAATGAGAGTAGTTAGTACCAGATGAGAGTACCACATCTCCTTTCAGAATCATTCCACATAATCACCCAGCTGCACTACGCGGCGTGTTTGTGTGTTAACTCTGTCAAACAGCTGGTTATTCCCAGTATGGTTCCTAAATGACAGTTTAATCGGCCTTGTGGTAGTCAATGGCATGAAGCTTAAGCTGGCGCTTACGGTGAATGCACATATAGATTTTCAGTGCACTCCATGTCTCAGATAATGGGCCAATCAGAGTAGTAGCTTCAATTAGCTGCCTCACATTTAAAGGTCCACAGCAGTGTCTGTTTTGCTTCTTTGACAAAAGCCAGTAACAAAAATCCTAGTGGAAACCATGTCGTCCTCTCCAGCAGAGAGACGTGAAGCGTACACGAGACCGTCACAGAAGGGAGGCAAAAGCCGATGAGGATGCAGTGAGGGTTTATTTTGAAAGTAGCTCTGGCAACAAATCCAAATCATGAGGCAACGTCGTAATCCACAAACAGACAACAGATCAGGCAATGTGCAAACCAGTGTAACAGGACAAAACTCAACAGGAGTGAACCAGATCAGAGCAAACCACAACAAATGGCTTAATAACGTCAGGCACAGACTTCACAGCGAGAGTGGAAGAGGAGTGTGTGTGTGTGTGAGGAGACTGTGTTCAGGTCTCTGTGTGTACTGGGGAGTGTAGTCCAGGCTGCTGTATATGTAGGCAGTGTTGTGTTCTCTGTAGGAGCTGGAACTGACCTGACAAAGACTAGAAATGTTTCAAAGTGAACATATTTTCCAAAAGTTCTAGTTAGAAAGAGCAGATTGCACCAAATGAGTTTATAGTAAAGGAGAATCAAGATTTGTGACAGGTTTGTGATCAGTGAGGGGAACAGCAGCAGTTAGTGAGAGCAGAGTAAATGATGGTAATGATATAACAGATGAAATGACACAGACACTTCATAAAAAGAGGAGTTGGAGCAGGAATGAGGAGATAATTCATTCAGAGATAACGACTGCTTCTCTCATACACACAGAGACGTGCCTACATTTACACGGTACAACTGGAAGAATGAAAGAAAGTAAAGAGCCAGGGAAAAAAAACAATAGTCTGGCAACTACAGTGAAGAAAAAAATGGCTGATGACAACACAGACTGATGCTGCGGGACTTTTCAAGGAGTGACAAAAACATGATTTAACTGTCTGACAGATACAGACAGTTGGCTCTCTTCAGCTCTCTCATGGGTCACTGCAAATCAAAACAAAGTTATTCTGACTGATCACCACCTTTATCCTGATGATGAAACATTTCTCTCCTGACAGGAGAGCAGGAGCGCTCACTACAAGGTGGGAAAATTCATCCATCCAATTTTCTGTGCCACAGGGTCACTGGGAACCTGGAGTCTCTCCCAGGGGACTCGGAGCACAAGGTGTGGCCGGGGTGCACAATCACATGTTATGGATAGTTTAGAGATGCCAATCAGCATGGAGGAAGAAACCCCAAAACCCACGACTCAAACCCCCAACCCCAGAGGTGTGAGGCAAACCGGCCACCATTTTATACAGGTCCATGGTAGATCACAGTGTGTATCGGGGGTTGTCATATTAATTTTGTGTTATGTTAAAAATCCAGTCAGACTTGATTGAATGAAAGATTTTTAGTCTGCAAGGCAGCTCATCATATGATTCCATAGTTACAATACTGAACTTTAGTGCATCATTAATGAGCAGCGTTACACAGCATCTTCAAATATAACTACGGGCCTTTATTTATCAAACAGATTTGTTCGTGAATGCATACTTACAGCAAGAAATCTGATATTCATGATAATAGCATAAATTCAGGAAAAAAAAAACTGTTTTGGATGCTACTTGTGCTGCTGCTGTGTGTAAACTGACCAGTTATGGTGTTTGTGGATGTCACTAAATACCAATGAGTCGTGTTGAGAATGTGTTTTGCATGCAACAAGTGATTCAGTGATTACAAAGCTTTTGTAAACCACATTTTAAGCCATGTGAAGTCCTGCCATAAAGACTAGAATAATGTTCGGCGCTCTATTTTATCATCATTAAAACATTAACTGGGCAAATGGTCATCGCTTCAGGATGCTGCAGGACTCAGTGCTTTGTGTTATGAAGCTGATCTTACAGCTCATGGTGGCTCCACCTTTTCCTAACACACAGTATGTTGGCTGTAATTTGTCACCCTTGTGTAACTGGAAACAGGTGATTGAAATGGAATGACTGGTTTAATGGAGCAGAGACCTGGAGCGCTGGGCCACTTGGCTAGGAGCGGAGACGGACTTGTAAAAAGAAAAGAAAAGAAAAGAAAAAAAGCACTCGAGTAATAGTTACAGGATTTAACAAGCGCATTAGTGTAGTGCGGAGGAGCTGCGGCTGTGGGGGAATAAGGAAACATTTTGTTGATCTTAAGCATGGCTCTTAAAGGAAAGCATTACACTGATGAGCAAAATAATCAGAGGCTGAACTGCAGCTGAATGAGACGAGCTGGTGTGCTGGAGCTCGTTTTCTGATTTTCAGTTTGCAAATCCTAAAATTATTTCAGTGTTAAAAGTCAAGAGCGTAACAGCTTAATAAGTGGACAGATTTATACTGCTCTCACATTACTCCACATGGTTAGAAAGTTCTCTTTTAATCTGTAACAAAGACACATGAAAAGCTAAATGTATTAAAAACACCAACGGATAACCTTCCAGACTTTCTACATCAAGTTTATTCCATTTTATTTAGAGTAAATTAAATAAGCATTTAGCAGGTACCTCAGAAGACGACCTGCTATAGACACAGCAGCTAATTCAGCAGGACTGTACTTTTGATTGACTACTCTGTCTAAAAATGTGCATGCAGTGGACCTGTAGAGCCTTCCTCACAATGATGATTATTCACATTAAATCATCAGTAACATTAAAACCACTGAGAGGTGAGATGAATAACATTGTCAGCTTACAGCAGGAAAAATGGACAAGTGTATAGATCTGAGTGACTTTGAGACAAAGAACCAATGGTAAAGCTTGGCTCTTGGCATGCATGTGGATGTTACTTTGAGACCTAGCCCTTACCTAGACCCTGAAGACCTAGTGCACCCCTACATGGTAATGGTATTCCCTAAATTAGTGGAGTCTATCAGCAGTATAATGCAAACTGCAAGCATCTTTCAGGAATGGTTTGAGGAACATGACAAAGAGTTCACTGTGTTGACTTCAAACTCCCCAGGTCTCAATCCACTCGACTATCTGTGAGATGATGTGCTGGACAAACAAGTCAGACCCATGGAGGCTCCACCTCACAACTTACAGGCTGCTAAAGTCTCGGTGCCGAGGAGGACCTACCCAATATTAGGCAAATAGTTCATTGTTTTGAATGATCAATGAGCGCATTAAACATATAAATGATTAGGGTTCACCACCCCAGTAACAAGGTCTGGCACAGTGCAGTACCCATGCTACAAAACCAGCAGTCAGTTGGAATGAGTGAGATGGTTGAAGTGCTGAAACTGATATGAGTCCTGTGCATTCCAACTGGCAGAGGAAACCTGATATTTAACCTGCTGAGGAGGATTCTGCAGGTGTTAGATTGTGAAAAATGGTTTCTTGGTGTGGTTTGACATGCAGCGGTTACACACTGTAACAGATTAACCTTTTCATGCAGTGTCCATACCTACGGACAGTTTTTCACCAAAAAAATATAAGATAAAAATAAGTGGTATAATCAGCTCCATATCAGAGCACTACTGTAATTTAACAAATTATCATCCCGATTTCCCCTGCTCTTGAGATTCGCCTTTTCCAGTGCAATCTATCTCTGACTTTATCTTCAACATTTTTTTTTTATTTTTAAGTAGATTTTCTAAAATCTGAGAATTCATGCAACAGTCCTAAACTTTTGTACATGCCTAAGACACTACTAGATTTTGTTTTATCTATTTAAATAAATCCTGTGTTTTATCTTTTTTAAGCTATGGTATTCCTACACATAGACAATCCTTTTACTTTTTATCTGTGTGTTATTTAGAACAAACTCAAAATTCATGAGGAAATAAACACATGGCTGAAGAATGTCTTGAAATTCTACATGAAAGGGTTATGTGGTATTGTGAGTGGTGACTTAAGCTGTTATTGAATACTGTTGTATAAGAGATGCTCAGGGTCTCAGGAGCCTCCACTTCACCGTCACATTCCTTTACACTTCACCTGCACCTAATCATTTCTCTCCTCTTTCCCCCATTAGAAAAGTAACCTCAATAAAAACCTATTTCGAAGCTTTCTGTGAGTCAGGCAGAGGGAGTTCAGTGAAACCAGATTTGATAAGACATCTTTATGATAGCGTTGCTGCAGGATAGTGTTACTGAAGCATTATTAAAGAACGTAGTAGTCTCTGCTTCTCCTTTGTTTTTTGATTAAAAGTACAGCTGGAGGTTTTGAGAAGATGTAGTCTCAGACTCAGACGTCACACCCACACACGGTTAGCAGAACGTCTGATGCATACCACGCACAAAATCGGGAACTCTTCAGGAGTTTAAAGTTGTCATTTGATTGGTTGGATTGCACAGGATTTCTGGGAGACGTGTTTGTCGTGTTTGACGTGTTTTAACGGTCCACCTGGAAACAAAGCTGTGGTGACACTCTACTTCCCTCACAGGAGAAGAAAGCTGTCATGTTCACAAGTGAGACAATGAATGCTTATGTGGATCAGCTAAACGCTGGATTTTCCGAATGCTGTGAAGTTCAAGGCACAGACTCATTCATTTGCAAAGGCTTCTACATCAATCTGAAGCTCTAGCTAGGCGAGGCGAGAGAAGATGGAATGTTACCGTTAAAGACTTTGGAGTAGTCTAGGGTTTTTCAGCACTTGCCTCAAATTAAAGAGGCATATAGCATGAGGACCATGAAGAAAGTGCCTTCAGACATGGATGTGGGGAGAAGTGGGAAGAGTCTACAGTGGTTTTCACACTGATCATGTTTACTGTGATCTGAATCACAGTGTGATTGTTCTCAGTGCCCTGCAGCTTTGGTCTTGTTTCAGACACACAGATTTTATTGAACCCTGGTGCATTTGCGTTCGTCTTACATCATCACAGACGCACATGGAGAACATGACGTGACTCATATTTTTATTATTTTGTTGCTCTTATTCTCAGTAAGGTTCACCTCTTCTGCATCCCACAACATCCCTTTGCCTTTGACTGTCTCAAAGCTACACATTCTTCTAAAACGTCTGTCTCTTTGGCTTATGCTTCTGATATTGTGTGAAATTCTGCACTGTCTAAAGAGATACACAAGAGGAAATGGTGGCATATGCAGCAATGTGGTACTACCGGTTCACTAACCCAATCTTCATGATTAATGTTGGAGGTGCTCTGCCCAGTCAGCATAGGAAGTCTCTGTCAGAACGCATTGTGGATGGCTTCCTCTGCGACAGACTTTCCAGCACAGCCTCTTTTAATAACTCATGCTCTTATTGTGAAGCACTACTTTACAAAGTATGTTTGATCTCCAAGATCAGACGTTACTACAGCAGCCACTGGTCTGTTTTTAATGAGCACATTTTTGGAGCACAGGCTCATGGAGAGACTCAGCAAAGCAGTTGTGAAGTGCACAGTAAAACTGGGACTTATGCTGACTAACCCCTGGGCCATCAGAAACACTCTAATGTAAGAAAAAGATCGGGTAAAAAAGTTTGCTGAGGATAAATACTGCATTCTTTAGTAAACAGTTTGGGTTAACTTTGAATGCTGACTGTCTCCAGTCATTCATTTAAGACAGGAGCAGGCTCAGGTCTTCATTCCAGTCCAGCAGGAGACACACCCGATTTCAAAAGTTTAATCAGTTTACCTTGGCTTTCCAAACACCATGAGGTTTAGCTTCTGCTTGGATGGAATAAAAGCTTGCTCAGGAACTTTTAGGGTAATGGTATGTTCAAGTCATGTTGGAAAGACTGAGTTTATGTGTAATTACAAGTAGGGGCGTGTCAGTTAAAAAAACGAAAGGATGCTAAAGCAGACAGAAAATTTGGTTGAATGTTTATTCATCTCAGAAGCTGATTCCAGCATCTACAGGAAACTGTTTAATTTAGATAAATTATGTAGTGATAAAATTCGATGGCATCACTAACTGATGCAAAGCACACATGATACACATTTTTTAGAAATAGTTGCTGTATTTTTTTGTAGTTAAATTACCACCTCCATCCTGTGACGACCAAAGTGATTTGATCACACCTGACATCGTAATTACCACAAACTAGGATCTGGGTAAGATGCAGGGTGAGCTGGACATGCTGCACCCCTGAGAAGAGCAAAGGATTAATGACTGAAACTCGTGATGTTTTCCTGCATAATTTTTAAGTAAGACAATGTCTTTTTCTTCAATACATTCATATATTGACCATGTACATATGCAAATAATTATGAGTGACAAACATATGAATTTGCATATAAACCATTCCAATACGTCAGTTATTTCTATTTGTATAATCAGTCTGAATGGTTTTGCATATACACCTATTTCTCATATTTCATAGAATGTGCATGTTTCAGCATTAAATCCGGCAATTATTTAAGGAAACATAAATCTGGAAATCAAACACAATCACAGACGTGAAAACCTGAGACATGTTACACGTATCGCATTAAAATTGCATGAATGAATATTTCTGACTTCACAAACACATTTTTCCAGATTTTAAATATGGTTCATTTCAGTACGTCACACATTAATCACCAGTGAACAGACAACACCTTATTTTTTTTAGCTTAATGCTAAGTCAGGTAAAAGAAAACAAACATAATATCAAAAATCAGATGAATACTATTACTTGAGCAAAGATTAGCCTCTGTGTTTCCTGGAGAAGTGTAAAATTAACCATCCGAACACATTGCCTAATGAAATGCTATAAAATTGCTCACGTCGTTATTTAAAAATGATAGCAAAGTCATCTTCAGAGTACAGTACAGCCTACAGCTATTGAACGCAGTGTGCCAGTGTAATGCCGTTCATTATCCAAACATACCCCTTAACGTAAAGAAAGAAAATTAAATATAGTGTGTAGTATAATATATATGTTGATTAGTGTGATTATGTTGCACCTTCAGAGATAATTCAGTCCTTTTGTGCTGCTCTGCAACAAACTTGATCACTGAGCACAATACACAACTCCCAGGTTTTTTGTGACAATATTTCACATTAACCTTAGAAAAAAAGTTTAACAAGGGTGTGTAAAAAAGTGTAATTTCCCAATATATATGAAGACTTTTGGGACACTGTGTAGAATATCTCTGCATGGCCCAAATGCTAGCTTACTTATGGATCTATGTGTGACAGATCAGATTGTATGCTTCAAACCGAAATGTCTAGAAGATCAGTTGTTCCTTGGGGAACCCTGCATTTGAGGATGTGAAAATGAACCATTTCTGGTCATATATTCCGCTATAACAGACTGCCCCTTAAATTTACTCTTGTTCCTGCAGGAACATGAAATGCCACCAATCTCTCTTGAGCCAGATTAGGTTTCTGAACCTAACCTGATTCTCAACTATGGATTGTGAGCCGTCTGGCAGGGATCGGGTGTCTGATCAGCCCTGAATCTGTGAACCTGCCTGTAACTCAAGCGGGAGGTTGTACAAGTGCTCTCTGCACAGAGATCATTACATGAGCTAAGAGAAAAAAAGGGGGAGTTAGAAAAAACTCCAAAACACTGTTTAGTGTCCACAATAAGGGCGTTATTTTCTTGTAAACTTTCCACTATGTTTAACTTGCAATTTATAAGGTTTATGCTATGTTGTGCCACTAGGACCTGTTTATCTGCCACTATAGGTCTAGTGATCCCATCAATAATGTTAACAGGCTGAGCAAGGGCCAGAATTGGGCTATCAATCAACACACTGGTTACTAGCAGCTTTAGTTCTGGACAATCATTTGCCAGTGCATCCTGAGCCAAAGCTTTTGTCTCTGCTATATTTGAGAACCATATTGGATAGAATTGTCTGTCTGATTGAAAAAATATTGTCTTCCACTCGGCTGTAGGTATTTCACATTAGTTTCACACTACCTCCTTGTAAATCTGCCACAGGAATACTGCAAGATGACACGCCCGCTAACTGATTAAATCTGCCCGAAAGTTAAGTAGCTCGTGCTTGAGACAGGTGTTCATCTATCCGCTTTCAGAGCTTATGGATCCTGATGTTAATTGTCACTGGGTTTGTGTCCTCTGGTGGTTGATCTGCACTAGAATACAGTCCGAGACCGCTTTAAGGATTTCTGAAAATGTTGCCACACTATC